>NC_050472.1:4087275-4413775 GCF_013373865.1 Monomorium pharaonis | reverse complement strand
CGTTGAAATAGACATAATTGTCAATATTCGATTTGCATTTCACGTCTAGCCCAAAAATTCAAGTTTTTCGGGCAAAATAATTGTTTAAAAAATGTTTTAATTAATTATATTACCGGAACTCTTTAGAAATTTATTGTATGCGTCCGGAACTATATAAGAATTCCGTTAAAATAAATAGAACTGTCGATATTTGAACAGCATCTCACCTTTAGCCCTCAAAAGTAAAGTTTTTCGGACAAAATAATTGTTTAAAAAATGTTTTAATTAATTATATCACTGGAACTCTTTAGAAAATTATTGGACGCGTCCGGAACTATATGAAAACTGCGTTAAAATAAATAAATCTGTCGATATTCAATTAGCACTTCACGTCCAGCTTTCAACATTCAAGTTTTCCGGGCAAAATAATTTTTAAAAAAATGTTTTTATTAATTACAACACCATAACTTTTTTAAAAACTATTGACACACGTTTAATCGGCATCGCGGAAAAGCGACAACAATACTTCGAGAGATGCGAGTATTGATGCCATGCCCTTTTTTAGAAAGGATTCTTACTTCTCCCCCCCCCTTTCTCTCTTTCTCTCTCTCTCTCTTTCTCTTCCTCTCGTATATTTTTTATTTGGCTCTTTTTTCTTTTTCCCTGATTTCTTGTAATTATTTCAATCAGCTATCAAAAGTGACAGTTTGACAGCTGAAAATGACACGAAGTGAAGACAGTCACAACGCACTTAACAACTTTATAGCGAGACAGCCAATCAGCATCTCGGAAAAGCGGCAACAATAAATTCGATTCGATTTAACATCTCCTTTTTTAGATAGGACTAGAACATGCACGCGCTTCGCGCGCGCCAACTGTTATTTTTTTATTTGTTATTACACCCTGCATAAAATTACTATTGCATATAACATATATACAACTCATTTATTTCTTAAACATTTCGGCCTTTGAAAAAAGGTTACATAGCTTAATTACATAATAACATAGGACTCTTAATGACTATTTACGCTTTTCTTTGTCATTTCTCGTCTTTAATACATTTTTCATCCATTTTGTACCTATATCTACCTCTGATAACATTTTCCTAACAGAGAAATTTTGTCTTCGCAATTCTGTAAATTCTTCTAATATTGGTTCTAAAGTCTCTACTTTTAAATTGTATAGCCTACACTTTTTCCTTTTTCCAATATCTATTCCCTAATGCCTCGTTTCCGCACTTAAATCTCGCTATCATAGACTAACTCCCTACTCTTATTTTACCCCACTAAAATATACAAAAGCTTCTCATCTATTTTTATTTCTTTGTACACTCTATTATATTTTGCCCATATTATTTTTTCATATCTTCCTTGTTTTTGTTCGTCTCTGTTTATCTTTCTAACCCTTCCAGTGAGAAATAACCATCAAATCGACATCAATTTGATTTGATCAATGCAATTTATATCAATTCTCCCTTAATAAGATATCAATTTGATGGGTTATTTTTCTAACTAAGTTATGTATATACATAAAGTTTTTTCATAGAATTCCTGATAAGTTTCAGAAATAGTTCCGTTGATTTATTTAAAAAAAATTGATATTTGAAAATATGAGGTGCTATTTTCCCCTGGCACCTCATTAATAAAAATTGAACGTTTTAACAGCAGTTATACTTGCACCCGTAATAGTTCTAGAGTTTTTGATAGATTTTAACAATAGTTCTGTATTTTACATTAAATATATTTAAACAATTTTTTAATTATACGGCTGGCACCGCACTAAAAAAGTAAACTACCATTTTATAGCGAGTTCCAGACGATTACATAGCATTTTTCAATAGTTCAGCAATAGTTCCAAAGCTTTTTGCAGGTTTCGTCGACAATTCCGGTCTTTAAGCATGTTTAAACAATTTTTTTATTAGACGGTTGGCACCGCACTACAAGAGTAAACTACTATTTTATAGCAAATTCCAGACGAGTACATAGCATTTTTCAATAGTTCTGCAATAGTTCTAAAGCTTTTTGTAGATTTTGTCGACAGTTCCGGTCTTTAAACATTTTTAAACAATTTTTTATTTGATCCTGTCTCGCACTATCAGATATGAATATTACGCTATGGTATTTAAACTTCAGCCAATTTTATGGTATCTGATAGGTATGTGTTAGTAATGTAATTGACATTTTTAAATTTTAGAGTTGGGTTAGTTAATCTAATTTTTAACTAAGTTAATGAAATTTAATTGATTATGAAATGAATTCTATTATGTTAAAAGTTACGTAAATAAATACTAATTCTATTAAATTTACGTTAAGATTAATTTGTTTCTAGTTAAAGTAAAAGTTAATTTTGAGAAACTTTTTTATATTAAATTAAAAAGTCATATGATTTGTTTAAGTTAAATTACCAACATAATTACAATATTATTTGTCAAATATATTTAATTTTAATATAATATTTTATTTGTAAATCAACTTACAATGTCGCTCTATTGTTAACCAGTAATTCATGACATGTATAAATACTTATCCTTAGAGGTTTAGAAAGAGGTTACTTATAAATACCATTGTTTGTCAAACGAACTGTCGATAAAACCTACAAAAAGCTTTGAAACTATTGCAGAAATATATTGGAGAATGCTGTGTGGTTGTCTGGAACTCGCTATAAAATTGTAGTTTACTCTTGTAGTGCGGTGCCAGCCGTCTAATAAACAAATCGCCTAAAAATGCTAAAAACCGGAACTGTCGACAAAACCTGCATAAAGATTTGGAACTATTGCAAAACTATTAAAAAATGCCATGTACTCGTCTGGAACTTGCTATAAAATGGTAGTTTACTCTTGTAGTGGAGTGCCAGCAGTCTAATAAAAAAATTATTTAAAATACTTAAAGATCGAAAATGTCGACGAAACCTACAAAAAGCTTTGTCACTATTGCAGAACTATTGAAAAATGTTATGTACTCGTCTGGAACTCACTATAAAATGGTAGTTTACTCCTGTAGTGCGGTGCCAGCCGTCTAATAAACAAATTGCCTAAAAATGCTTAAAGACCGGAACTGTCGACGAAACCTGCAAAAAGCTTTGGAACTATTGCAGAACTATTGAGAAATGCTATGTACTCGTCTGAAACTCGCTATAAAATTGTAGTTTACTTTTGTAGTGCGGTGCCAGCCGTCTAATAAAAAAATTTTTTTTAAATACTTAAAGACCGGAACTGTCGACGAAACCTGCAAAAAGCTTTGGAACTATTGCAGAACTATTAAAATATGCTATGTACTCGTCTGGAACTCGCTATAAAATGGTAGTTTACTCTTGTAGTGCGGTGCCAGCGGTCTACTAAAAAATTGTTTAAAAATACTTAAAGACCGGAACTGTCGACGAAACCTGCCAAAAGCTTTGGAACTATTGCAGAACTATTGAGAAATGCTATGTACTTGTCTGAAACTCGCTATAAAATTGTAGTTTACTCTTGTAGTACGGTGCCAGCGGTCTACTAAAAAATTGTTTAAAAATACTTAAAGACCGGAACTGTCGACGAAACCTGCAAAAAGCTTTGGAACTATTGCAGAACTATTAAAATATGCTATGTACTCGTCTGGAACTCGCTATAAAATGGTAGTTTACTCTTGTAGTGCGGTGCCAGCCGTCTAATAAAGAAATTGCTTAAAAATGCTTAAAGACCGGAACTGTCGACGAAACCTGCAAAAAGCTTTGAAACTATTGCAGAACTATTGAAAAATGCTATGTACTTGTCTGGAACTCGCTATAAAATTGTAGTTTACTCTTGTAGTGCGGTGCCAGCCGTCTAATAAAAAAATTCTTTAAAAATGCTTAAAGACCGAAACTGTCGACGAAACCTACAAAAAACTTTGTCACTATTGCAGAACTATTAAAATATGTACTTGTCTGGAACTCGCTATAAAATTGTAATTTATTCTTGTAGTGCGGTGCCAGCCGGCTAATTAAAAAATTCTTAAAAATGCTCAAAGACCGGAACTGTCGACGAAACCTACAGAAAGCTTTGTCACTATTGCAGAACTATTAAAATATGTTATGTATTCGTCTGGACCTCGCTATAAAATGGTAATTTACTCTTGTAGTGCGGTGTTAGCCGTCTAATAAAAAAATTGTTTAAAAATACTTAAAGACCGGAAGTGTCGACAAAACCTGCAAAAAGCTTTGTCACTATTGCAGAACTATTAAAATATGTTATGTACTCGTCTGGCACTCGCTATAAAATGGTAGTTTACTCTTGTAGTGCGGTGCCAGCCGTCTAATAAAAAAATTGCTTAAAAATGCTTAAAGACCGGAACTGTCGACGAAATCTACAAAAGCTTTGACATTATTGCAGAACTTTTAGAAAATGTCATAAAGTTGACTGAAACTCGCCAAACAGTGGTACTTTACTCTTGTGGTGCAATGCCAACAGCCAAATTAAAAAACTGTTTAAATATATTTAATGTACAGAACTATTGCTAAAATCTATCAGGAACTTTAGAACTATTACGGGTGCAAGTAGAACTGCTGTTAAAATGTTCAATTTTCATTAATGAGGTGCCACTGGAAGTTAGCACCTCATTTTTTTAAATTTTATTTTTTTAAATATTTTATGTATTCGTATGGAACTCGCTATAAAATGGTAATTTACTCTTGTAGTGCGGTGCCAGCCGTCTAATAAAAAAATTGCTTAAAAATGCTTAAAAACCTGATATGTCGACGAAACTTGCAAATAGCTTCGGAACTATTACAGAATTATTGAAAAATGCTATGTACTCGTCTGGAACTCGCTATAAAATGGTAGTTTACTCTTGTAGTGCGGTGCCAGCCGTCTAATAAAAAAATTGTTTAAAAATGCTTAAAGACCGGAACTGTCGACGAAACATATAAAAAGCTTTGAAACTATTGCGGAACTGTTAGAAAATGCCATAAAGTTAGTTGAAACTCGCCAAAAAGTGGTACCTTACTCTTGTAGTGCAATGCCAACAGCCAAATTAAAAAACTGTTTAAATATATTTAATGTACAGAACTATTGCTGAAATCTATCAGGAACTCTAGAACTATTACGGGTGCCAGTACTATATTGTTACTCCATCGCTGTTAGAAGGATAGAGAAGAGACGTTGAACCCCACGACAGTAACACATATTTATCAAGTAATTTTTAATTATCTTAATTATCTTTTTTGCCAATACATTAAATATAATTATAATTCTTTTTTTTATTTGTATTAATTAAAAAATTAATATATTGTTATGTAAAATGTATATTTTTAATTGCAGGTACGTTTAACTGAATACCATATCTAATTGTATATAATTGTATGTGGCGCCATATATAATGCTGTGTTAGTAGTGCATTTTGTATATAATTATATATAGCATTATATACAACTATATAGTCATATATAGCCATATATATTAATGTGTCTAATCTGGGTCCATATATAATCAGATATAGCACCATATCTAATTTTATATAATTGTATGTGACGCCAGATATAATGCTATGTGAGCATCCTATATATAATTATATATAGCATTATACATGGCGCCATATACAATTAGATATGCAGACTTGCCCGCTAGTTAGAGCGCGGCGCCGTCGATAGGCGGCGTACTCTCTCAGGAGCAAAGTGCAGTCGATCGGCTACATAAAGATCACTCGTAGCGTGGTTAAGGCAAGCAAAAATTAGCTTCTTGTTCCTGTCTGATGTGGAAGAGGACTGCCACTATTTTTATGATTTACTCATTAGAAATATCTATATATGGTTATTTATATATAAATATTTATATATCTGTATATGGTTACATACAATCTGATTGTATATAATGTTAATTATATATAATCATATATGATTATATATAATTATATGTGGTTGTATATAATTATATATGGCTATGTGGTTATATATGTTTATATATGGTTACATACAATCGTATACGATTGTATAATGCCATTTTTTTATATGATTGTATATAATGTCATTTGAAGATCTGAAGAAAATAATGTTATTGAACTTTTACGAGAAAGAAATCTTGATATCTCAAAATTGAGTGTACCAATTTATTTGGATTGGTTGCAATTGAAAACTCACATTAATATTATCTCATGAAAAAATAATTTAGATATAATTATATATAATTATTTTTTCTCGGAAAGATTCATATATAGACTCAGTTGTTCTTATTCTTTCATATATGAAACTATATATGACTTTATAGGATTATATATATATCTATATATGATTACTCAACTTCAATAGGTACAATCAGATATGACCTGATATTATTATATATAATCATATAAAGCATTTGCATTTCTTCAGATATAAGCCGGCAAGAACAATGGAGTCCATATATAAAAATATATATAAATATATATAAATTATATATAAATTATATATAGTGCCCATAAATAATTTATATATAATTATATATGCTGGTATATATAAATCATATATAATTACATATAATTATATATAACGTCATATATAATTATATCTAAATTATGTTTTCCTGAAATAATATTAATGTGAGTTTTCAATTGCAACCAATCCAATTAAATCGGTACACTCAATTTTGAGATATCAAGATTTCTTTCTCGTAAATTCATTATTTACATTATACATAATAATTTTGTTTTAGTAAAATGAAATTGTATGTAGGCACATTGTAAAGCCTCTTGAATGGCAAACTGGATTTACATGTGTGTATATTACATATGAATCTGATCTGAAGAAAATAATGTTATTGAACTTTTACGAGAAAGAAATCTTGATATCTCAAAATTGAATGTACCGATTTAATTGGATTGATTGCAATTAAAAACTCACATTAATATTATCTTATGAAGAAATAATTTAGATATAATTATATATGACGTATTTAAATATATTTGATTGATTTTATTGATCTTTCGACTGATTTGTGAATGTATATGTACTTAACGTTTTTTTTTTTTTTACTTTTATAAGGTTTTGATAGAATTTATCTTCTTTTTGTAAAAATTAAGTGATAGTGTTCCTTACATAATTTTATTTAAATTGATTTATTTATTATACATTATTCATTTTTTAATTATAAACATATGTAGATGTACATAACATTATTAATATTTATATTGAATATACATGTATACGGCAATCATATTTGTTAATGCACATATGTATAAATTCTAATAACAATATTAGTAAAAACACAATATAAACACAACAAATAACATTAATATAAATAAAATTATATATGTATATACATATATACAGGGTGACAGCTAACTGGCAGCCAATCTGTAATAGATAGATATATATAGATATACTAATAGATAGATGTATAGATATACTAATATAGAAATAAACATAAATATATATATATATATTTACGTTTATTTGTATATTAATATATCTATTAGTATATTTGTATACATCTATCTATTAGTATATCTATATATATATATATATATATATATATATATATACATATATCTATCTATTACAGATTGGCTGCCGGTTAGCTGTCACCCTGTATATATGCATATACATATATAATTTTAATTATATTAATGTTATTTGTTGTGTTTATATTGTGTTTTACTAATATTGTTATTAAAATTTATACATATGTGCATTAACAAATATGATTGCCGTATAGTCATGTATATTCAATATAAATATTAATAATGTTACGTACATCTACATATGTTTATAATTAAAAAATGAATAATGTATAATAAATAAATCAATTTAAATAAAATTATGTAAGGAACAAACTATCACTTGATTTTTACAAAAAGAAGATAAATTCTACCAAAATATAACCAAAATATATTTTTACCTTATAAAAGTAAAAAAGAAACGTCAAGTACATACACATTCAAAAATCAGTACAAGATCAATAAAATTAATCAAATATATTTAAAAAACTTCGAAAAATCCTCCAAAGAATAAAAATTTATTCGAAAATTATTTAAGAAATGAAAATGTTTACCAATTATAAATATTGAAACAAAAACTTAACATGTTCGAGTAGCATTAATTATATTCTTGTATACTTATCAATATCAATAACATAATATTTATACCTTCTTTTTTCTTATCTTATTTTAATCCTGATCCTTATCTTGTTTCCCGTTTCTTTCTCTCTTTCTCTCTTTTTTTCGTACCACACAATTTTTTTTCTTAATTTTATATTCTCAACTGCGAGGTTATTTAATTCGCCATACAATATTTTTAGCAGTAATGCCTGTAATTGTCAACTATATATTTAAACTTATTATAATAAGAACTTAATTAATATACATACATTTACATAACAATATATCAATTTTTTAATCAATACAAATAAAAAAATTATAATTATATTTAATGTATTGGCAAAAAAAATAATTAAGATAATTAAGAATTACTTGATAAATACGTGTTTCTGTCGTGGCGTCCAACGTCTCTTCCTTACCCTTCTAACAGCGATGGTGATACAAAAATGGTTATATCATAATATTATTATATTAAATTAAATATGTCATAATATATTGTATTAAATTTCAACTTACTTTGTTAAGCATCAGTTAAACGTATCTGCAATTCAAAACAAATACTCTCTGCTATTTTATAATCTTCCAGTCTAAGTAATTTTTTCCCGGTATTTTTCTTGCTTCTTTTTGTGTCTTTCCGTCTCTCGTTAAACAGTCAAACTGTCAAAAACTGTCAACTATATAAACTGTCAAACTTCACACACGAACGAAGCGAGTCAAGCGCGAGACAGCCAATCGCGATCGGAATAAAGAGGCAACAATGCAATCGCGATTAGCAGGCAACTTTAGGGTTACATGGCTATTTTATAAGAGGATTGAACTTTCAAATCTTTTCAGAATTTTTGAGTCCATTAAAATGGTTTAATAAAATGTAGATATACATAAAAAGTTAAGTTCAAGTTCCAATTAATTTTATAAATATCCGTTCATTGGACTGATTCATAGGAACGATTCGATCAATCAATATACTTAAATGGTCAAACTTTAAAATTTTTTTCTTTAGATTGATAATGATAATACATGTAATAAGTTTGAGATGTAAAAGCGACGATATGAATATCTCTAAGTATAAAGATTGCAACGAAATATAACATTCCTGGCTTTCTTTCAGTTCTTTTATCCAAGCTCGTTCGGACGAGCAAATTATTTACTAAAATCAGAAAGATGTTACTTAAGGTGTATTTACACTAGGGACTCGGACCGGGCCGTAACCACTATTGTAGTCGAACCGACTACAAAAAACAAAAAACCGGATTAAAATATTATGCAGGCTAGTAGACAGGAATCATAACCGGACCGAAAATTTTATTTCGGTTTTTGAGCCGGGTTTTTTAAATGTTATTTTATTTAAGTCAATCTGTCATCAGTCGCTCTATTTTTAATATGTCTAAACGTTTTCTAACTACAGACACTGTGTTGCACAAAACAATTCTATTAACCACATATTAACATATTAACAAAATAGATTAAAGAAAAATTTTTTTCTATAATTTCTGAACATAAAATAAATGCAAAAGAATGAGATCTTATAAGAGTAAAATTTTTTTATTTTTCTGCTTATACTATAATAATTTTTGTAAAATTACTGTTTTTATAGAAAACTTATAAATAATATATAATATAATAAATATTTTATAACTTTGAATCGAAAATCTAATGAGCACTTTGATGACTATAATCGTAAAATTTTAACTCAAAACATTGATTATTAACGAAGTTATTAAATAAAATATAAGTAACAAGCTTAAAACGATCAAACGACTAACTGCAAGTTGCTATTGACGAAACGGAGGAAAAAAAGAAAAAGTTTTATTTATAAAACCTAAAAACTTCTCAATAATGTGTAACTTTTTATTTGCAATAATAAAAATGAATTTTTACAGTGTGCAACTTAATATACCAATTGGATTAGTTGATATTTCTGTAATTGAAGAAGACTGGTAAGGTGACCAAAATTTAAATGATTACGGTCACACGGAGAGAATTTGTATAAATTTTTATACGTTTAATAAAAAAAGCGTGTTATTTTATTAATATTAATAATTATTGTATTAACTTTTTTATATAACTATTATGTATAAAATGCTAACTTTGGTAAATAATTTTGTGATAATTAATTCTGTACTTTGTAAAATAAATAATAATACACAGTAGTTCTGACAGTAAGTTGACTTTGTGATTTATTAATAGTTATAGCAAAAGCTAATGTTATCAAAAAATATTTTTACTTAAGTAAAAGAATATACCTATATTTTTGCAAAATAATTGATTTATTCTGGTGTTTTTAACACAAAGTTTTAATATTTCTGTTATATAACTACTATATTGCTAATAATAATCTGTAATAATTAATTTTATGTCAAAATATAAATTTACGTTTTTAAAATGGTGCATTCGATTTGATCTTCTCTATTATGTCAAAGACCCTGAGATAAATCACTTTTTTATGTTAAAAAAAGTTTACTTAGTTATATAATATATTTTAATAATTTAAATTAGTTATTCAAAAAATGCTCAAATGGTAAAATTGTAAAAATTGTTAACAAAATCCGATTCTTTTTTTATTATAATTATACAGAGGAGAAGGTTGTAATATGGCCACTCATTTATATTTTATTTAATAACTTCGTTAATAATCAATGTTTTGAGTTGAAATTTTACGATTATATATTCATCAAAGTGTTGCTCATTAGATTTTTGATTCAAAATTATAAAATATTTATTATATTATTTCTCGTAAATTTTATAAAAATTATTGTAAAATATAAACTTTTCCCTACAAATTGAAAAAAATTGAAATCTGTACGGTTTTTTTGGGCGAAGTTATTAAAATTTTAAGAAAAAATGGTCATTTTAACTTTTATCGCTTGTTACTCGTGAACAGATCAACGTACAGCGCTCAGCAAAAAAGCATTGGAAAGCTGGAAGTTTGCACTTTCAAATGCTATTATTAATTTTTTTATAAATTTATTTTTTCTAACAACAAATCGCATTTTTACAGATTACGTAAAAAATCGCATATTTTACGGTTTTCATTTATTTCAATGTATTGTCGTGAAAAAAAATCCAATCACGTCGTTAAAGCAAAGTTTTATAGTACGATTACTTCCCAATAATACACACTAACGTTCTTTGATCAATTACTGCTTGTAAACGTTCTTATTTGTTTATGCACCTCTCAATAATTTTTTGCGGAATTTTGTGCCAAATTTGCCTGAGCTCTTTTCCCAACTTATCAATTAATATTTGAAAGTGCAAATTTTCAATTTTCCATTGTTTTTTGCGGAGCACTATACGTTGATCTATTCACGACTAATAAGCGATGACAATCAAAATGACCATTTTTTCTTAAAATCTTAATAACTCCGCCAAAAAAATCGTACAGACTTTAATTTCTTTTCAATTTGTAGAGAAAAGTTTATATTTTACGATAATTTTTATAAAATATACGAGAAAAACTTACTGCACCCCATGGAGCGCGTTAAAGAGTGAGTCCCAGATGCGCACAGTAATAAACGGACACAGCAAGCTGAGTGAAACAGACACAGTAACAAACGGACACAGACCAAACGGACACAGTAACAAACGGACACAGTGCGAAACGGACACAGTAACAAACGAACACAGACCAAATGCGCACAGAGCGAAACGGACACAGACCAAATGCGCACAGAGCGAAACGGACACAGTGCGAAACGGACACAGACCAAATGCACACATTGCACATGCGCACAGACCAAATGCATACACAATGCACACAAGCCTTCGGCCCCCCTCCCGCATCCACCCCGTCCAAGTCGCTAACCTATATGGACTTTACTCTGCTTGCAATGTACATGGATTGCATTTGGTCCGTGCGCACGTGCAGTGTGCGCATGTGCAGTGTGCGCATTTGGTCCGTGTGCATTTGGTCCGTGCGCATTTGGTCTGTGTCCGTTTCGCACTGTGTCCGTTTCGCTCTGTGCGCATTTGGTCTGTGTCCGTTTGTTACTGTGTCCGTTTTGCACTGTGTCCGTTTCGCTCTGTGCGCATTTGGTTTGTGTCCGTTTGTTACTGTGTCCGTTTGTTACTGTGTCCGTTTATTACTATGTCCGTTTGATCTGTGTCCGTTTGTTACTGTGTCCGTTTCACTCAGCTTGCTGTGTCCGTTTATTACTGTGCGCATCTGGGACGCTCCCGCGTTAAAGTATAAAAATTTTTTAAGACAAAACACGTTCTTACTTTTAAAGAAATGCCGAAAAGGGAAAAGGTGAGTATCAAAATCTGACAAATGCTCTTTAAAGTAGAGATGTCAAGCTTTAAAATAAAAAAAAGAACTTTCCAATACGATAAGTTTTCGCGAAGTTACAATTATTTGAAGTTGAGTGAAATTTTGGTAAAAATTTTTGTTGCGTTAATTTTGTTGCTCAGTGTATATATAATGTGCTTTCAATATGCCAATGCACTTTGTCATTATTCTATCTTTTTTACGTTCATTAAACGTAAAACAAGAATAAAATGAGAAGAAAATACGCTAACTTCTTTAGAAATGTGTTCTGAATACGAGTCATACAAAGGTATTATATTTTATTAAATCAATAATTTTTTTAAATTAATTTACATATAATTTTTGTATTCCAATAAATTGGTAAATATATGTAAAGAATTACGTAAAAACGGAAGAGATTGCTATTGAATACATGTTTAACATTATTTAACAATTCCACGTGTCATTTTATTAATCTTTAATCTTTCCTTATTTACGAAACCTTTTTGACGCAATACGTGTCAAGGTTACTGAAAAATATATAAATTCTTTTTGAGAAGAAAATTTTATTAGTAATTTATTAATACATTATATGTCAAATCATCTACATATGATTACACTCAATGACAAAAAAAACTTATAGAAAAAAATTAAACATATATGTTTCCTTATTATTTATTATATGTATTAGACGCCAAAGAAGAATAAAATAATAAGAAAACACGCTAACATCTTTACCCACATAGCACGTAATATTACTGTGATATTATTATAATATTACATGCTATGTGGATAGAAACGCGTTCTGAATACGGTCATAAAGTACAAAGCCATTATTTTATTAAGTCAACAATTATTTTTAATTAATTTATACCTTTGTATTCTATTAATAGTATGTAAAGAATCATGTGAAAACGGAAGAGCAAAGTATAATGGTGCACTGTTAAATATACAACATGTTTAACGTTATTTAACGATTCCACATTGTCATTGTATTAATGTTTAATCTTTCCTTTACGAAACCTCTTTGACGCAATACGTGTCAATGTTAATGAAAAATTTATAAGCTACCAAGTGTATGTAGAAAATTACGTTTCAAATGTAATTTATTAATACATTATATGCCAACTCATCTATATAGTTTTGGTTAAACTTAATCATAAGAAAGACTCAAGAAAAGTCAAACATATATGTTTTTTCTTATTTATTATATATAATTGATATTTAAAACATCGATTTATTCTACCAAAATTTTATTATTTATATTTGAATGCTGAAATGTCTTCGGAAAAAAGTTTTCATTACTCTTGTATAAATGATGTATGACATGTATTACAGTAAAGAATTTTATTATTAATTGTCTGTCAATAAAATAGGTTACTGATTGCGCTTAAGCAAATAAATTGCATACATTGTTTGCAGAAAATATAAAAGTTGTCCTAAAATATGTCTTAATAAATCAATAACTTTTGATAACAAACATAAATATAGTATAGTGCATCAAAAAACTATTATAATTGAAACAATATTATTGAAAATTATTGACTGTGATTTTTTGTCCTTTTTCATATCCCTAAATATTATAATCTTTTATATCTTCTTTGATATCCTCAGGATAAAGTGTGCTGTGTGGGTTTATTCTTACTTCATGGGCGCGACCAAAATAGTTTCGACAACACGCAACAACTGATCCCGCAAAGAAGCCACCACACGGACACCTGTAAATATTATATATAATCGCTGGAAATAATAAACTGTAATTAATTAGAACATTGTATCTGCTGTTTTGAAACCTTTCCGTCCTCCTAGCGAGTTAGTTTGTGCGCGAGAACGAGTCGATCGTTACATATCAATATGCAGATATAATATCAAAATTATGGAAAAAATGTTGCAGGTAAGGGTTATAAGAATCACATCTAGTATTGATGTTTCGTAAATAAAAAACTTATATTTTGCATCACGATATTTTCCTTCGTATAATATGTAGAAAAAAAATAAAAACAGTTTTTTACAAATTATTTGTTATATAAATTAAACCCACGCTTTCGATTGCATTAGAACTCGATTGATTTAATTGTTATTGAGATCTGATAATTTAGAGTGCCTGCAAATCGTTTACTCGTGTATAATACACAATGTGATTTCGCGCTGCGCTTTCACTTGATGCAAGACAATGACATGTATCTTGATATACACATTTGTATATTTATTATATGTTTACTACATTCCATTTAATTAAACATAAAATAATTTATTCTTTGCCTACTTTACATATTAATAATGTACATTGATCAATCGTTTCATCATTTTTTCATAGAATTCATGGCAATAAAATAAGACAAGGTCACATTTGTTAGCTATAACAAAAAAACAATAGTTTTATTTTCTTATCTTAAAATGTTTTAAAATATAATATATTATGACATATGTGAAATGTTTTGTACCGTAGCAAAACGTTGTAAGGACCCCTCAAACATTTTACCAATTTTCATAACAAAAGGTTTGTTGCCTCTTAATAACAAAAATTGTATTAATTTTTGTATATGTAGAGGAGTTGCGTACCACCGGACATCATATCTACATGCGGTAACACAATATCAACACAATATCATTTGAAAAAAAAAAAATTTATAAATTATTCTCAGTTATGTATGTATGTGTGTGTGTGTGTGTGTGTATGTGTGTGTGTATTATATTAATTTTTACATTTGTTATTAAAGTTTATAAAACAGTTATAGTAAACTACGATGTTACTTACGCAGTGATAAATATAAGATTATAATGATCTGTAATTTTTTGTCCCATAAAATTAGAAAAGAACAAGTATAGAAAAAAAGATAATATTATTATAAAATGTATTAGAAGTTCCTCAGTATTAAATCCAGATGATAAGATCTGAAAAGACTAATGTACGAGTATAAATGTTGAAATCAATTAAAAAATCACAATTTAAATTAGATAACTTGTTTAACAATCTATTATACAAAATATAATTAAAAAATTTTTAACTACATTTTTAACTACATATTTTAGAAACAAATAAATTCATATTCATCTTAAGAGGATGCTAAAGCCGTGTGTTTTACCGACATTCTGTATTTATCACTTAATTTCGAATTGAATTTACAGAATTGATAATCCTTTTACACTTTTAAAGTACGTACACAAATAAACCCGGGGACGATTAGGTAAAGACCAAAAATGCAAAAAATTTTTTAAAGTTTATTTGTTCATAAAAATATTTGCTTCAAAATACAAGTTATGTAGCTTATACGTACAAATAAATGGTGTTCCCGGGTTCGGAATAGATTGAGGAATAAGATTATAATCGTCAAATTACGATTACAAGCCGTACAAAAAAGATATTTTAAAAATAGAAGCGCCTAAATGAATAAAATTTTTGATCACATAAATATGTTTTTTTACGGCTTGTAAACGTAATTTGACAAATATAGTCTTATTCCTTCTATTCCAAACTACAAGACACCATTTATTTGTAAGTATAAGCTATATAACTTGTATTTTAAAGCAAATTTTTTCATAAACAGAGATAAATAATGACTCTGCATTATCGACCTCAATCAAGTTTGATGGGCAGTTTAGAGAAGGCCTAGAAAAGACACTTTTTGGGGATTTTTTCTTTAAAGCTACAGTATTATATTTAATTTATGAATATTGGCACTGTGTTACATAACATTTAAAGAAGATTTTTAAAAAATTTGAAGTAAAAATATTAAAATTTAAAGAAGTTAGAGTTAATTATAGAAGCCGGTTAAAAAAAAATACTTTAAAACACGTTTTGCGGTGCCAACTGCTGTGTGAAGCCGGATCATGTGAAACAGATAAATAAACAAGATTTAATTTGTACATGAAATTTTCTAGTCCTTAATCAAATATTTTAGGAAAAAATTAATTTAGGACAAAATGGCAGCTGTCAAAAGTCAAACATCCGATTTTCGTTAAAAAAAATGCCTATTTTTTGTACATAAAATTGAAAATATAAGTAAGAAAAAAAAATTCTATGATCAAGGACTTGCATTTTATGTTAGAAGAGACGTAAAATTTCAGATTGATCGGTTGAATAGTTTTTCAGAAATCTTTGGTACCGTATTTGAAAATGCAGTTCTGAGAAAGACGCGTTTAAAGTTTTAATTACTGTTTACGTATTTCATTTAAAAATCATGTAATCAATTTGAATAAAAGGTGTATTTTTAAACTTACACAGAGTCATCAATTTTAGGCCCATATAGCCATAGAGCTTGTATTAATGAGGGGGGCCATTGTTATATGCCGGAGTCTGCGCGGGGAGAATCGACAGAGACATGAATATATTCTCATAATATTCTGTCTCTTTTCGTTGGACATCCCCACCACTCCGTTTTCTAAAAAGAAAGAAGCGCACATACGACAGTACGACAGGTACGAGCCTACCTACTTGGTGCCTACTTGGGCCTTGGGCTGTTACAATTAGTACAAAAAATACACACGAAAGTAATACTGTACATTCATTGATTGGCATGCATCTTTTAGATTCTAAATTATGTACCACTTAATAAATGTACAGTGTTATCTTTGTAAGCAATTTTTTTTCGTATGAGTTTGAGAATTGGGCCTCAGATTGTATAGTTATGAACCTGTTCCCACACGAAAAAAGACAGAATATATCCACCTCTCTGTCGATTCTCCCCGCACGCATAACTTTTTTAGCACATTTGATCATTAAAGTATTTGTAAAAACGTCATCTTGTGACAGATATTATTGACATTTATTGACCCTTCATCGTTTTCACGAATTTAATGACTTTGATTGATCTATCAATTTGCGAGAATTCAAGATACTCAAGGGATTACATCAACGCACAGTTAACAAAAGATACGGTACATTTCCAAGAAAACCAATATTTAACCAATATTTGCCAATATTCCGCCAATGTATTTTGCTACTAGGGTACAAAATATATTACTACTAAATCTTCATTGCTGAATACCGAACAACGGTCAAAGTTTGTTACTTCAAAGTTTATTAACAATAAAATATTTAAGAAGCAATGTGTTAATAAACAATAATATTGATAGATGTTTTATGATTCCTTCAAACTTTTTGATTACTTTAAAAAAAGTAACATCAGACGCAACAAATCCATATATTCAAGAAAAAAAGTGTCGAAAAAGATATGTTGAAGTTAATAGGTTTATTGTAAGTTTGAATTATATACTGTTTTTATTGTATTACATTGTAATGATAAATTCTTTAATCCATTTAGTATTTAGCTATTTAAATAAACTTTAGCTATTTAAATAAAACAGCATACATTACATTTAATATTTTCTAGTTAATTAAGTTATGAACGTTTTGTTTAATTAAATAATTGGTATTAAGCCTTAAATGCCACACGGGTGCAAATTTGCCCTAACAAAAATTTCATTCTTAAACACGTGTACGTCCTAATGATTTCGACTCACTACGACAAATATGTTATTGAGGATTTCAACTTAATAAGATATTCCAATCGCGTTATACCTTTCGTACAGGTAATATTGAAAGTTGGAATTGGTGCAGATTTGCACCCGTGTGGAAACGACGCTCACAAAGTACGGTCCTAACAAATTTTGAGTATTGTGATTTTTTTATAAATAAGCAAAAAAAGTGTATTCAATAAAAGCAATTACACATAATATATCATTTTTATAAAATATACGCATTATATACGTTATTATACATATAACATATATGTATATAATGTATTACAATAAAATAGCATTATAATGAAATTTTAGAACTTTATTCTAACTTATCAAGAATAAATAAAAAAATTTTTGTAAATGTTTTGTTCCCACATTTTTAACTCTTAAAAAATTACCCTATTTTCAAATACCTTTAAAGAATCTTTAATTTCTTAGGATCAATCGAGGCATTTATAAAAATATAAGTTTAATCTTCAATCTCCCAAAAGGTTCATGCGAATATCGTTGGAATCAAAATAATGATTTTTTTTAAATTCAATTTTTAAAAGTCGTTACGGTTTTGGTCATTTTTTAGTAAAAATATTTTTTTTGGTTTACAAGTTACTCTATTGCATTCGTCAGGAAATTGTATTCCAAAAATATGCACCTTTAAATTAAAATTTAGTTTTACTTCATTAAGATATAGTGTGTCAAAAAATTAAATCCTAATTTGCATCCGTATGGGTACAATATAATATAAATCGGGGTGTGATATTTAAGGATTAAAATTAATATTATAATATAATTTGATTTTTGTCATAACGTTTTCTTAACTTTTAAAAGCCGCACTTTTGTCGGTTTTAAAACACAGTCACTACATAAAGTCAGAATGTATAATTTCACAAATCAAATTGACAAGTAATTTAATAATATTGATGTTCAGAAGCATCTATAAGATCTCCTTACAAAAAACTGTAAATAATCTATCACAAAAAATAATACTTAACCCTTAGTAACCATACTTAAACTCAATATACGTACACACTAATGCGATTTGGGATTTTGCATTTTTAAAGTTGAATAATTCCATAAAATAAAAAATTAAATTTATAGCCTATATGTTTTTTGGGGTAAAATTTTTTTATAAATACAATAAATATACCTGTTAAAGCAAAAAATAATTATTTAACTATAAAAAAGGCCAAAATAAAATAGACATTTTTAAAAATTTAAAAGAAGTTTTAAGCGATACAAATTCGCATTAGGGTCGATTGTTTCAACTTCTTGGTAAATTTACCTATCAGGTAAATATATGTTTGTCTTTATTTATTTAAGAAAAGAAATGAAGATGGACACATGCTTACTTGGTAAGTAAATTTACCAAAAAGTTGGAACAACCGGTCCTTAGTGTGGTTACTTCAGGCCAGGATTCAAATCTGAATCTTTCAACATTCTGTATGGGTATGTTCTCAAATCGACTATCAAGACATATAATATTAGTTTTTACAATAACTGATACGAGTTAGAAACTTTTTCTTTCAAGCAACGTAATATCAAAAACAATTAAAATAGGACTAATAAATAATTCAAAAAACCTAAATACACTGAGAAAAAAAATACTAGATTCAAATAAATATTTCTTGAAATAGTGCTAATAACATTATTTTATAGAAAATCAATAATATTTATTTAAAACAAGTACTAGTTTTCTATAATTTAGAAAATATTACTTGTTTAAAATAAATATTATTTTCTATAAAATATATGTTATTAGCACTATTTGAAGAAATATTTATTTGTATCTAGCAATTTTTTTTCTCAGTGTATAAATTTAAAATTTAGATAATTTGAAAAATAGTCGCCAATAACATTACAAAATTGGAATTAAAAATTTTTTTCTATAAATGTCACAAAAATTTTTTATTTAAGTTGCCAAAATTATTATTTAAAATATAATAAAATATAATAAAAATTATTAAACGAATATAAAACAACATAAAGATATGATATACAATATTTATTAAATGTAAATTTATAAATAGAACTTACTTGGAAAATATTAAGACTCAAAGCAGATATTCCAAATATCATTACAAACATAAATGACATCTCAAAGTTAGATATTATATATTCGGAAAACCTTTAAGATATAAATTAAATAAATTGTTATTACGTATTTAACAGAAATATTGTATTACAGAATGTAAATACTTACATTATTGCCTTTCGATGAATATGTACACCATACAAAAGACTATTATGAATCAATTTTTTGTTTTTAAAATTAATACTTCGAATGTAAATTTCTATTGCTTTCTTGACACGATAACTGCAAATAATTTAGCAATGAATATTAAAAAATGTCGATGTCTCGAAAAGAAGTTGATAGCAACAAAATTGATATAAAAAATAGTACATTATGTAATAAGGATGGAAGGTGGGTCTTTCTGGCATAAATTTTAAAGAAGAACCTGTGTTACACACCATAGTTTTTGTTACGTGTTAATGTTCGCTCTCTAAGGGGATGTTGGAGTCGTCTGTTTTACTGATTAAACGCTCATTATCTTTGGATACGCTTTGCTCTTAATTGATTTCATAGAATTGTAAATCCTTCTCCAGAATTGAAGTAGTATAGACAATAACAAAGGGTAAGTAATTACAATTTCATATAAACAACAAAAAAAAACTTTTGTGCAGTTGTCTCCTGACTTTAATCTGCAGCACTAACAAAGGAATGGACAGAATTGTCCCTCACCAATTTTAATAGACTTGGATATGTTGTAAAACATGAAAAAAAATTAGACCTATATTTCTTCTTTTAGTCGCGTATCTTGACGTTTAGAAGTTAAAACCATCCCTCGAAAATAACGCATTTTTTGTTTTTGGCAAATATCTTTAAAATCTTTATTAATTTAAAAAATGTGCCGATTGCTTAAAACACAGTCCTTACGTGAGCGACCGAGAAGAGCGAGATAGTAAGAGAAACGAGCGAGATAGGAGTAACAGGAAAAGGATTGGATGCAATTCTCGAGCCTTCAGTGTTCGGCGCACAGACTTCTATAATATATTATAGAAGTCTGTGCGTCACGTTTTGTTTTGGCGGGGATTTGAAATCAGGGTCCCAGACAGCACCTAAGACTAAAAGATGACGAAAAGTTGACATTTTTAAGTTATCTTTTCGTCACAGCCAAAAGACGTCAGTAAGACATCTTTTCGACAAGTCGAAAAGGACAACATAAAAAACTGATATCTTTTTGTCATCTATTTTTTGTTACGTTTTCGGCAAACTAATAAAAAATGATAAAAATATATTTTTGACAAATCTAATATAGTTATTATTTTATATTATTATTTTAAATTTATATTTGACAATAAAATCATTTAAAAAACTACAAGAATATTTTCCATCGTGCATGTGCTTACAAAGATAATATAGAATTCACTTATATCGACCGAGTACTTTGTGTCTGACGATCTGAGAAGAAAGCAAGTGTAGCGTGTAGCGAAAATATTAGTTTATATCTATGGTGTAGTCGAGCGGAGTTAAGCCCTGTCTTAGTTGGTCTTAGTGCGTGGTTAATTGAAGTCTTTCGGGCGCGCGAGTGTTTACGGACATATTTAAAACCGAACAAATTTTTATATGTGCTTTTTTGGCAATTGGTAATGGCATAAATTACTCCGGAGTTTGCGTCGCTGTGTGTTTGCTCACTCTACGATGGGAAACATAACCTCCAAATGACAGGTACGTTTTTTTCTGAATACACTAATCCACTTTGTTTACTTTCTTAATATTGGTTCAAGCCTTTTTATCTATTTTTATAATTGATTGTCAATCAAGTCGATCCATGTCCATGATCTTGTTACAGTTTCCTTAATGTACTGGACTATATAAACAATTTATTTCCCATGGAACAGTCACTGTCAAATATCAATGAAGTGGTGAATAATATAGAAAATAAAACACTATTAATAGGATATATGACAATTCTGTGCTCGCTGGACAACAAGTAGTCATCCGAGAAATTTCAGTAAATGATTATGTGTGTCGATTCTGATTTAGTCTAATTTAGTTAAGATATTGCAATATTAATTTATACATGCGATGTTTTATATGCGTCTTTTTAATTTGATTTTTTCCAATAACACATATTTATTTGTTAGGGTGATATGTACGTGTACCGCCCAGATAGCACAACGAATTCGAAAAGAATTCTTTTTGGGCACCTAAATTTTGAAATGAAGTCTTTTTCTAATCCACTTCTGTACCAAAAAGGATTCTTAAGAGTTCAAAAAAAGTTTTTTTGTATGTCACCAATTCTGAGCTCCTTTTGTAATGCATATAAAGTTCATTTTATGTTCTATAAGAATTTGCATTGAATTTAAAATTATTTTTTAACAGTATTCTAATGGAACTTTATCGAGATACTTTTCTGAATTTATTATGATTTCTTTTATAGTACAAAAAGGAATTGCTTTTTCGTGTAAAAAAGGGATAATAAAGGATTTTTCGAAATATAGGAAATGTTAATTTAAAAATATACTACTACAAAAATAGAGATTTTGGTATATTATTATTATAATTGAGAAACTCTCTTATTGTTACTATACATGTATAAATTATGTATAAAATTTTCGCATATTTTATTGTAGTATATTATTGAATTAACATTTCCTGATTTTATATAAAAATAATATACTTTTTTACAATCTTTTTTTACAAATTTTTTATTAAACACATTATATGTTTATTATAATAAAAAAAATATTTATTTAATTATATATCAAATTTATGACAAATAATATATATATAACATATATAATAGCGTAAAGTATTTATATACTATTTAGATAATAATAGTATTTTTGACAAATAACAAAGAGATATATATTTTTATGTTCTTTTTAATAAAATAAAAAAATGTGTTATAAAAATGTTTTGCTTTGTCAAAAAAAAAAGTAAAGAGACACTTATATTTGTTATACCTTTCTGTAGCGTTACGGCTCTTTATAAGAATTTTAATATTGACTAAATTATATAAATTCATAATAAATTTGTATGCGGTATTCTTTTTGAACTAATTTCAAATTAATTGTGTGAATTCATAACGAATTTGAATATTGAATTCTTTTTTAACTCATTTTGACTAAATTATGTTAATTCATAACAAATTTAAATGTGGTACTCTTTTTGAACTCATTTTGAACAGATTACGTAAATTCTTAAAGTATAAAAAAAGGTGAATTCTTTTTGAACTTAAAAGGATCATCTGTGCTATCTGGGCGTTTATCTACCTACCAAAGTTTGAATTGCAAGCCTAATATATGATCAACTGGAACCTGTGGTACCATGGCGATCGAATTAAAGTGATACTAATTGTAAGTGAAGACCGTGAAGCTGTTGGCACTTCACTTTCGATCATTTGCATATGCTAGTGGAAGGAGTAGATAATCTAAAGTATGTATATTAAAAATATTTAGACATTATATTATTTAAACATTGTCTTAAAATTATAAAATCTACTGTGGATTTCTTTGGTCTGGTTTTAGAATATTAACACAAGAAAACAACATGGAAAAATTATTGTACCATTGCAAGGAGTGATGCAAATGATTTTAACAGTTATATGGACATGTCACAAGTGAAGCAATTATCTGATCAAGTAAGGACACACATTGTATTTTTAACTCGTGTCCTACAAACATTTTGTCAGATTGATTTCCCCAAAAATTTCAAAAGTAATTTAGTTACACTACATTTTTTCTAAAACAAAGGTAGTGATTGTGACACAGTGACTTGTGTGTCTGCTCTCTGATTACACGGTTTTGAATCCAAGTCTCGGGCAGAGAGCAGACACACAACTCACTGCGCCACAATTGTTTGTATGGATAAAGCTTTTTTCACATTATATTATAAGAGCTAATAATTAATAGAATTGTTTCTTTGATTAAGTATTTTATCTTTGTTTGAATAAAGGGTTCATCAGATTCAGCATATGTTGGCCTAGCGGATTTCAAACAGGCCTTTTCGAGTCAAAATCCAAAATATTTCAACCAGTTAACGGAGGGATGTTTAGTGTTATCAGAATTGCATCCTAAAGTAAAGTATGTACATCATAGAAATATTTGTAGATTTAGTATAAGCAATATACTAAATTATAATGATTTAAGATATTTATATAATATTTAATTAATGTTTATTATTAATTAATATTTTAATAAATTGTTTAAAATAATATTTACGTAACATTTGTTAAATAAATATTTATATTTATATATTTTATTATATTTTTACCCTTTTATTTAATGGAAAATTTTATTTTAAATGCCGCTTTTTATCACGTCCATAGGACGTCCATAGAACGTCCATCGGACATATTTTATGGATATAGCATGTCCACCAGTTTCATAAACCAATATCCCATGGACGTCCATAGAATGTCCAAAGAACATAAAACGGATGTTCTGTGGATATCCTCAATATCCGTTAAGGACATCTTATGGATGTCGTTAGGATATCCGTGTGCTGTCTGGGTCTTTGGTTCTTATTTATGTTAAATAAATTAATTTTGTTATATTGTGTTAATAATTGTGTTTCTTATATTTTAAGAAATTATGCTTTGCTTAACGCTGCTTTGCGTTGTGGTGGAGTAAAACGCCAGCTTATATTTGCTCCATGAAAAGGATAGGGGCGATAGCGAACAGCTTTTAAACGCTGCTAACAAAAATTTTCATAATTTCTCCTTGGCCCGCGTTTACTACTTACCATAGTAATTTTTATCATAAAGTTTTTTACGTGTATTATAAGTCTATCACAAGGATTAATTTTATTAAAAATATAAATATCTTTATAATCCCTATAAATATAGTTATTTAATTTTTAATTAAGAATATAAAGTTGAAACAAACATTTTATTTGGTTGTCATTTTCATTTTAATCGATAAAATTTTGTAATGTATTTTGAAGAAGCATAAATTTTGTTTCGAGCATATGATAACAGCTTCTTTTAAAATTTATAATGACAGTTTACGGCGTTTAAGACTATCATCAAAAAAATATTTTTTATTAAAAATAATCGTTATTTATTAAAAAAATGAATTTAGTAATCACTTCTTTAAGCATTAGAACTGATATTTTTTGTACACATGTACGTACACACATACTTTTTGTCGTTAGAAAATTTTATTTTCATTAAAAAAAGTAAGGAACTATCATAACTCGAAGGAAAAATTTAGCGTTATGTGTCGCTTGTGTGTAGCCATTGTCGCTTGTTGTAACAACTCCCCCCGCTCGCTTAGCAATCTCAAGGTTCAAGCGCTAGGGAGGGGCGGCCGCCCCGACCGGCAGCTTAGCGCGCTTGCATTTGCCGGTAGGCCGGGCTAATACATAAAATTTTACAAGTCACTAACTTGTTAACTATTGCGAAAATGGAAAAACGGTAAGGACTTTTCTGTTCAGTTTTATGCGCTCTACCTGCTTATAAAAATTCCATAAAAAAATACCAGACACTCTGTATATATGTATATATTATATATATGTATAAGCCTATTATATATATGTATAAGTATATAACTTATATATATGTATAAGCCTTTAGATAGAAAAAAATGTAATTTATTTTCTTAATTTTACTATGTTAATAATTTTGATTATCACATACATATATTTGAATATTTATAGTTTTTTACCTAGCAATTGTAAACATTCCACATACATGTTGACCACATGTAAGGAGCATTGATCCTGTTGTTACAAATGCAGTGAATCCTATGCAAAAAGCTGCATTTATGTGAAATTGCTGTATATAGTAATATCTTTCTTGATCAATAAAGTATTCAGTAAAGATTTGCAGGCGACGTGATCGAGACCCATTTGTAGATAAAATAATATCAATAAAATCTGGCCATAATTGGACGCCAACAAAAATAAGTAAACTGCAAATGAGATCTACTAAACAACATTAGAACAAATAATTACTCATGTAAAGTAATCTTTTTATAATGTAAATTTAAGGGGATGCTGGAGACATCTGTTTTACGGACAGAAATTTCTGACAGTAACCCAATCAGCAAAACAATATTTAAAAAATGTTTTCAATAATATTTAAAAAACATTTTAAAAAAACATTTATAAAAACGTTAAAAATAATGAGATAATTTCCCTTTTTTTAATTAAAAAAACGTTTTTTTAAATGTTTGGACAATATTTTTTTAACATTTCATAAATATTTGTTTTAAAATTTAAGAAAATGTTTTTTTGACATTTGGTAAATGATTTTTTAAATATTTACTAAATATATTTACAACAAAAGCAAAAAATTGATTGCATTATTAAATAATTTTGATAAATTCAACGTAACCTCATCAATCTAATAAATTTCTACGATAATTTTGTAAAGGGGAGAAAACTATAACATGATTCAGCCAAGCCACAGTATCTGTTAGAACATATTTAATTTCTGCGCCTGAAAAACCCGTCACCCATCTAAGTGTCAACCACTCCCGACGTTGCTTGACTTCGAAGATCGTACGCATCCTAGTGCTTCGTGATAATCCATGAATACTTTATGTTAATGCATACATATTTGTTATACATTATTTCAATAGATATTGTCAGAAGGATGAAACATGTATAGTTAACTTATATTTTTATAAATGAATATAAATATAAAGTATTACAATTTTTTACTGATTTTCACATATGCGAAAGAGTATGTGAAAAATATGAAAAGATCTATTTCTGCTCTGTTCGTAAAAAAATAAAAAATAGATGTCATTTCTTATAATTTTTGGGTATTGTTAATATGCCATATTGTTTCAATAAATGCAATGTTGTCTTAATCTCCACTTTCTTTATGTTCCGATGTTTCAATCTGTGCCTCAGAGGTTCTATTTATACGCTTTTGTGACTCTTTCATTACATAGATTCACTTCCTCTTTACACTTGATTTACGCTACATAATTAGTGAAGCTTTGCAACCATAATTTAAATATTTTTTTATATATTATTTTAAACAACTTTTTAAATGCAAAATAATTATTATATAAACATTAAATGAATGTTACGTGAATATTATTTTAAACAATTTATTAAAATATTAATTAATAATAAATAAACATTAATTAAATATTATATAAATATTATATAAATATCCTAAATCATAATTATTGTAACTTAAATATTAAATCAATATTAGATAAATAAATATAAAATATTATTTTAAATAATTTTTTAAAGATAAAATAAATATATAAATATATAAAGATAAAATAAATATATAACATAAACATTAAATAAATGTTATATCAATATTAATTTAAACAATTTATTAAATTGTTAAATTAATATTAAATAAATATAAATTAAACATCATATAAATATTTGTTATTATTATTTCAAATAATTAATCATTGTAACATAATTGTACCTAAATTATTATTTCAAATAATTAATCATTGTAACATAAATACTATGTATTAAATAAACATTAAATAAATATTGCGTAAATAATTTTCTTAAACTATTATTTGTAATAAAAAACTAATTATTTTTAAATATTAAAATAAATGTTAAATAAACATTTTATAAATATTTTTTTCTAAATCGTTATTTAAAATGAATAATTTATATAAACTAAATATTAAATAAATGTTAAATAAACATTATTTGTACAATAAACATTAATAATGTAAAAATAATTAAAAATAAATATTTAAAAAACATAAAAAAAATATTGCTTGCTGATTGGGAATTTTTGTATTGTAATATCTTTTTATTTCTTTTATAGATCTTTGAAAATCTTTCTTAAAAAAGAAAATATATACGCATTACTACCAGTTTACGGAGCAGAGTTTATACCAAAAACGGAAAAAATTGTTGATTTGTTGTCACATCGTAACAAAATGGTTACGTTCAGAAAACACAAGTGATCAGTAAGCGGTCAATGATTATTGGTCCTACTGTTAGATCTCTAAATTTAGACCAATTATATTAGTGAATTACTTAACTGTTGTGCAACGGTTGTGTTTTCTGAACGTAGCCTATGTTTGCTTAATTTAAAAGTTTGTACTTACAAAATTCGTATCCATAGCTTAGTAGACAACAGGAACGAACAGTGTCAACTTTTGAAAATTAGATTTTGATTAATTAAAAGAAATTGCGCTACGAGAATTTAAATTACATACCCGTGAAGACTCAATAAGTAAAACAATATTAAAAAATTGTTTTTCGTTCTCGATATAAAGTTTAATTCACAAATTGATATTAATATGTGTACTTTAATTCTGGAAAAAGATTTCCAGGTCTCTATAAAAGAACACATATAAAATTTTATTAATGATGTGCACGAATAGACTCTACATTATCGACTCCGAGCAGGTTTGAGAGGCAGTCCAGCATTCCCTTAATTTATGTACAATTATAGGATGACACAGGACTGTCATTTCTGACCCCAGTGCAGCGTAAGTACACAAGCAACGCGCCGTGTTGTATGTGGTTGTATACGCTGAATGCACATATTAGACTTGACGCCCTTTTATTCGGAAGCGACAATATTATGAAGTTAATTCTATTTTTCAGGATTTCTATAGTGCATGTAACGTATTCTATATACAAAGCCGAAATGCAGCTAACTTTATATGGCCAGACATTCCGCGTGTATATACGTCTCATCTGAACGATTCGCGTGAATGTTACATCATACAGATTTTGTATGGATATTCTTTTCTTGCAACGTCCTTTAGTAAAAGTCTGCTACATGATATTTGATAAAAGTACATACATTTTATTGTAATAAAAATATAAAAATAAATTCATTTTTTAATAACTTTATTTGTACAATATGAATTTATTAATTATAATTATTAAAATGTATATATATTGAAAAATATTTTGAAACAAAGTGTACAAGATATTTTAATTTTCAGTATTTTTTAATTTGTTGTGCTTTTAATTTTTTTATTTATATATAATATATCTAAATTTAAAAAAATTAAATGTTGCAGTTCAAGAAATTAGAACAAGATGTTTTTATTAAATGTTGTTATTAAAATTTCAGATTTGTTAATATGTTATAGATATAATAAATAAAAAGAATTACTTACTTATAATAAACGTAATTGTATAACGTTTTGAAATGTTTCCATATCTTTCAAAGATGGCAATTTCATTATTGTCCATTAAGTCATCATAAATGAGCTGAAGTTGTTCTATTAAATACCTTAACTATTTGTTTAAAAAAATTTATTTTAATTTTTATTATTTTTTTTAAATAAAAAATAATAAAAATAATTTCTAAAGGTTGTAAAATTATGTCATGTGAATATTTATTAAAATAGATGTAATTAACTTACTTTGTCACTGTTAATGTAAAACGAATTGTATGTAACAGCTAAAGTAATGATACCAAATGACAAAGAACATAACTTTATAACATAATCTGTTGTACATTCTGAGGTCACAAGTATTATAAACTGTAATTAAAAACTTTGTTAAAAATATTAGTAGCATTATGCATTACATGTCTTCATTATTTACCACTTTAAACATAAACCTGATCATACATTATGTTAATGTTTTATTTATTAAAACCGAGTTTTTGAAACAATTCCTACTGTTAAAATTTTTGGATAATAATAAATTATTCTATTTTTAATAATATTTTACTAATAACTATTTTAATAACATTTTAATAATATTATACAACAATAAATTGTACTTATTTAGAAATAGTGCTTTATTTATTTAACAATCAATCTATGTCTATTAATATTATTTAAAAAATAACATCCCACTCAGTAAGATATCATTAATATAATGATATTTTATAACACGTAACGTTTTCAAATATGTAGTTTTTACTATTGTATACAATGTTATTATAAAAAAATATTTCAGTAAAACGTTAAAAATAATGTTTGAGAAAACATATTGAAAACGTTTTATGAGGCTAAATGTAAAAAAATAAAAATTTGTTAATGTGAGCAGGCTCAGAATTATTTTTTTGTGTATAAGTACTAAGATTTATAACAAGTATTTGATTATTTTTCATTTATAGGACATAAATTTAATAAAACAGTTTTACTTTAAGTATTTATTTTATATATTTTACTTAAAGTACAATTGTTTTACTAAATTAATGTTTTATAAATTAAAAATAATCAAATATTAGTTGTAAATCTCAGTACTTATACACAAACAGATAATTCTGAGCATTCTTACATTAACAAATTTTTATTTTTTTACTTTGAGGCTTTATAAAACGTTTTCAATATATAATTCTTTTAAATATTATTTTTAATGTTTTACTAAAATATTTTTTACTGCACATGGTATTTTAATTTTCAAATTGATAAAAAAGTCCTTGAGTATTAAAATAATCTCTACATTATGTAATATAAATGTAGTCAGAAAATCGACATACCTGAAATATAATGGTAGTTACAATAATACTATAGCAACAAAATAAGTAAAATCGAGCAAATTTCGATTGTTGGTAAGGCCATAGACCAACCATCAGCAAAGAAGAACGATGAAGACTGAAATATTTATGTACGATATTGGTCATCTTTCTACTAACGTTAAATACGTTTAAAAAAGATAAAAGAAACTGAAGTTCGCTTAAGCCCTCTCTTAAGTATTAAAGAAATATTAATATCTTTATTTTTTACATTTTCTCTTTTTGTAAAAAATGTTGAGGTACTATAAATTGTGCTATAATATAAGTGCTATAATATAAGTGCTATAATTTATTTTCTACAATTTAGTCTAATCGTGCAGTTATAAGATAATACAAAATATTTCCATGTGCAATTGAAACACTCGCAATTTAATACTATAGCATGTATACGATAGTCGTCGATTACATCGAGCCAACGCCAAGAGAACATCAGATGTTTCTTTCTCATATGAAATATTGAGAAAGAATTTGAAATAAAAGTTACGCATATATTAATGTATATTGTTACGCGCGCCGTCCGTTACACTCCTCGACCGTGAGTTAACTGTCCGATCATGAATATTGATCGGCGGCAGCAACCAACTGCAAAGCAGCTATAACTGCATCGCGCAACCCTACTCGCAGATGCTCACGCGAGTAGGGTTGCGCGAGCGGTGGGAGTATCTGCTGTCTTTTTTCGTTACAAACTGTCACTAGAGAAGGAAAGAGATAGCAGATCTCCTACCGTTCGCGCAGCTCAGCTGGCGTGGCCATTTGAACTGACATCGCTGCTGCCAAGCAACGAAAATAAACTAGTTCAAAAGAGATCGCGCGTTTATTCAGACGTGTCACGACATTAATCTGTACTTGTTCTGAATAAAGTTCTTTGGTTTGTTCAGAAAAGTGAAAGTATGTTTTCTTTCCGTCCGTGGACACGCAAAAAACATTTTAATCGGTCGTTCGGGATTCTATGATCGGATCTTCTACAGAACACGTGAACACGTGGTCCTTACCACAAGGACCACGTGTTCGCGTATTTTGTAGAAGATCCGATCGTAGAATCCCGTGGTCTAGCGTGAAAATATGTGAAAAAGTGAAGAATGGAAAAAGCGACTTCCACGACGCCTGCGACGGAGGAAACGTCAACGTCAGGGAAGAGATGACACGGCGCTCCGATTAATTGTAAGAGAATGCGAGCTGAGACACCTGAATCTACATCGAAGGTGATAGTTTTACGTGCTGTCCTCGAGGAAATGCGACTTCTTCGGAAAGAACAGGCGCGTCGGGAGGCGGAGTTCTCGCCACTGGATTTCGCCGATGCAATGAGAAGCTGCTGCGTCTCCAAGAGAGTTTTTAATACACGAAAAAAAAAATTTTGATAATATGTTAATTCTCGACACATAACTCTTAAAATGGGATTATAGAGAGTTAAACGGATATAATTTAGTTGCATGAAGAAATTTTATGTTGTTTCACCAACAACAATATATTCTATGAATTTTAAATCGCCCAACGGTCTGCATCGAATCTTAGTAATGAATATAACTTATCTATTAAATTTAATTTTTTAGCTGTATTTTAAACTGCGCGCCGACGGGTTTCGTCGGACTTAAAACACAGTTACTAAACTAAATTTTCGATGCTTGGGAGCATTTTAAAATCTCCCCTTTTGCCTTGGTGGTTGAATTGGCTAGGACGCTCGTACGGAATGATCGACGAGAGTTCGGGTTCGAACCCCGGCTGAGGTATTATTTTTCGCAATAAATTAATAGTTTTTTGGTGAAAGTAGGAAAAGGGAGATTTTAAGATGCTCTTGAGCATCGAAAATTTAGCTTGGTTGTGTTTCAAGTCTAATGAAACCTGTCGATGCGCAGTTTAAAATAAAGCTAAGAAATTTAACTTAATAGAAAAATTATATTCATTACACTAAGATCTGATGCAGACCATTGGGCGATTTAAAATTCATTGATATGTTTAGCATATATCAGTCGGTGAGAATTAATGTACTAATTTTGAAAAATATATTCTCATTATTGAATAACAATTTTCTTAAATCAGATAAAAAAATAAATAAAAAATAACAGTATTTTTAAAGAAACAATTATTACTTTTTAAAAATCAAATCAAGTTATTCTTATTTGACAATATGTTATTCTTAGAAAAAGCTGTTCATATAATTAAATTGAATTATTAAGAGTATTTATTTACAACAATTCTTTTTTCTTGTTTTAAAAATTAAAGTATTAATTGATTAATCAATTTAAGATTAATAATGTTTTACTAATTCTATCAAAAACTGTAAAAAATTGTATTTATTTATAAAAAATTATTTAACTGTACAATGAGAAAAAAATGTTGTTAACTTGACTAAATTTTTTAATTAAATTAAATTTTTTTAGTGTTGAAAATTTGAATATAAAAATTTCAATTCAAGAGTAATTTTTTTCTGTGTCGACAAACGAAGCTCAGACCCCGATTCGCGCGTACGACGAAGCCGTTCTTATGCAACTCGGGGGCGTGGGTGCGAGCGCATGCAAACGCTTTTGCGTGAGCGGATATTTAAATAAAAAACCATGTAATTTCAGAATAGATACGGGGTCGGATGTGTCGGTTTTGAACGCCAGAATTCTCTTAACCGTCTATACACTTATTTTTACTAACACAGTCTGTATTGACCTTCTTTTGTCTTGTCCATTTTTTAAATATTAAATACATGCAAAAAAATATGAAAAAATTTCGATAGTTATTTTAGTCATTTATTAAAGGGGAGTCAAGCTGCGTCTATCACCAGTCTTGTTGGTACAAAAGTGAAAAATTTTGCTTGTTTCCTTTTGGGGTCAGTATACAGACGTAAGGTTAAACAACAGTGTATTAAATCTGCAATTTAAAATATCCTACTGAAGAAATGGGATCGATAATTTTACGTGTTTATGTCTCACAATCAGTTTCTCTGGGCAAATTTTATGTTGTTTTGCCTATCTATGTCGCGAATATTGGCGACAATTGCATACTCGGAGAAAACGAGAATTTTAGATGAATTATTTGAGAGTACTCTTGATTTGACGAAGAGCGAAATAGAGGAGCGCGGACTAATTTGTTCTCGAAAAAAGACTGCCCTCGGCTTTCCGGCTCTCTCGCGGATTTTTTAGGAGAGTTCTCGCAACCAAAAAATTTTTTTAAAACAAGTTTTATTTAATTTTTTGGATGAATTTGGTGATGCCTTTTCTCAGAATATTATTGGTGGAAATTGTAATGTTTATGTCATAATATAAGATTGTGTAATTTTTGTCTTATAAGCAGGTACCTCGCCGAATTCTCCTTATACACATACAGTCGGAAGTGAATAAAAAGTTATTGAGGAGTCGAATAACCTATGGATTTCCCCGACGGTTTTGATTAAAAAGAAGGACGAAACAATAAGATTTTGTATGGATTATTGGAAGTGAATTCTGTTACAATAAAAGACTCCTAATCACTTCGAAGGATTAATTCATAATATTTTGTATTGTTTTAGCGGGGAATTGGTGATTTTGCAACTCTCGATTTGAAAAGTGAATATTAACAGGTAAGCTTTAGAACCTAAGAATTAAGAAAAAACTGCATTTTCCATTAGAAATAGTTATGTCTTTTGTTTTTTGCAACGCTCCACAGTGGGGAAAAAAAAGCTCATTTTTTAGACAAAAATTTACAGACAGTGTAATTCTCAACTGATTTTAAGGTTATTTGACTTGTTTTACTTGTTAAGGTGTGCTCTTTGACATAGTGCTGCGGCATTATCGATACAAAGTTGAAATACAAAATGGCGGATAAAAATAGAGCGTCAAAAGTATTAAAATGCTGTCTAATAATGCCTTTTCGCCTATGATATCAAACATATTTACTTCAAAATGGGTACATATATGTTTTTTGGTCCGCGGCACATGAATTTGAGGTCAAACTAAACATTCAAAGATTACAATTTATTATAACATTTATTGTAAGGTTCAAAAATACTAAATCTTTACAAGAATCATGGATGTACAAAAGAGCAAAATTATGCACTTAATGTATTATTATTTATCTGCCATTGTAAGGGTTCTTCTTTATTAATAAAAATTTTTTTTGTTTTAACGTAACGAATAACTTTTAGAAAGTAACTTTTCCATCCCTCGTTATATAATGTATTATTAAAATGCACAACGATACACACTACCTATTTACATTTTTATTAATTTTAAGGAAAATAAAAAGAGGTAAAAAAATAACCTTATATTGTAGTATATATATGTAGTATTTATTATACGTTACAGATAATTATAATTTTTTTTAACAGCACATTTACACCTTTTCTTTTAATTCAAGTTTAGTACACTGTAAAATTGTGTGTGTGTTATTAATTTTTAACGATTATTCGCTGATTTTTATCTTTTAATAATGTTGCATAAATTATAATAATAAAAGGCTCAAATGATAAAAGGTGGTTCTCCATTGATTGCAGCTGATACTTTTTCGTTTCTCAATATTGTCACATGATTACCGTCGACGTAATGTATTTGAATCGTATTTTGAGTAACCTTAAATAATTTTATTTTTTATTAATCCCAAAAGTTTTGATAACTTATCGCAACAAGAAATTATTATAAATTATTATAAGTATAACTTTTTAAAAATACCTTATGCAAACCATAATCTTCATCTGTCATTGATATATTTAACGGCTGTGTAGGTTTTAGCAAGATTATAGGAGATTTAATTGGTGGCAAAGTAGAAGGATCGTAGTACCGAATAGCGGATGAATATTTGTAAACTGTAGTACACAGCGTTTTTAAATTTGCTGGAGATAGTGACCTATTCATAACTAAAAACGACCTTGCGAAAATATCGTATCGCTCCTCCCAGGTATTACATTTCTCCAATTCCATTACAATCTATCATATTACACATTTTTTTAATATAAAAATTTACATTAAAACAAAAACCCATAAATTACAAAATTATAAAATAGAAAATAATATTGATAATAATTTCCACAAAAAATACAAAGTATATTATAAATGTACAATAAATTTGAACTTATAAATCTAAGAAAACGATTATACCTCTTTACTAGTTCCTGGTGAATAAATTTCCATAATATTAGTTAAAACAACAAACTGAAGATCCGTATCGTTAGAATTTGAGGTAAAATGTTTGTACATCGTTCTTATTTGTTCAGGAGTACCATCGATAAGAACCAAACGGCCTTTAAAATTCAAAGCTTCCAATCTTCTTGTTAACTCTATTGCAATAATAGACCCGAAGGAGTATCCTACCATTATAAAGTCTTTTCCATCTTTTAGTTTTGATAATATATGCTATGCAAATATTAAAGTAAATGTTAAAATATTTTTTTAATTTGATGCCTTAAAAAGTAAAATAATGAAAACTATGTAATTACAATATAAAGTTATTAGTGCGTTTGCTTACATTGATAAGACGATCAGTTGTCTCCAATATGATGTCTGTAGCATCGATGTTATTTGTGTTATAATGCAAAGACGTTGCTGAAAATTTAATATCTGCAGCTAAATGATTAAATACGGTTCCACAACCGTCGATTCCCGGTATGAGAAACACTTCAGTTATAGTGTTCTGTTTTTCGGTCAAAAGATCAAAACAGTTTTCTGAAATAAAATCTTTGTCTTTTACAATACCAACTGGCAATATCATGACATCCAACTCTTTTGCATCAAGATATTCATTCTGCGTATTATTATCACTGACGTTTAGATTAAACATTTTGCTAAGTTTTGCAAAAGTGAGGTTATACACTTCTCGTGAAGTGAGAAAAATGTCAAATTCCCGTTCCAAAGTTTGTTTGACTTCTATGCTCATCACGGAGTCCATTCCAAGTTCAGCCAGAGATGTATTTTGACTTACAACTTTCATGTCTTTTATATCTGTAACACAAATAAAAAGTTATTTTGACTTGTACTGTAATGTAATACACTGCGCTTCAACGACTCATTCCATTCCCCTAGCAAGTTTACATAGGATAAGTAACATATTCTATATAAACTCGGGAATGGAACAAATTGTTGACATGTAGTGTACTACCAGTAACTAAATATGTAAAATAAAACTAAATAAAAGATACAGTAAATATTAAGAAAAAAAGGAAATAAGAACTTACTTAAAATATCAGCGATAGCTTCTGTCGGAGTTTCATGTCGGATAAATCTCGACTTTTTTTCAGCTATTACCATACTGCTCACTACAGGTTGGCTTTGAAGTAAAAACTTATCAAGTTCTTCGAGGCAGTAGGAAATTGTTTGTTGTGAGGTACCACCAATAATCAATTCTTTCTCACCTTCCTGCATGTCAGCGACGAGACCCACGTCACCAACAGCTCCCCATTGAATTGCTAATCCAGGTAATCCTTCCTCCACTCTCTTTTCACAAATTCTTTCCATAACAGAATTGGCCATGCCATAATTAGTTTGTCCAGCGTTTCCTCTGCCACAAGAAACGGAAGAAAACACTACAAAATGTCTTAGTTTAGCGCAATACTTTCTGGAAAGTTTGTCCAAAGTTTGCGTCGCCCGAGCTTTTGACTGAAAGGACTCTGCAAATGTCTCCACTGTTTGATTCTTTAGAACATCATCCTTCAACACCGCACCAAGATTGAATATCGCATCCACAGGTGCTTCGCTTTCCGCAGTTTGCAAGAGGTATTCACAACCTGCGAAATCAGCGACATCGATATTCTTGATGATTAGCACATTTACACCATACGATTCCCATAGTCGAATCTTCATGCGTTGGTAATCGTTTTTTATGCCAGTTCGTGAAACCAATACTATATTTCTGGCACCACGAAATATTAGCCAGTCTGTTAACTCTAAACCAAATCCACCCAAACCCCCCAATATAATATAACTTTTATTCCTGAGACAATAATAACGACGATATGCCATAATAGGCTCATTTAAAGGTTTATTTCTGCCCATATTCAATAAAAATTTTACAAATTCAGTTTCTTCTGGAAAAACTCACATGTTTTCTGTTAAAAGAAAATTTTAAAAAATGTATTCAAGTACCCAGTAAACACTAATTCGTAACATTTATGTGATCATTATGGAACAATGTTCCACTGTTCTCGTAACAGTTACGTCATTTTCCAGTTACAATTTGGTCAAAATGTCAGCATATTCTGGGCAACAAAATCGGAAAAAGAGAGAGGAAACATATACATAATGGTTTCGTATAAAATAACATTACTTTTACGTATATGAAGTCACATTTACGTATAAAATAACGTTACTTTTACGTATAAGCTGACTTTTACGTATAAATTAACGTAAAATGCTCGTATAAAATTACGTACCAGAAAGATTCTTCTTGTAACTATTATGTCGTTTTTACTTTATTTTTCTTAAAAAGGAATTCCTTACCGAAGCTAAAATTTAGCCATAACAGCTAAGATGTGTCTTTAAGACGTAATATAAAATACATATGCCCCGAAAGCTCACTATGATAACATAGATTGATCCGGTTTCTGTCACCGTGGGTGGTCTGTTTATGTAGCCTTTGGAGTGTAAATTGCATTAGGAGAAAGATGCCGCGTGCGTCGTCTAGCGGCAATCCGCCAACTACATACTTTTTAAATTTATATAATATAGAATAAGTTCTAATCGGCTGATATGTAAATAGATTTTACCTGGTTCAAGTAGAATGTTATTGATTTTAATAGATTGCGTACATACTAACTACAAAACTGTTTTACTAAATGCAGTATGTTAACTAAAAAGATATAATAATTACAAGAGGCTATAATCAAAATTTCCGCATAATTGTAAATTATTTATTATTTAACAAATTATTATTTTTATTTTTATTTAATAAAATTATATTTCTTCTTATGCTTAGTAAATAATTAATAAGTAATAATAGTAACAGTGGGAAGTCCAGAATGGATTACAGTGATTCACGTGGCACGGAAGGTGTTAAAGATATATGATGTCGTAATAACATTATTACATTTATGCTACATTAACAAAACTTTTATGTTAAGCTCATTGAAGTCATCAAAATTACATAATTGTTACGTATTAAACATGATGTCACAATAACATTATCACATTTATGTTGCATTTACAAAATTTTTATATTACGCTCATTGACGTCATCAAAATTACGTAATTGTTATGTATTAAACATGATGTCACAATAACATTATTACATTTATGCTGCATTTACGAAATTTTTATGTTACGCTCATTGGCGTTATCAAAATTACGTAATTGTTATGTATTAAACATGATGGCGCAATAACATTACAATGGTAACATCACATTTACGAAACATTAACATTTGGCTTATTGACGTCAACAAAATTATGTAAATGTTACGTAACTATGCAACAAAATAGTGACAACACAGACATACGTAACAGTTATAGTCTCGTTACGTCAATGACATACTTGTCACATTATTAGTTCGTTGTGCTGGTCTGTAACATTTATGTGCAATATGTTTTATAAATGTTCCGTAAATGCTCACAGTGTGTTCATTGGGTTATTTGTTATAAACATGGACATATTATACATGTTTCCGTCGTGATTTATTTCAGGCTAGGATAATTATTTGTTAATTTGTTTATAACAAATTGTAAAAAAAATTTTTTTTGCAACTAATTGTTACAAAAATTATTGCAAAAAACTGCATTAACATTTTTTCGATATCGCAACTTGTCCTTATTAGCTTTTCGTAACCAAATCTTATTTAGTAAATCTAAGGCAGATCCTTAATAATAGTACCTTGTAAGGCCCTTGTTAGTTTTTCATAACAAAATCTTACTTAGTAAATCTAAGGCATCCTTAATAGTACCTTGTAAGGCCCTTATTAGCTTTTCGTAACAAAATCTTACTTAATAAATCTAAGGCATCCTTAATAGTACCTTGTAAGGCCCTTCCCAGATAGAACACAGAAGTCACAATAATGTCATTTGTCACTTAATTCATCATGATGATGTCATAAGAGTACCTTTTATGTACTTATAAGTGACAAATAAAATCACAATGACATCATTATGATGTTATTGTGATTTTGTGTTCTACCTGGGTTATTAGTTTTTCGTAACAAAATCTTATTTAGTAAATCTAAGGCATCCTTAATAGTACCTTGTAAGGCCCTTATTAGCTTTTTGTAACAAAATCTTACTTAGTAAATCTAAGGCATCCTTAATAGTATCTTGTAAGGCCCTTATTAGCTTTTCGTAACAAAATCATACTTAATAAAGCTAAGGCATCCTTAATAACACTTTGTAAGGCCCTTGTTAGTTTTTCATAACAAAATCTTACTTAGTAAATCTAAGGCATCCTTAATAACACCTTGTAAGGCTCTTGTTAGTTTTTCATAACAAAATCTTACTTAGTAAATCTAAGGCATCCTTAATAACACCTTGTAAGGCTCTTGTTAGTTTTTCATAACAAAATCTTACTTAGTAAATCTAAGGCATTCTTAATAACACCTTGTAAGGCTCTTGTTAGTTTTTCATAACAAAATCTTACTTAGTAAATCTAAGGCAACCTTAATAGTACCTTGTAAGGCCCTTATTAGCTTTTCGTAACAAAATCTTACTTAGTAAATCAAAGGCATCTTTAATAACACCTTGTAAGGCTCTTGTTAGTTTTCCATAACAAAATCTTACTCAGTAAGTTTAAGGCATTCTAAATAATACCTTATAAGGCCCTGATGTGATAATATTAAGGTAGCCCTTTTTATGGCATCCTTATTAAATCCTCATCAGGGCCTTATGCTACATAAAGATTTCCCTAACTATTTTCTATTCGGGATTGTGCTCTTCCTGATTCTATAAGGATCGCGTAAAGTCGTGGTCGCGCTGCACGTTGGGGTCGATTTCTTTTTTTAAGTGTCCAATCCCAATCTTCTGCGGAGTGCTTGATACACACGTCTCTTCAGGACGAAAAGAATGAAGATCAGTAGACCTTGGAGACAATTGAAGACGTCGCTTGTGTAGAAGAATACGTAATGCCAGTTCTCATCTAAATATTTTGTCACGAAGAACGACAGCACCTCACAAATCCAGGACATTCCCATGACGACGAACAGTTTGATGTTCATGATAAATCTATTAAAAAATAATATAAATAATCCGTTTGTGAAATAAAATTTTAGATAAAATAATTTTACATAAATATATAAAAAGAAGAATTTCATTAAAAAAATATTTTTCTCTTTCCAAAAGTCGATTATTACATTTTTGATGACATTCTTTTATAGTTTGAATCTTGATAGAAAGAGAATAGATTAAAGATAACTCGTAAAAGTTTTTATTATTATATCAACTGTTTACGAATTTTAAATAATTTTTTTCAAAACATTTTTCAAAATTGTTGTCAAAATAACATTTCCAGTTTTATCCAATTAATTCAAAATTACTAGAAAAAGTATATATTTTTTTCTCTCGTTCGAATTACAATTAAATAAAAATTTAAACTCTTAGATTTTTCTGATAAAATAAAATCTCGAAAAAAGATTAATTTTTTTCACAATTTTGCCGTTTTTTAATAAAAAAGTTAATTAAAAAAATTTTTTAATCAACCTTTTGCTAGAGATAATTTTTACAATTTAAATCACGACAACTTATAGTGACACTTTCATATGCCCAGATTTGAAAATAATTATAAAAATTTTTTTTATGTTTAATAAGATTTGTAAAGGATCTAATTTAAACATAAAGAATAAAAAAATAATATAAAGAATAAAAAGGCTTACGTTTATAATTGTAATTTTAAGTTTTTATGTTTTTTAAAAAGATTTCTTAAAAAATGATACAAAAATGGTACCAAAATAAAAATACTTCTTTAATAATTTAAAGGTAAAAAACCCAGGTAGCAAGGTGTCGTCTAATTGACGTCATTTTTGGTCATTTTATGACGAAGTAGACGTCACTAATTGACGTCTTAATGACATTAAAATGACGGTTTAATGTCACAGACCGTTGACGTCACAATAAAGATGACATTTTAACGTCATTTTTATGACTATCCCAGGTTGTAAAAGTCGCCGTTACTTTGACGTTTTAGAAAATATTTTGGGTATATGTTCTATATATGCAGTACTTGCATTGTGAAAATATTGAAATAACATAATTATAATGTAAAAAAAAAATTTACGTTGTTTCTCAACAAGCATCGTTACCCACCACACTGTTACGTCCGGCTAAATCATTCGCACCGTCCGTTACGATCATGTGGAGCATCGCGCCGAAAATCGTGTTGCCTGGTAGCTAGGCGCTGACGTTCACGCGCCGTAAGCATGCGGTCCATACGGATGGCACGCATGCTTAATCTAAAACGCTAATTATAAGCAAATTATCGAAGGAAGCGTAAAATCTCCAAAGGGAAGCGACCCCCTTTTTTTTGCAGATTCATGTTGAGGCACCTCAGCCCCAGACTGTTAATATAAACTGCGTAAGTTAATTAACCAAATTAATGATCGATAATGATTCATTAGAAAGGGGACAGGGCTCTACTGTTGCGCGTGGCTGTGCACCCGCAATCGTGGGGAAGTATTCGGCGCGGGGCAACGATGGCCGAGCGTCTTTAATTAATGATAAATGACTTCAACGGACTTCGGGAGCGATAAGAAGCACGCGAAACCTCCGTGGTCGCAAAGCGTCGTATCCCGAAAAACGAGAATTAGGAATTCGTTCAATTAAAAAGAGCGGGCGATAGTCCCGCGCCGCGCAAGTGGAGAATATGAGCGCGGGAACGGAATCCCATCTGACGAAAGTAAAATCAGATACAAAAATTGACTAATTGCGGAAATAATTGACAGGCGTCAGGTAATTTACGACCCGCCGCTCATAGCTCTTCACCCCCGATTACCCTCACTTTAAAGTATATAAGGCGAGATTTTCAGGCGAAACACGGATTTGCCTTCTCGATTCTGACAAGAGTACGTAGCGAGTCGTTAATAGAATTGCTTTTCGGACTTAGATTATTTCCGCGAGAATTGAAATTGTGATCACGGACTTAGCCGTTCGAGAGTGAAATAAAATTGCAAAATTCGGACTTTGACTATTTCCGCGAGATTATACTCCGGACTTAGCCGTTTGAGTGAGAATTAAAATAGTGAATTTCGGACTTTAATTATTTCTGTAGTTTCATACTCAGTTGTGTGAATCGAGGCGGCAACTTCCGCACCTAACCATCTCTTACGTTTCTTTCTTTTTTTTTATTATATAGATCCGATTGCGAGCGAGTATAAGAAAAAGTGTGTAAAGGTGCTAGAGTTCAACGCTGTTCCCCCTTTTTTTTATATAAAGTGAGTGATTATTTCTAATTCTGAACGATTTTTTTTGTTTCTTTCCCCTTTTCGCCTAGTAAAGAATTATACGGAGGAGAGTGAGATTCGCTCGCGCATCGGGAGGACTCGCGACGTCCGCGCGTCTTCCCCGATAGCGCGGCCACGCCGGTCCCCCCTGCGAGAGCGCGCTTTTCGCGTTTCCTCGGAGGGGTCGGGCGCAGACCCTCTCTCTCTCTTTCTCTCGCTGACCGCATTTCCCGTACGAATCTTTTGTGCCGGCGTAATTGTAAGGCGATCAAGCGGTTAAATTATTCACGTAATAAAGATATCCCTATCCCATCCTCATTTATTAGCAATATCGAACCACGCGTTTTACGCATGATAATTATAAAGATGGCATTACTGCGTTCAGAATGGGCAGATCACGGCGAGCCGGACGCCGTATTCAATTGAAGCAGCTCCAGGCCGAATACGAGTGCGGAGGAGTGTTCGACCCGCGGGTATTTTTGCCTCCACTCCCTCAGGGGCTAGTCAGAGCGCCAGCGGCACCTCTCCCGACATCTCGAGAGCTTTTTTCGGTTCGCGCGCCAACACCGCCAACGCCGCCTCTCCGCGAGGCTGCCGCTAACGCCGGACCATCGACGGCCGACCCGACGATCGTGCCCTTCAGTCTAGGCACCCCTCCCCAATCGGACTATCAAGGGCCCGTAATAATTGAAATCAGAGCAGTAAGGTCGGATACAGTTATCCCGGCCCGAATGAAACTAGTTCTACCAAAAATAAGCGAGTTAAACTAATATTATTTTTCGTTCGCTTTCTTTATCATATCTTATTCCGCTCATACGCTTCCTAAAACCCCCGCCGGACGTAACAACACCATAGCCACATCTGGGATTGCCTAACTTCCGCGGTCACCCATCCAACTCTGAACCGCCGTCGACGTTGCTTGACTTCGAATATCGTACGCAACCTGGCACCTCGTGATGATCCATGAATACTTGATGTTCATGAATACATATTTGTTATAGATCAGTTCAATAGTCAGAAACATGAAACTTGTAGTTAACTAATATTTTTATAAATAAATATAAATTTACAGTTTTTTTTCTGATTTTTACATATGCAAAATAATATGTGAAAAAACTTATAAAAATTTTTACTCTGTTCTTTTAATAAAGCTAAATTTATACTCTAGACAGTACGCAATATTTATAAAATATTTATAAAATATCAATTAACTGACGTTATTAATTAGTCAAGAATATAACGTCGAAAATACGTTGTAGGATGGATAAATGACTGACGTAATTAATAGGTCAAAAAATGACGTTACTATTACGTCTTAATTTGGTAACATGACGTCCGCGACCTTAAATGACGAATTATTGGCGTCAAGTGGACGTCACCTTGCTGCCTAGGAAGCTATCAAATTCGCAACAGACATTCTATCGTTATATTCTGTCCTAACTTATATTCTATTTATTATTTCTTGTATTCGCTATAACACTAAAAAAAGTTGAAACGTTTCGCAATCATTATAATAGCAATAGTTATTTGTATGTAGCTAAATCAAACTGTATTGGTTATTTTTAAAAGAGTATAACTAACTACTCAAAGCTGAAATCAATGGTGTATAAACTAAACATGGTTCTAAACAAGCACGATTTTATTGGCGCATTTCCAGTTTTAGTTTCAAATACCAATTCTCGTGCTCTTGCGTAGATGCAGTAAAATTACTTCGAAGAAGTAGTTTCAACGAGGATAATAAAATCGACACTAAAAGTCCAAAAACACATGTACCCAAAATTTACGTGCACTAACCGCAACTGTACTTCCAAAGTTTTTTTTTTCATTTATGATTGCATCCGAAAGCAAAAAGAAAATCGATGTTCTTTTACAAAAAAGTTGAGCACTTGAAAAAGCACTCACCTCTTCCTGTCGGAACGGAATTGTCTGTTTCTGGAATCCATAGGATCCGTAGTTACCCTTCTTATTTCCGCTTTCACCTTATTGTAATACGTCAGTGTGAGGATGAAAAACACCACATTGGATATTAGGAGAATCATCACCGGTCCAATAAAGAAAGTTAATTCGCCGTATGAATTTCGTTTTTCTGTAACATTTGTAATTAAAATATTTAACAAAATATTCAATTAAAATATTTGTCTACATGAAGAAAATTTAAACATAAATATAGAATAAAACTATTGTTTTTGTCCGATTTTAAGTCATTTAATTACATCGTTTTAATTAATATTAACCCTCGGAGGACGCGGAGACAATTTGACCCATACATCGACTTTGTTCGAAAATATCTTTAAAGCGGTTTTAAAATTGGTTCTAAGAAAAGCAACAAAAGCAAAACAACAAAAATAAAAAAAATTTAGGGAAATTTTTTTTGCAAATTTTTTAAATTATATATGTTAGTAATTGTAACTAAACTTTTAAACTATATAAATTTATTTTAAAAGGTTCGAAGTATATCTCAAAATTTTTTTACAACAATCGTATTGAGTGTCTTTAAATGGCAGAAGATGAAAAGAGTGCGCAGGTTACGTTGACTCAGTGTTCGAAAAAATAGGTGTTTTCCGAGAGTTAAAAAATTTAATTTGATGTGCTCCATTATACAAATAAGAGATGACGTGACTATGAATTAAAAAATATAATTCAATAATAAATCTTAGGCTTCGAAAACCGTCGCTTTGAATAATGCAGATTGTTTATTAATCAAAATTTTTTCTTACTTGACCGTTATCGAGTGCAATTACTTTGACGATATAAATGATGAATGATACTTATTACGCAAGCAGTTAGTTTAATTGCATTTTATATATCGAAGAGCAATGATGCTTGAATTTACTCTGGTACGATCAATACAATTGCTCGAGAAAGTTTTTAATTATCGGATAATTGTGAAACGATGATAGAAAGAAAACTTTACATTTGCCTTTCCCTCGATACGATCAACTTTAAATGCCGAATTAATTTTGTGATTGCAATTTATCTGTACCAATTCTCAATTTTATTTATTCCCAATGTATAAATTATAATGGCAAGGAGGCGCGAAGAAATAACTAACGCCGCGTCAAGTCAGCTTTCGTTACAAGAAGTTTGTGATTCTTCTAAGAACTCCGTAATTAGCATTGACAAATTTGCGTTACGTCATTTGAGACAACAGTTGGTTGTAAGTGACTCACCTGTAAACCAACATCTCGTATTGCCAATATCGGGCTGCAGATAATCTGGCAGGATATCCGTGTTGTCGGCAACGATAGCGAAGATTGACACCAGGAAAGAGAGGCCCCACGCATACAAACAGTATAATAGAAACTTTTTTCTATCCTTGCGCGCCATCGTATTCGTATTTCCACGTAAAACGCTGTGAAGAAGATAAATTAACATTATCTTATTTAGTTCACCCGGCATACAGCACAGGACTTTGTAGTTATACTGTAGCAACATTGTAATCTTGTAAATTGTAATGGAATGTTTCAGAACTATTTCATTCAACACTTAAATATAGATGTGCAATATAATTTTAATAATGTTGCAGTAATATTTTTAATTATATATTATGAAAATTAAAACTAAGATTTTATGTATAAGGAAGAATTGCGAAATTTGTAACATTTAAATTATGTTTTATTATATTTCACATTTGATATATTTCATAATTGAGATGCAAATGAACGTTGGAAGTTATAGCTTGATATTTAAGGAATTTATTATTATATATTAGACATTTCACTAATAACAAATGTATGTGTTATAAGCTTTTCTGTAATATGCAGAAGGTACAATTTAGGAAACCGGTTGCCTGAATTGTACTTTCTTTGAAAGTATTAAATTTATGAATAAAAATAATTCAAAATATAAGATTAATAAGAAAATGTGTGTGTGTGTGTGTGTGTGTGTGTGTGTGTGTGTGTGTGTGTGTGTGTGTGTGTGTGTGTGTGTGTGCGTGCGTGCGTGCGTGCGTGCGTACGTGCGTGTGTATGTGTGTGTCACGTAGCCCAAAAATGAAAGTGCATGGATATGAGCATGTGTTCCTAAATCGTACTGGTACAAAATAGGAACTTATGGTATTTAGGAAATTTGGTAAATTTTATAAAAATATCAATTTAATCTTTACAATGTTTATCTGAAATTTATATGTGTTATGAATGTAAAACATTTTACAATACCTTCTTTTAGAAACACATAAAAATTCAGTATAAAACAGCATAATTACATTATTATTAATTACATAAATTGATTAAAAATTCATATTAGTTGTACCTATTTTTTTTTTAATGGTGAATAGCATGCACAAAACAAGATGTAACCTGTTGACTACTTATTCATATTATTCATTTTTTACTTACCGTATTATATATATCTTGGTTGCTAAATGTTGTTTATACTAAGTAAAACTATAAAATATTGAAAAAGTACGATTTAGGCAATTATTAATATACTTTCAGCAACTCTCTCTTAAATATTTGTGTATGCGTGCATATTTTTTGATTCTCATCAAGTTTATAATTTTATACGAGTCTTCTACAGCTCTTAAGCACACGAGTCATAATTAGTCATGTGGAGTTATTTTAAAAAATACTTAATATAATGACAATTTCCGTAATTAAAAAATGTGTGTTTTCAATCAAAATATAATTCAATTGAATAATTTTGTATTTACAACAAAATAATATTAAATGTTTAATGCAATTTTCTAAGGTACTTTAAAAATTACATTATTAAAATCAATATTAGTACATTAATTCTAACCGACCGTAATATGTTAAACACATCCCCAATCAGCAAGCAATATTTTATAAATGTTTTTTAAATATTTATTTTTGATTATTTTTACATTATTAGCGTTTATTGTACAAATAATATTTATTTAATATTTATTAAACATTCATTTTATATAAATTATTTATTTTAAATAATTATTTTAAAAATATTTATAAAACGTTTATTTAACGTTTATTTAATATTTAAAAATTATTAATTTTTTATTAAAAATAATAGTTTAAGAAAATTATTTATCTAACATTTATTTAATGTTTATTCAAAATTTATTTTAAATTTAAAAAAGTATTTAAAATAATATTAAAAAAATATTAATTTAATATTAATTTAATATTTATATTTTAATAATTAATTATTAAAAATAATGATTTAGGGCAAATATTTATATAATATTTAATTAATATTTATTTAATATTAATTTAACATTTTAATAAAACGTTTAAAATAATATTTACATAAGATTTATTTAATATTTATGTAACATTTATCTAAACCTTTAAAAAAATATTTTAAAAAATATTAAAAAAATGTTTATTTAATATTGATTTAATATTTATGTTACAACAATTAATTGTTTGAAATAATGATTTAGAGCAAATATTTATATAATATTTAATTAATATTTATTTAATATTAACTTAACATTTTAATGAAACGTTTAAAATAATATTTACATAAGATTCATTTAATATTTATGTAATATTTATTTAAACCTTTAAAAAAACATTTTAAAAGATATTTAAAAAATGTTTATTTAATATTAATTTAATATTTGTTACAATAATTAATTAATTGAAATAATAATCTAGGACATATATTTATATAATATTAAATTAATATTTTTAGAAATGACATCTATTATTTATTTTTTTACGAACAGAGCAAAAATAGATCTTTTCATATTTCACATACTATTTCGCATATGTGAAAATTAGTAAAAAATTTATATATAATATAAATATAATACTTTATATTTATATTTATTTATAAAAATATAAGTTAACTATACATGTTTCATCCTTCTGACAACATCTATTGAAATAATGTATACCAAATATGTGTGCGTTAACATAAAGTATTCATGGATCATCACGAAGCATTAGGATGCGTACGATCTTCGAAGTCAAGCAACGTCGGGCATGGTGGACACTTGGATGGGTGACCGTTTTTTCAGACGCAGAAATTAAACATGTTCTACAGGTACTCTGTGACTTGGGTGAAACATGTATAGTCTTCTTTCCTTTACAAAATTATCGTAGAAATTTATTAGATTGGTAAGGTTACGTTAAATTTATCAAAATTATTAAATAATGCAACCAATTTTTTGCTTTTGTTGTAAATATGTTTAGTAAATATTTAAAAAATCATTTACTAAATGTCAAAAAAATATTTTCTTAAATTTTAAAACAAATATTTACTAAATGTTAAAAAAATATTTGTCCAAACATTTAAAAAAACGTTTTTCTAATTTAAAAAAGGGAACTTATCTCATTATTTTTAACGTTTTCAGAAATGTCTTTTAAAATGTTTTTTAAATATTATAAAAAAACATTTTTTTAATATTGTTTTGCTGATTGGGCTGTTAAAGACACATATTGTTGAAAGTGATATAATTCCGAGTATATGTTAAGTAAAATTCCGACATTCCAAGCTTGTTTCTTAAAGTGACACTTTCAATATTAATTAAACGATAAACAAGGAAAAATAAAATTGATGATAAGGTGAATGACACGTGAGTAACATTTGAATATGACATCAAAAAGATTGCACACAATCCGATTCATTACGACAGAATCGTTCTTAATTCGAGGAAGTTCATTGATTTAAGACTGCCGTAAAATTTCCGTGAATACCGCATGAATATCACATGATTTACTTTTTGATCTTCGTGGGGAATGAACATCATAAAAAAATACGTAAGAAACGGACTCATGGAATTCTCGATCAAGTAAAAGAGAGAGAGACAGCGTAACCAGCCAGCAAGCATTAAGATGTACCGCGGCATTATCGCCGCGACCGACGTGTAGGAAGTCTATTTTCTCCGTATATTTACAAATCCCCCAGCTAGAATAGCATCTTGAACACACAAACGTTCGTAACCGACAGACGAGATACGTCCAGTTCCGAGCAATCGTCAGGTCGTTCTTGGACGCAATGTGTCCTTGTTTCTTCTTTTTTTCATAAAAATTTGCGAGTATTTATTTTTGACAGAATCTATTTTTCCAAGAGATATTACGTCTATATTTCTCTATGATAATTCTTGATTGCAATGTTGACTTGTCGAAAGAGAACAAAAATTAAAAAATACTTGGTAAAAAGTCTCTTTTTCTGAAAGATTTTTTGAACCCTTCATGAACTGAATACTTTCCTACGTGTTATGCACATAATGGCGGCGCTATATAAAACGCGTTGAGTCATTTCAGTGTTTAATGTTTGGCAATGTATTGTTTTTTTACCGGCCGGCATACGTAGAACACAATGAATTTTCGTATAGATAAGAGACGAAGGAACGGCCACGGTAATAGGAGAGAATGAGAATGGATGAAGACGACCGATGAGACATTCTGTGAAAGGTCAATGGGGCAATTGAGATAGCATTGGAACAACTATCGGATAAATGAGAAAATACAATTTGTGCGCAATGACATACTTCATAAAATTATTTAAAAAGGCCGGCTAGGCCGACTTCATTCCATACTTAAGAAAAGACAATTATTAAATTTCTGCTCAAGAAAATTATTGCGTCATATCATTTATCCAATATCTTCGATTACATTTGATCTAATCATGTGATCGTGTATGACTTACCCGAAAGTCCTCCACATGTCGAAGCACATGACGTTAAGCCAAAAAAACGCCGATAGAGAGGAAAAAAGCAGGATGTAAGCTGGAAAAAACATTTTCCTTTTCTTTCGTTTCTTCAACGCTGTTTATATACCAAATATTTCTTAGTACAAACCTAAAACTTTGCATGTTATACAATCGAATGTGAACCAAGTGATGATGGACAGGCAAGTGAAGGCCAAGAGAAGGCTGACCACATGGCACATGAGCGTTTTACCATGAAGATTTTGCAGACTTGGTAAGCACACATACACTAGCAGGGTCATCAGCAGAAAAGCACAACTGGTGATCTGTAGGGCGGTGTTCATCTGCCACCTGTTAGTTTGGAAATTAGGGAGAAATGCTTTTTATATTTCAATGGATATACGCGTGTGACACGAGGTTTATCTAACGCTCGTAAGATTAACCCGTTCAATGTTATAATTTTCATCAATTTCATGGACATTGACAAATGTTTCTCTTTGCTCCGGGTATACAACTAAAACGTTTACAACTCTCGAATACTGGAAGATCGTCTATTGTACCGCGGTGCTCCAGCACGCTACGTTTGTTTGCGAAGTTTAAACAAATCAAGCCTGCCTGAGTTTCACCAAATTTGACAGAATTTGCAGTGGGAGAGAATGTACCTGAATGCATAGAAGTGCTCTACTGATCTGTGCCAATAGAAATCTAATACAACGTGTATTCGGTAATTCCTAGAAACTCAACACAAGCGCATATTTTTCTGAAATAACTTTCCCAGTATCACAGAGCGCTTTGGCAAATTTACATTTAATATAATCTTTCTGTTCGGTTACATCTATCAAGATAATTAAAGCTAAAGCGATGCAGAATAGAGTCTATTTAATAATAAGGATATATAAAATGTAATTGTTATCAGTCGTGTACAAATAATACATTTATAAGAATATACATAATTAAGAAAAATGAAACTAATATACCTTAATAAATCATTTTGTGTTGAGGCGTTGAAACATACGAACAAATACAAACGGTCGTATTCCAATCTGTTGTAAAGGATGTCCATGCAGTACTCGCTCTGGCTGTAATTCTTGTCATAATTCTTGATGGAAACATGTCCCTTTGACGTCAGCGACCAATCTTTCTTTCTTGGATCGATGAGATCCATGAACTTGCTGTACTTACACGGATTCCCAATCAAGACTCCGTAGTCTAAGCAATCAAATAAAGGTTTATTAATTTTGTGTCTCCGTGCGTAGGATTCTCGAGTCGACTTGTTACAATTGTTATTGATTACAGTTTCCCCCAAAAATCAAAATGCGACTAGCTATGTCCTATAATTTTTTAAATATTGTATATAAATCTAGTTTCAATATTACTTCATCGTATTATAATTAAAAAAAAATTTTAAAGTTAAAGTTAAAGTTGCAAAATATTAAAGTTGAAAAATATGTAAAAATGGATTTTTTTTACAATTTTATTGTAAATTTTTTAAAATCATGACATGATAAAATTTAGAAACTAGATATGTATTTTGCATTAAAGAAACTATAGGAAATAATTCTTGTTCTGGTTTTGTATTTAAAAAATAGTACTGTCTGCAACGAGTGCTGTGAGTCCGGCTATTGCCTGTAAGTGCAGGAAACGGACGCACGAAGACGAGTGCATTCACTCGCATGAGCAGGCAATAGCCGATCCGCACATATTGCATAATATTTTTCGTTATTTGTGCGTCGAAGTGTGGGCCTTGAGTGTAAATTGACAGGTGAGAAAAGAACCATTTTTGACGCACAGGTATTGAAGAAGTCATTTTTGTTCTGTGATATCTACGTTGAAAGTGGTCCCTTTCGTGTTACTTTTCTGAGTAAAGTCACGGATTTCAGCATTTCTCGCAGTTTTTGTCTTCCAATACATGGCGTGAATCGTGCCGAAAAACTTTTTAGCACGACTTTTTTAGCACGTTTGATCATTTCAGCCACATTTCAGCACGCATATGGGCGTCGTTTCACGACACGTATATAATCATTCTCGCAGACACTACCCAAACTATCGACTTACCGATGTTTCGTCACTTTCGTCACGAATCTAACTCTGATCTGTCAATTTACGAGAACTCAAAACACTCAAGAGTCCACACATCGACGCATGGGTAACAAAAAATACGATATGCAACACGGACGTAGCGATTTTTTATGCGGATGAACGCACTCGTGCACAAAAAGCCGATTTTACGTTCTTGTCATATAATGTACTATTTTTTTACATTATATATATATATATATATATATATATATATATATATATGTGTGTATTGTAATAATAAGATATAAATCAAATAGAAATAAAATAAAGATAAAAAGTTAATTTTTTTTTAAAGCAATAAGCGTGGTTAAATCATTAAGTCTCGTCTACATAATTGCACAGGCCGTGTCACACGTCGTATGAGAATGTCGCAGATGTATTGTAAGGTTGTCGCAGTCACGAGGAGTTGATCCAACTTCAACTTTCTGCGACTGCGACAAGCATGTCGCACGAAATCGACCAATTAGCGTGGTTTTCTTAAAAATTCCAATTTTATTTACTATTTACAGATCTAACCCACCATTCTAATATTTGATTCACTAAGCAAATGCGCATATAAAAATATTAATTTAAAAAATTGCAAAGTTGTAGAAATTCTAAAATTAATAATAGTTGCTGGGCGTCCATTATATCGCAATCGCCTTGACGCTGAATTTTTACGACTATTATAGACATTCATGTAGCGATATTCAAATGCAATAAACTTTCTTGTGACATATATTCCGACTGGCAATACGGCCTGTGTGACTATTGTCGAGGCTTTTGAAGTACCTTCGGTCATATTAAAAGTAGATGATTTCGTTTGATTTACGGCATCTGCGAAAGCCTCGTAAAACTCGATCGGTTTGTTAGGTACAGGGAGTTTATTCCATCTCTCAATGGAAAAATATTCATTTTCGGCACAGCACTTTCGGATGCAGGCGTTCGTGTCGCAGAATTTCAAATCTCTGCAGACGCGCGCTGTCAATGTTCGATCAGATGCAAAATCCGGCGTCACCTCGAGGCAAGCGTTATCTGCAGTAATCAAAAGTTCCTCTTTGATGTCTTCATTCTCAAACACTGGAACCATCACCTGTCAAATTATTTGGTTTTGTCTAATGTGGTTTTAATTCGCATCCATAAGGCAACAATTGTTTTCGTTTATTCTATACATGAAACATTTGAAATATTTTTATTCTAAAAAATTACGTATTGTAATATACTTATAACAAATCACAAAAATTCTTGAATATATGAATTAAAAGATGCATTTTTTTTTATTGTTAAAATTGCATCTCAGTTGATTAATTTTAAATGTATGAAGAGAAAATAATTAATTTTCAGTTAAAAACGTTTTAATGAAAATTTTATGTGTTTTTGAAAATAAGAAAAATAATTTTATTTTTGCTTATCTTTTTTCTTATTTTACTTATTATCCATTAATTATTGTTTATCTATATAAAAAAAAATTCTTAACATCTCGAGATAACAGTTTTATAAAGGAATATGTAATTATAAGAAGTTGAGAAAAATTATCTTAAAAGTTTTAGTTTTGTCTTGCTCACCGAATATGTATTGTTCCGCAGAAAGATATCATTTTCGTTAATTTTGTAGTCTACGATTGGCCCTTGGCACGTGGGTGGACCTTTGGTAGTTATTATCACAAGTTCTGTATCAATTGATCCATTTAGCAAAAATTCTGCGAAATTCTCCGATTCGTTTAACCGGGTCACGCAAGCTTTCGTGCGACTGTCAAATACTGTATCGCGAGGGCAACATTTTCTTATGTCTACGAACTGCGGAAAGGATGCATTAATTGTTTTCACTCGTTGATCTTTATTCGATCGACAATGAACGACTATTACACTGCTATTTCCAGTTACTTGTTCGTGAAGTATCTCGAGGCAAGCTGGTACCTACAAACAATTTATGAAATTGATAACTGTTACGTCCGGCAGACTCCACGATTTCCGTTCGTCAGGAAAAACTAATAATTTACAAAAGAAATTCCGTTCCAACGGTCTGCGATCATTTTTTATGCGTCTAGGATTAGTCTATTAGAAACGTAATAACAAACATAGATGAACGAAACGACCAAGTAAATAATTCCGACTCCTTTTGAATATTGAGTCAACAAATAATAAATTCTGAAGATAGAAATTCAAAAACAAACATGGGATCTAAGCAAAGTTTCACGTTTCCTCACAAAAAATGAGCAATAAAGTACCTAAACATAAGCAAAAATAAATAGCCGTTTCCTCCATCTGCAAACCATACCGTAGCACGTCTAGCACGATAGAAAAAATTATTTATCTCTTAAACCCAAAGGGAAGATAACCTACGCGATAGGTCGGATCCCTTCGATAAAATTAAAGGAATGTGGGAGAAAACAGAGAAACTTTCAACAAAGTACTCAACGTATGATTGGTCAAAATAGAAAATTATTTTTCCAATAAGAAAACGTAGAATTCACCCACCGCGCAATCCTGAAAAAGAATCCTACCAATTAGAATATTTGAAACACCTACATCTGGATCCTCCCCTTGTAAGACTCTGTATATATAATACCAAATCTTGAAAATAGTAATAGAGTAATAATCAGTTAGTTGAGAGTAGTTAGTTGTGAGTTCAGTTACGTTTAGAGTTTTTAGTTCAGTTAATAAGAGAGTTAGTTAGTTAGTAATCATGTAGAATCAGTGCGCAAGTAAACTTTAGTGCCGTTCCATCCGGTCAAAAAAAAATCCCTTCGATTCCAACGGATTTATTCGAGAACCATCAGTAATGAGTAAGTCCTACAATCACAATTTCTTTCTTTGTTTTTACGTTACCCATCTACTCCCTTCCGTTTTAATTTTTGAAGAGATGTTTCTATCATTTTATAAATAATTTCCCACTTAGTGTTTCTTGACCCTCCTCTCCTACCTCCCCTTTCGAAGAACTTCGTGTTCCTCGACTCTCCTCTCCTACCACCTCTTTTCGAAGAACTTCGTGTTCCTTGACTCTCCTCTCCTACCACCCCTTTCGAAGAACTTCGTGTTCCTCGACTCTTCTCTCCAACTACCACCTTCGAAGAACAAAGTGTTCCTCGACCCTCCTTTCCAGCTACCACCTTCGAAGAACTTAGTGTTCCTCGACCCTCCTTTCCAGCTACCACCTCCGAAGAGCTTAGTGTTCCTCGACCTTCCTCTTTGCCTCCAATTACTGAAGAACATGAACACGTTCCTCAGATATTCCCAACATATTCCTTTTCTAGTTCACCTCCTCCTTCTTCAAGTTACTCTCCCATAAGTTCTCCTGAATCCAAAGACATTCCACCCCCACTCTCCCCGCTATGCTTTATCCTCTTATAACTCCAAGCATCTCTGTTTTTCCCATCTAACCATTTAATAAACCCTTCGTTTATTTCTTTGCTCCGCGTTTACCGTTAATACTGTAGAATAAAAAAAACAAAAATCTCTTTGTTTCCCTTTCTCCGCCCACTATATACTTATTTAATATTTATACAACTATATTCATACTCACTATGCGTCTTAAATTTAATTATACCGTTATTACAAAATTGTCAAATCACGACTTCAGCGCTTATTTGTATTTCTTTTTATTTTTATTTTTATTATTATTAGAATAAATACTTTTGTTAATTTTATGTAAAACTTTATCATTTATTGTAATTAATAACGACCTCGCTCATCCCGAACAAAGACTGCACCTGGTCCGATCCCGAGTTAAAGCGATTCAATTCGTTGACTCGAAACTTGGACCGACGGACGTACGACTCGAAACGGGTTATAGCGGGCCTATCGGCACGTTGACCTATATTTTTGAGTCATAAAAAGTGCGTTCGACCTGAGGCACATACCCTCTCTTAAACTGTGTGCCTACGGGAATTCTACACGTTTTGTTACGTTCTTCCCTGCCTTACCTGTTCTCCCCGAAATATCCTTTCTACCGAATAAAGTGTAAAATCCCATAAGGCTGGACGTAACAACATCATTTCCAAGATATCTAAATGTTTTCTTGAAAAAGTTCTCTTAAAGTTGAATATAATATGCTTATTATAATATGCTTATGCCTTACGCCTTAAATCTCATTGTATAGACACCGCTTTAGACCGTGTCTAAAATACGTCTTAATGACGTCTTTATGTCCCGATTTTGGATGTGTGCTGTCTGGGAAAATAATCGTCAGATTATGACTGAAATATGATTTCGAAATGACGTCACATCATGACGTCAATTTTAGGCCATGTAAAAAAATGGTCATTTTGACGACATATGACCAGATATGACCATTTTAGAACGTCAAAATGACGTGGGCTTGCTAGCTGGGTATTATATAAAATTGCCTTTCTTTTTTATTTCTTTATTAAAGATACCTAACTTTTATCTTATTGAGCAGTAAAGTATCCTTTATCTCAACGATAAAAATGAAGAAAATTAAGAAATTAAAGACAAAATAAAAAGTGTTGCTTCATTGAAAAAAAAAGTATTTTCTGTTATATGTATTCTCTCACAAGTATTTTATATTGTCACTAAATAATATTTTTCTTTATATATTTTTATTGAAGACCCTTGACTTCTACCTTGTCACTCATCAAAGTGTCAGTTTCTTCATTTTAATAATAAAAGTTAAAGTAAAATTAAAAGAATAAAATAAAAATACATAAAAATATTACTCATTGAAAAGAGTGTATCGTTTGTCTTAATTAAGTTTTCTGTTAGGAGGATAAGAAGTTAGAAATCAATCTCCGTAAGTTGTAAAAGTGACGCCAAAATCTGTTTATGACGCTGATCACGATAACATGCCGGAAATATTTATACTAAATTGTTGAGTCTGTAGTAGTCGATCGGCAGTAGTGTGCAGCTGTATATTATAAGAAAGCTGAGCTAAGTATTTAGAATACAAAATTACAAAGATTTTTAATATAAATTTGCATTTATTCGAAAACTTTTGTGCTACGCGAAAGTAATCAGTGCAAGTCAACAAATTTGGAACTATGACTTTTTTAACACAATTTTAATGGTTTAATTAGGCCTAGTTCGGTCTCTCACTAGTCATTCTAATCTTCATATTTTCTATTATCAATTTTTATGCATTAGAGAAATACTTTTTCTTTTGTAATTTTGTATTTTTTTATGAAAACACTTGACTTCTACTTTGTCAATCAAAACATCGTAATATTAATTGAAGATAAAGAGGATCAGAGAGAGAGAGAGAGAGAGAGAGAGAGAGAGGAGGAAGAAATTCAATCTTAATTTACCTCTAAAAAATTGGTGGAATTGCGATCGTCAAGTGGCGTTGTCGTAAGATCCTTGGGTTCATCGCACTGTGGAATTCCTTGGAACCCCATAGTGGTGTTCCAATGATGAACATAAAGCTCGCTAGCATTCCTCGGTACTGAAATGCACTCCACAGTTCCTGAAAAGATCTCTCCTGGTGGGCAACATTTTGTCAGGTGCAATTCCGACGACGCTCTTGTCAAAGATAATATCAGACCGAGCAGAACGAACCTCATCAAGGACATAGTTATGTAAAAATATAATTACTCGTTTATCCAAACCAAACGATCTCTGTCTATTATTCCTTCTCTGGACATTGCTCGATGTCACGTCCAACAATGTCTACATTGTTATTCCCTGATTATCACTTATTATTACTCTATAATTATCACTTCCGTCACCTTGCAGTTTTATTTCAAAACTGCGAATACATTTTTCATTTCATATTTCTCGCGTCTCTCCTTTTCTCTCTTTATACATTTTATTTCAGTAAAAATATAATTCACGTATCGTCGATCGGTTTCTTTTTCCTTTGTTTAAAAAGAATTTCTTCAGATTTTTCTCTTATTTCTTTGATTACTTGAAATCGCATTTAATTTAATTCTTTAGAATACGTACTTAAATCTGCTGTTTACAAGTTTTATACATAACTAAATTAATATTTGCTTACACTCGATTTCACTTTGTTCATATTTCAAATCATTGTTCATCTCAAATTGCGTATACATCAGCTGATTCGAACAGTTGGTGTCCATGTAAATGCTATTAAACACCCGGGCAGACGAACGGAAATAGTTGCTATCTCCACAATGATAGCTTGAATGATTATCCTTCCATTCAGATCATTCTACGTAGAAATTTACATTATTACATTTTTAAATTGGATTATTATGTTATCATTGTAAACAGTGAAGGATATTTTGAGGCAATGTATAATCCTGTCCAAAATACATTAACGTATGATTATCCTTCGATATTCGTACTTCGCACTGTTTCGCATGAGATACGTGCGACGAACACGAACGCGCGACTCGGACTGCTGTTCATGCGCTTCTCGATCCCACGAAACCGGACAGATCACTACGAAAAAGCGAAATGAGAGACGCTTCAACTAGCCCAAATAGCACACGACATTCTATGGGTATCCATTCTTGATCTATAAAGTGAAAAGTATATACAGGACATTATACATATATAAAATAAATATTTATGGATGGATATAAATGTATGTACGTCATATGTACATAATATAAATATACTTCGATGGATTAATTACTTATACATCTCCATGTATATTGTATGTATATTGTATTTATATACATGCAGGTACGTATTGAAACATACATAAATGTACTTTCATGTACATTGGACAAACATATTTTCATGGATTAATTTAGGATGTTTTCCGATGCATGTCGAATGTTTATTGTATGTATACACGTGCACGTACGTGTCGAAATAAACATAAATGTACATCGGATGAGTATACTTTCGTAAATCAGTCATGTATATTTTTCTGCCGGTGAAGGGTTTGAAAACTTGGCGCTGCAAAAACCCTCATTTGAAGTCTGAACATATATGATCGATATAGTTAACCATCTAATTAACCATTTGAACGCTTCAAAGTATTAGTGCTAAATAGATCGCAATTTCCATCAAATTATTAAGATTATGGAAAAAGATAAATTTAACAATGAAATTAATAAGTAAATAAATTAATGCTATTTATTTTTAATGTTTTGATAAATTTAATTGCTTTTATAAAAAATAATATAATTGCGACAGTTTATAACATGTAGGTATATGTAGACAATAACAAGTACCCATATCGATGAGTCAAATTGGCGTAGCAGATAGAGTACAAGGTTAGTCATCCTAAGGTCCGGGTTCAAAACCTACCAGCGGCAAGTAAGAATAAAATAAAATAATATAATTTAAATTTAATTAATTAATAAAAATTTGTTCTAAATTTAGTATGTACTGTTGATAAAAATAATTGTTAAAAAATATAATTTTTATTTTATTTTTTTAACAACATATTGTTCACTGGGTATATATATATATATGATATACATAGAACGTGCAGTTGTATGTTTTATGGATAAACAATGGATCTCATATGGAGTGCATTTGCTGATACAATGGATATACTATAAATGCTAATTTAAGTACATGTGGATATCCTATGAACATCCAATATCCATGAACATATATATAATGTATATACATTGTATATTTTTGTGCTATTTGGGGCTATAACGTCTCGGCATACACCGGATGCACTGAGAAACGCCCGCGTGAAGAGGAGGATACCGCTTCTACAACCGTCCGATCTTTTATCATCCTTTGTATTTTATTTTCCTTCTCTTCAGCATTTTTTCTTCTCTTTCTCTCTCTCTCTCTCTCTCTCTCTCTCTCTCTCTCTCTCCTCGTTTCCTCCTTTCGATTCTATTTATCTTCACACTCATTCACTCATACGCATGTATAGTATGTCCCCTCACTTCTATTTTTTCCCTTTATGGTACCCTACTACTTTTCCTTTTTTTCAGAATTTCTCAGATTCCTCGAGTTTCCACTTGGCGTCTGTCTACTTATTGTTTTTTTAGAAGGGTCTTGAGTCATTATAATCCGAGAGACTTTTTGAGATTTCTTCGTAAATCAACGTTATTTTGAGCGACGAAATATTTATATATGTGACATTTCCGATAATATAATTGTTACTACCTATATACTTTTAACGTTGTGCTATCGTTTCTTTCTTGCCAATCTAATATAATAAATAAGTAAATAAATAAGCAAATAATGTTAATTATTGCAAAATATCTAAAATAATATAATAAAAATATATCTAGCGTGCATTAAAAAAAGAGAAGGATTAATAAGACCGTTTTAATCTCATTTGCAGCTGTAGAACTACTTTAAAAACTAATTCTGTGGTGTTGCTATGTACCCTTAAAAAAAGAGGAGTTTAACCCTACATTCCATGCCTAAAGACCGGTTGGAACAACTTCTTGGTAAATTTACCTACCAGGTAAGCATGTGTCTATCTTAATTTTTTTTCTTAAATAAATTTACCTAATAGGTAAATTTATTAAGAAGTTGGAACAATCGACCCTAAAAGTTTAATATCTGTCGATCTTTTGACTCGTTAAATTTGAAATTGAAGTAAATTTGCACCAAATGACAAGTACGCAAATGACATAATTCTTTGGGTCCAAACATGATGTAAAAATGTTAATTTTTATTACAAAATTTTTAAAAAATATATATTCTTGAGGTATAAAATTTTGTATTTAGTTATAAAAATTATAAAAAGTCATCAAAAGAGAAAAATCTAAACGGTAGGTTTCTAAGTTAAAATAATTGTACAATGGCAAATAAGTTATAATTTGAGAAATGTTATTACTGTGAATTATCAATGTTATTATTAACTAATAGAGAGAATAATATCTTTTATATTTTTCATATAAAAGATAATAATATTTTTTATATAAAATTTTATATTTTAATTTTTTATTTTACTTTTGTATACTTAATGTCTTTATTTTTTCATTTTTTTAATAATATTACTATTTTCTATATATGTAAACTACGTTTTTTAATAAAAATTATCATAATTTTTAACAAAAACTCCAAATTATTTTTTTTCTTCGCCCAAAAATACTCAAAAAATAGGTCATTTTAAAATTTAGGAAAAACATATATTTTGGAGAATTATCTTCCTCTCAAAAATTTATTTTAATTTTTTTTTCAATTTTGATAATACAAAAATGGAGAATATTTTAAAAAATGTGTTTTTTCACATTTTACTTTATTTTTGGATCTATTCAATATATTTATTGGGCCTTATTACGTACGCGTCAAAATTTAAAAATAGTAAAATTTTAACTAGCTTTAATTAATTAATTTAAAACTTAGTTTTTAAACATAATTTTAGAATGCGACATACAGTAGAAAAATATTAATTTCTTATCTAGTTTCCGACCGATATCGTAACAACGTATAATAACAAAAATTATTATAGATCTTGTTAAAAAATATCCTGGTTAAAACTTTTATGTTAAAATTTAACATATTTGCTTGTTACTTTAACATATTGCTGTTGTGTTAATTCAAGTAAAGTGTCAAATTACTAGAATAACTAAAAAAAAGTGTAAAAGTAACACAATGTGCACGTACTTTTAATTTTACACCATAAATATGTTCTTTATTATTAGTAATAGGATTTAGCTGTTAAAATTGACAGAAAAAAATGTTGAATTTACTCTATAATTAAGTTTTAACAAGGACCATTTCATTTTTGAGGACTTTACTACTAACCCTGAGATGGCGCATTTCTCGTGAAAAAGATTGACCTATTAGGTGAATAAAAGGGAGTCGCCAAGAACAGAGAACCAAGTACGATTGCATTTACATATATTATAATATTGGACTGATTCCAATAATATACACAAAAAGTTTTTATCGATAATCCTGAAACGATCTATATATGCAATTGTAAACATTTTTTTCAGCATTTCTAGAATAATTATTATTTAACATATATAATATGTTAAATTAATATATATAACGTGTTAAAATAATATTATAATTGTGTTAAAATAACATATATAATATGTTATTGTTACACGTTATACACGTTACATTAACATTATTATAATGTTAAAGTAACATATTACATGTGTTACTTTGACATAATATTTTCATTAAATTGTTACATAAAAATTATGTTAAATTATAAAATTTACATTTAGTTTTATGTTAAAATATAACATAATATTTATGTTGCTATTTAACATATGCTTAATATGTTAAATTAACAGAAAAATTTCTGTGGACCGTTTTGGACATGCGATATCTGTTAAATTTAACACAAATTTTTTTACTGTGCACAAATTCCTGACGTCATAAAATGTACCGTGTATTTTGACGTCATGGAATGACGTGAACAATATGTAGTAAAAAAAATCTCTTAAATTATCCTGTTTCTGAATATAATAACATAAAGAGACTTCTAAAAGATAATATTATAATGTCAGAATGTTAACTAATGCGTCGTTTTTTTAGAAAAGAAAGATATCATAAAACTGATATCTAAAAGATTTCTTAAATCGGATATCTTTAAACTGCAACTAGAGATAAAAAATAAAATAAAAATTTTATTTTTTTAAATTATTCTTATCAACAGTACATACTAAATTTGGGACAAAATTTTATTAATTAATTAAATTTAAATTATATTATTTTATTTTATTCTTACTTGTCGCTGGTATAGGTTTTGAACCCGGGACCTTAGGATTACAAACTTTGTACTTGCTTGTACTCTATCTGCTACGCCAGTTTGAATCATCGATATGGGTACTTGTTATTGTCTACATATACCTATATGTTATAAACTGTCGCAATTATATTATTTTTTATAAAAGCAATTAAATTTTGCAAAACATTAAAAATAAATAGCATTAATTTATTTACTTATTAATTTCATTGTTAAATTTATCTTTTTCCATAACTTTAATAATTTGATGGAAATTGCGATCTATTTAGCACTAATACTTTGAAGCGTTCAAATGGTTAATTAGATAATTTTAACTATATAGATCATATATTTTAAGAAAAATTAATGAATAGTTTATTATTCTGTTTTTGTATTTAGTACATGATAAATTTAGATTTTGTGCATTTTTTGTGCGCAGTAATTGTAGACAAACCGTTATTTTTGAAAACATTATCTTTATGATAATTTTTTTAAATATCAAATAGATCTCTCATTCAGGATGCTATAGTGTTGTCTGATTTCTGAGTCAACTACAACGCGCATGGACGGCTCAAAAATCGGACAGCATTGTGATATCTTTTATGAGATATTAAGCTGATATCATTTAGCTGTGATATCATAAGGATAACATTTTCAAGAAACTTAAATGAAACTCTTCCATGAGATATCTCAAAGATCTATCTTAGTAGACGTCTCTGATAAATGTTACCATTTGGACATCATTTCCAAGATATCTAAATGTTTTCTTAAAAAAGTTCTCTTAAAGTTTTCATTCTGACAAGCGTGTTGTCTGGGTAACTTTTACCATGAAAATAAATGTTCCATAGAGCTATGGAAGTTTAATGGATCCTTAATGGACGTCTGTATAGCTTCCATCATGAAAATAATGTTCCATAGAGCTATGGAAGTTTAGTGGATCCCTAATAGACATCCATCTAACTTTCACTATGGAAGAAAACATCCAATGGAGCTATGGATGTTTAATGGATCCCTAATGGATGTCTATCTAACTTCCACCATGGAGGTAAACCTCCAATGGAGCCATGGACGTTTACTGGATCTTTAATGGACGTCTGTCTAACTTCCGCCATGGAGGTAATCCTTCAATGGAGCCATGGAAGTTTACTGGATTCCTAATGGACGTCTACCTAACTTCCGCCATGGAGATAAACCTCCAATGGAGCTAAGGAAGTTTACTAGACCTCTAATGGACGTCCATCTGACTTCCACCATGGACATAGACGTCCCATGGATCTATGGAGGTTTAATGGACGTCCATTGGACATCCACTGGATGCCAATTTCTATGTGGGTCCCATATAGCACAGAAACCTTTCAGAGATATTTCAGAAAAGTTTCAAGTAAAAAGTAAAACATTTCAGAAACGTTTCCAAATGTTTCTGAGACAGCTCTCAGACAGCTCTGAGATAGCAAAATGTCCGCGATGCTTGCACTTGACACATTTATGAAAGTGTACTGAAAGGTTGCTGATACATATCTGCAACCTTTCTGAACATTCAGAAATGTTTCAAGTGCAAGCATCGCGGACATTTTGCTATCTCAGAGCTGTCTCAGAAATATTTTGAAACGTTTCTGAAATAATTTACTTTTCACTTGAAACATTTCTGAGATATCTCTGAAAGGTTTCTGTGTTATATAATAGGTGCACTACACGCAGAAAAAGGATTCGTTACCAAAGCTAAAATTTTTAGCCATGAAAGATGTGTCTTTAAGACACAATAATAAATATCACGTAGGCCCCGAGAGCTCACTACGATAGCATAGGTTGATCCGTTTTCTGTCACCGTGATCACAGTATAACCAGTAGCGACAGTAAGCGTTGGTATCTTTGATGTTGGGGTTTGCAAATCACGTGACGTATCGCCATATCATTAGTTGGATAAAGCACCAAATTTTAAAACAAGCACGTAAAATTTTATATATATGTATATTAAATATGTATTGTATATATTCAAAGTAAAATCTAAATAAAAATGAACAATCGATGTATATAAAAATAAATACATTAAAAACTTATTATAAGTACTTTATTATATATACATAAATAATATAATAAATAACACAACACAATAATTAATAGTAAATAGTAAATAGTAAAATTATACATATATATAATTACATTTATATTTTTGAACATATTGTTATTATGTTGCAAAATTTGTTACACACTTAACACATGTATAGTAACACAAATAGAGGTGTAGATCACATAAACTGAATTTCAGTTTAGCTTAGCTAAAAAGCTGTAAAAAAAAAATAAAAAATAATAAAACAAAAATAATTCTGACAGTAAAATAAATTTTTAGTATTTAATAATAATAAATAACAAAATAAATATCTTAAAACTAACCAATTATATTTAATTAATAATAAACTAAAAAAATAAAATTTAAAAATGTTTAAAAAATTTAATTTTTTTTAAATTTTATAAAAACAAAACTTGAAAATACAATATATATTGCATATTTAACGTTATATACTTATTGATAAGTTGGTTATTGTTGTTCAGGAACAAAAAAAATAAATTACAAACTTTTTGAAAAACATTAAAGATGTAAAATTACTAATTTTGTATGACTTTTTTGAGATCTAAAACATCTATTAGCAAATTTTAATGTATAAAATAATCGTACTCTGCTATACAATGTTAATAAATACTGTTTTGGGAATTGGTTACAGGGATGATTAAATGGTACTTCTAAAAATAATTCTAATAATTTCTTGATTACATGTTTCTGTATAATAAAATTGTTTATATTATTGAAAAATATTGTTTCTAATGTTTTGATAAATTGAACAAAATTGACATTTGGCATTAATAAATCACCAAATAAATTTTCCTCTGCAGAATTATATGCTCTATGAAAACAATATATAGTGTTAGCATCTAATTCATTATAACTTTTGGCATATTTGGTACAAATATCACAAGAATATTTTTGAAGACACTTACGGATAAAGTAACCACAAATATATCTAAAAGCATTTTCTTCCGTTAAATTTAAATGATGGTAATCGTGATTATCAAGTAATATTCTTGTTCCTCGAATAGGTTTTTCTCTAATAAAAAGAGATTGATTAAATTCACTTAAATTAGTTAAAATTTGATCTGAATCATTTAAACAGTTCCCAGTATTTATATTTGAATATTGTATGAAAAACAATTTTCTAAACGTAAAATAAAATTGTATAGAGGTTGGATTAAATGCATTGCCATTTATCGACCAAATTTTACCCAAAAAGTTTTCTAAAGAATCTTGGTTAAAACGTCTCATAAATAAATATTTTTCTGATATCGTTTCTTGCAAATTTGACCATAATTGAAGTAAGCTATTAATATTTAATTGCCACAATTTAAATGTTCTTACTTTATTAGTTATATCATTACCCAATTTACTATATATCCTTAATGTTGAAAAATATTCTTTCATATAAAGTAAAAATTCGATTTGATATTCATCACCCTTAAATGCTTGTTTATATTTTCTTGAATGATCTATTGTTAAAGAATTGAAAATATCGAACAAATTATTTATGTTTTCTATAAATGTTGCAGTAGTTGATGCATCTTCTGGTAATAGATTTAAAGAAATAAAAGTTAGTTAGAGGAATCAGTTAGTTCCGGTACTAATCGGTTATCTTTGGTTTTATCTATATTATACAAATCTTTGACATAAGACCAAGAAATATGTTCTGATTTTATCTTAATATTATTTGTAATAAAATTATTACGAACTGCTTTTAGAATATATGATGGATCAAAAAAATAAAATATTTTATTATTGTCTACTTCAAAATATGGTTGTTTGTTTGTAACACCTAGTTTTTCTGACATTTGCACAAAATTACTACCCATATCACTAATAACAGCAATTACTTTTAACTTAATTTTTTGCAATTTTACAATAGCTTGCAAAATAATTTCTTTGACATCATCAGCTTTAAATGTAGAATTAAGGAAGAAATAAGCAAGTGGCTGTTTCCAAGATTTATAATATATACCTCGCAACATAATAACAGCTGCATTACATGCTGGTAAAAAAGATTTGTCACGTCCATGATCTTCAAAACCAATAATTTCATCGAGATTAATGTTATAAAAAAGATTTGCTTTTATAGCAGCTTCGTCAATGCATATAATACAAAATTTGTCAATATCATAAAAATTGTCTATTTTATTTTTTATTATGTTAAAAATATAATCATGTAATCCTGGTAAAATTTGTAGATTTTGTATTGTTCGTTGGAGTGTTCTTGGAGTAGGTAAGCAAAATTGACTGGTTAATAATTTATAGCTTTTCGGTCCAGAGAAATAGAGTTTTAAACAAAATTGTTTAAATTCCATTGAATATTTTTTACCTTTTGCAGATTGTCTGTGAAGTTCTGCTTGAGTCTTGACAAAATTAGTTACTTTTGGAGGAAGAAATTTATTACAATGCGAATACCATTTGTTAAATGTAATTTTATTTTTTATTCCATTTTTATAACACTGTAATTTTTTTTTGTAATCTTTTAATTTTTTGTTACGAAGATAAATGTTTTGACATCTTAATTTTTTTTCTTGGACTACAATAAGATAACTTCAATTCTGTTTGCGTTAGTTTGTCCTCCATAACTTTATTTACAATTTCAATGTCTTTGCGTTTAATATCTTGCGTTTTATTTTTTACAAATATACATTCTGCAATAAAAATTTAATACAACAGAAATATGAAAAAAATAAAAAAAAAATAATTTTATTTTGATTACTTACCATTATCAATATTAATAATTTCATTTTCTATATGTGTTTCAGATATTCCACATATACTTATTTCATTGACGTTTTCTTCTGTTTCTATATATTTGTCATGCAAGGCTATTATAACATTATCCACAAATTAAGATAATTTTATTTTAAAAGTTTACATCAAATATTTTTATTTATAATAAAACAACAAAATAGTTTAGACTAATGCATTAAAATAGTTTTAAACAATAACATTTATTATATAAAATTAATAAAATTAAAAATAAATTTAAAACAAATAAAATTAACTAAAATTATTTTTTTTTATAATTTAATTTAATATTGTTTATTAAAAAAATTATTAAATAATAACTGAAATAAAAACTAATTAAAAAATAAGACCAAATAAAAATAAACTTATAAATATATTTATTTTCTAAATGTAAATTTATTAATAAAATTATGTTAACTATAAATTATAACAAAATATTACACATATATAATATATTTAGATGTATGTGTGGGGGGGGGGGGTGTTTATCTCAAGGATAAGGGGGTCGATTCTGTATTTTTGAAGAAGTGAAAATGTGAAAAGTGAACAACAGTGATTGGTGTATATCGTTAATCCTGAAAGTATACACCAATCAATGGAGAGAGTGCTACTTTTCACATTTTCACTTTCTTCAAAAATACAGAATCGACCCCAAGGACCCCGTGGCTCGTCAGTTCCACGGTATTTTGCGACTCCAAACCTTCCTTGGGTGTGTGCGCGCGAGCGAGAGAGAGAGAGAGAGAGAGAGAGAGATAATATTGCATTAATAGTGCGTATGACCACCTCTTGCACGAATAACTTCCTCCATGCGACGAGGCATACTTCTTATACGAGTTTGAATTTCGGCTTGCGTAATGTTCGTCCATTCATTTTCAAGAACTCTTTGAAGTTCTGGTAATGAATGGAATGCAGGTACGTAATTGCGTACCCTTCTGCCGAGATTGTCCCAAAGATGTTTGATTGGATTTAAGTCCGGACTCATGGGTGGCCATTCGAGTAAATTAATGCCAGCTTCATTACAGAAATTTAGAACTCTTCTTGCTACGTGTGGTCGTGCATTATCTTGCATGAATATGAAACGCTCTCCAATGAAGGGCGCATACGGTATAACGTAGGGTATTAATACATCTTCTACATATACATTTGCGTTCATATTTCCATTGAAAAAATGCAAGTCTGTATGCGCGTTGGCAGATATTCCTGCCCAAACCATAACAGAACCTCCGTTGTTGCTGTGTCGTTCACTCACCGTACAATCTGCCAATCGTTCTCCAACTCGACGATAAACCCGTTCTCGCCCATCAGGAGAAAACAGAGTAAAACGAGACTCATCGCTAAAGAGAATGTTACTCCAATCTGCGTACGTCCAATCTGTATGACTTATTGCAAAATCGAGCCGAAGTGCACGATGACGACGCGTAAGCGAGGGTCCAGTTACAGGTCTTCTTGCATAAAGCCCGTTTTTCCTTAATCGGTTTCGAATAGTATCAACTCACACGTTATAATGTGGCGGATGTCCCGTAAATTATTTCGAATGTGGACAGCTGTTTGATGACGATTTCTTAACGAGTTTAAAACAATAAATCGGTCATCGTGTTCATCGGTCATACGGGGACGTCCCGAACCGGGTCTTCGTTGGAAGGAATTGGTTTCAAAGTACCTATTGTAAGAACGTTGCACCGATGATACAGATAAATTCAATGACTGAGAAACGTATCTGCGACTTCTCCCATCTTCAATTAATGTCACGACTTGAGCAGCGACTTCAGGAGTAATTGTAGCCATAATTAATCAAATTTAATGGAGAAACGGTAATTGTTGTTTATTGTGCTTCAGGTAAAAAAGCAACAATTTTTTAAACTTAACAAGAGACAGAATTTATGTGTATAATTTAAGATTTTAATTTCAGTAATAACTACTAAAAATTTGAAATCACAAGTTTGAAAAAATTCGCTACAAAAAAGCGAAAGCACAGGAAGCAATTATGTACAATCAGTCGCGATAAACGTTTCAGGAAAAAACAAACATCCGCGAGCATCTGCTCATTTGCTTAGATACGTCCGTGCGTGCGTACGTACATACACACACGCCAGTAGGAGGATTTGTTTACTTTGGCGCGTTCGCTTAAACCAGTGCTCGGAACACTGTAAATAATGCTCTAGTTTACACCGAGCACTTGGTACGCGTATCAAATAGTGAAGTTAAGCTGATCAGCCAATGATTAAACACATTCACTAGTTATTTACTATTTGATACGCGTACCCAAGTGCTCGGTGTAAACTAGTAGAATGTCTCGACTTTTAACAAAATTGAAAATAATGTGTCATTAAAACCCACTTCTATTGCTGAAACAAATTCTTTTGACAAACTTTTCAAAACATGTGTTAGAACATGCCCAGTTTTATGTGTTAAAAGTGGAGACATTGTTTATAGTGTTCCAAGCACCCCCCCCCCCCTAGCAGATAGAGAGGAGAAAGAGAGAGAGAGAGAGAGAGAGAGAGGAGAGAGAGAGAGAGAGAGAGAGAGAGAGAGAGGAGAGAGAGAGAGAGAGAGGAGGAGGAGAGAGAGAAAAGAGAAAAGAGAGAAAGCGAGAAAAGGGAGAGAAAAGAGAAATGAGAGAATCGAGAGAAAAGAGAGAAAGAAGAGAGAGAACGAGAGAGAAAAGAGAGAAAGAGAGAAGAGAGAGAAAGAGAGAGAGAAAGGAGAGAAAAAGAGAAAAGAGAGAGAAAGAGAGAAAGAGGAAAGAGAAGAGAAAGAAGAGAGAGAACGAGAGAGAAAGAGAGAGAAAGAGAGAGAAAGAGAGGAAAGAGAAGAAAAAGAGGAGAAGAGAGAGACAGAGAGAAAAGAGAGAAAGAGGAGAAAGAAGAGAAAGAGAGAAAGAAGAGAGAAAGAGAAGAAAGAGAGAGAAAGAAGAAAGAGACGAGAGAGAAAGAGAGCAAAGAGAAAGAGAGAAAGCGAGAAAAGCGAGAAAAGAAGAGAGAAAAGAGAGAGAGAGAGAAAAGAGAGCGAGAGAGAAAGAGAAAGAGCGAAAGAGAGAAAAGAGAGAGAGGAGACGAAAGAGAGAGAAGGGAGAGTGAAAGGAGAGGAGCAAGAAGAGAGAGAAAGAGAGAAAAAAAGAGAGAAAGAGAGAAAAGAGACAAATGAGAAAGAGAGAAAGGAGAAAAGAGGGGAAAAAGAGAGAGGAAAAGAGGAAGAGAGAAGAGAGAAAGAGAAGAGCGAGATGAGAGAGAAGAGAGAAAGAGGAGAAGAGGGAAAGAGAGAGACTCAATATTAACAATCGACAGCAGATACGAGAGAGCAGAGGAAAAGCCAAAGAGAGATATATCATACCTCTCTCCCTCTCTCCCCTTCTCCCTCTCTCCCTCTCTCTCTCTCTCTCTCTCTCTCTCTCTCTCTCTCTCTTTCTTCAAAAGTCGCTGTTTTTCTTATATTTAATGTTATTCCTTATTTTATTTTTTTTTAAAGGCAAGTAAGGCAGGTTAGAGAACCAATCAATATCGCAAAAACAGTAACAATAAATTTGATTTGATTTAACATCTCCTTTTTCAAATAGAATATATTAAAAAAATATATTTATTTATTTAAAAACTACCTGTTATTTCTCCTTATTTTTTCTCTCTAAAGTTCTTTTTCTCACTCGCTGTGTCTTCTTCTAATTACTTACCAAACGTAATCTCTCGCAACGTAATCTACCTACCTCTTTTTGATCAAATCTCTTTCTTTCTGAAAAATATATATTTATTAAAGTAAAATTTTAAATTAAACTATAAATTATAACACATTTTTAGGTTGTTTCTATATATCGACCTATTTCTTTCCTATCTTACTAAAGAACAAATATACAGAAACATTATTATGCAAAATGTCAAATTTTTGAATACCTAATTGTATACCTTATTAAATACGTGAAATGGCTCTCTTTCTCTTTCTCAATCAAATTTAGTTTCTCAAATTTTTCTTTTTCTTCTTCAAATATAGGAAACTGTCAAAAATTTCTAAAAACTGTCAAATACGGAGAACTGACAACAGAAAACAACGTGAAGCAAGTCGAACAGCACAAACTTGACAACCAACAACCAATCTACATCGCCGAAAAGCGATAACAAAATAAATAACACTTTTTTGTACAATAAATACGCTAATAATGTAAAAATAATTAAAAATAAATATTTTAAAAACCATTTAAAATTATTGTGTGTTTATTGGGATGGTAATCTGCAGAAGAAGAGTGGAGAATTATACATGTGCGATTTATGATAACAATAATGTAATTAAAAAATTCCAGCACTATCAAAAACTTTAATTATCAATCAAAGCCGACTATTACCACCATTTAAGTATTTATGCGCAAATACTAATACACGTTTATTAAAGCATGTAGATAACAAAACTGCGTAGTTATTTTGACTTACGTAAAGGCACCCCACCACAAAAAAAGATTTCTAGATTTAATGCTATCACTCTTCGAACTATCATTAAATAATATTAGGATTGATATAACGTTAATTATTTTTATTGTTAGAAAAGAAATATTTTATTCTTAAATGGAATGTAGAGTTGCTTTTTGTGCCGTCAAATCACGGGAAAATGTTTTGTATAAAATTATACATATATATATGTATATAAAATATGTCCATATGTGTTTACATTAGTTTCCTTCTTTTTTGTAAAATTTCTGTTTGATATAAAAAAATAATAGTTGATACTGAAAAGACAGAAACTAATTTAAAATATAAGATTCGCATTGCTTCTTTAAAAAAACATTAAGTGTAAAAAATTGTCCATGTAAGAATAATCATAAAAATGTTTCATATAAAAACATGTATAAATATATATAAAATATGTCTACATATGTTTATACTAGTTTCTTTTTTTTGTAAAAGTTCTGCTTAATATAAAAAATAATAATTATACTGAAAAAATAAAAACTAATTTAAAAAATAATTTTTGCATTGCTTTTTTTAAAAAGGCTGAATATGAAAAATTGTACATATATAATATTATAACGTGCGCGCCGCGGAAATGAAAGACACTTTTGAACTTTAAAACCAAGCAACTTTATTAACGCGTCCGACAAGGCTCGAAACCAAAATTAGACTCGTTGTTGACAAACGTTGCCAAGAGCGTAACAATTGACAACGCTCTCGATAAAATCAATGTATCGATCGGCTTTGGAACAGGTGAGTCGCAGTCGCGGAGTATACCGGGCGACGCTCGTAACAATATTATACATATACGTGAAAGAGAAAGAGAGAGAGAGAGAGAGAGAGAGAGAGAGAGAGAGAGATTGTTAATGAACATATGAACAATATAAAAAAACATGAAAGTTGTCAATCCGTTGTAAGCTTACATCGATGTTCTAAAGATCACAATTTTAATTGGTTGACACCTACTGTACTATATAGCGAGAAACACACACGTAAAAGAAAAATCGCAGAAATTTTTTTTATAAAAAAGACGGCCAATATTTTAAACTTACAAAAAACCACCGAAAATTTAAATCCTATTTACAACAGAGTCATTAGACATACATGAACGTTTGCCTTTTACTTGTACCTTGCTATTTTTGTTTTTGTCTATCAATCAGTCTAACGGTTACTGTTCACCAGTAAAAACCTACATCGTCAATTTCAATATTTATCGTATTATTATCTTTATAAATTAACACTCTTTGATATCATTATCTGCATTATTATTATTAAATGACACGAATGTTTAATGTAACAACACGTATGTTTTTGTTGTTTTTCTTTATTATTTATGTCTAATTTAACAACAAAAATTTTTATGTTTCTGTATTATATAGTTTCTTATACTTTTTTTAATACAATTTACAGTTATAATCATGATTCGTTGACACGAATCACAATTTTATATGCAATTGTACATTACTTGAAAAGAACTCAAAGCAGAAGCCGAAACGTCGTAACTGTTATTGTCTCAATAAAATTTGCCAGTTGTGTCGTCTTAAAAAATAGTCTTATTTATTACAAATCATCACTAACAATTTTCAAATTATACAGTTGACTTTGTTGATTACAATAAATGTTTACATTATTTTTGTATGCTATTTAAATACTAAATTAATATTACATGTCAACGTTTTAGTTATGTAATAGAAACCGTTTTTAATTGTGTAAGTGTAATATAAAAATGTAATATTAGATGTTATATTAATAAGTAGAAAATTACTATTAACCAGAATGTTACTGGTAATGTTTTTGTGATATTACTTGTTACATTTGGTTGCACGACAGTTGTATGGCAATTATATAACAGTGTTTACTGGGTAGGCTCCATCGAAAGCTTGAATTTGATTTGTATCGGAACATTTTTGTCATTTTTTTCGTACGTGTCCTACGAGTGGAAGTATCACAATGTGAAGTTAGAAATCTAAAATTTTCACTTAAGATACGTCCGTGGTATGTCAAGTTCATACTAGCTCACACTCGTCTAATCTTAATTATGTGTTTATCTCGAGAACGATTAGAGATGCAAACTTGGGATAAGCATTTGTAGTATCATCAAAACACTTTAAAATGTCAATCTATATCTAAAATCAATTAATTAATTAATTAAACCTTGAAATATGCATATCTCAAGAATGATTGGAAATACAAACTTGAGATAGGGACTAGTATTATCACATGTTTTTGAATTAATTAATAATTAATTAATTAATTAATTAATTAATTAAATATTAAAATATGCATATCATGAGAACGGTTGGAGATGCGTACTTATAGGATAAGCACTAGTATCTTTGAAAGAATTCATACAGTCAATATGTATCTAAAAATAATTAATTAATTAATTAATTTTAAAATATGCATATTTCGAAAAAAATTGAAGATGCAAAGTTGAAATAAGGACTAGTACCATCATCGGCAGACTTCAGAGAGTCAATGGAGTGAGTTCCGTTTGCCTACGTTCCCGATTGCCTACTGCTTCGTTTGCATACAAATTCTGCAGAAATTCCCGATTGCCGACATTCCCGATTGCCCACGTCCCGATTGCCTACTGCTTCATTTGCACACACAAACATAATTAAGGTGCAAAATACACATTGCACACGTGACGTTACTGCACACGTGCACATTGCACACGTTATATTATTACGCTCATACACATTGCACACGTGACATAATAAGAATTAAAGTTTTTATTATTATTTATGGTATAGTAAATAATTATACGACAAAAATGAGAAATTTTATATAGAAAACGATAGGCATTCACGTTTTGAACAAAGAGATAAAATACGATAAACGTATAAAAAAAGCATTGCTAAACATTACTGTAAAATATGAAATCATATTACTCATAATATTTTATAAAATATAGTACACAATTATTTGTAATAATTTCATAGGTTTTTATTTGTATAGTAAATGAAATATTGTAATAAGTAATAACACTATATTGAACTTCTATCACTAATATGTTAATATTCTTATGGAAATCAAAAATGGAAAACACGATTAAAGTACATAAGCATATTTTTTCTTTTATTTGCTGTCTGACCTTTTAATTTTTGAGTTTCGGATAGCATTACATAAAAATCTATTTTAACATCACTATAAAATGACATTTTATTATTTGTAACATTCTGATATAATATAACATACACGGTAATTAACGAGCGAACTAACGAGTTACTTGTAACAAAGTTACAGTTACAGTTACTTTTTTTGTAAGTAATAACTTAATTTCGTTACTTTTCTCCATCTATAACGGCTACTTAACCCAGTTACACCTTTTTGGTAAATGATAATTACATATTTTGATAGATACTTTAATAGTTACTTTTTTTGAAACATGCGCTAAAATTTTTAATCAACAACCGGAAAAAGTCGAATCTACACAAAAGGAATTGTATCGATTCTTAAAATCAAATAATTGCAGTATTAATATGCTAAATAATTACGCTGCAATTAAGAAACGTTTTATTAAATACAGTACTGAATTGGGGCAATATCACAATATCCCACATAACATCGGACATTCTATGTATATGCATTTTTTCTCCATAATATGAAAAAAATATCTTGTATGTTAAATGTATATACATCTCATATACATGAATTGAATATACATTATGGTATGTAATGTGTATATCCATTAATGTATTTGGTATGTATATACAGCGTATAATGTTAAATGTATATACATATTATATACATGATTCGAATATACATTATGGTATATAATATGTATATCCATTAATGTATTTGAAATGTATATACAGCGTACAATGTTAAATGTATATACATATTACATACATGATTTGAATATGCATTAATGGATATACATATTATATACTATAATGTATATTCGAATCATGTATATGAGATGTATATACATTTAATATTGTACGCTGTATATACATTCCAAATACATTAATGGATATACATATTATATATCATAATCTATATTTGAATCATGTATTGAGATGTATATACATGTAACATTGTACGCTGTATATACATTTCAAATACATTAATGAATATACATATTATATACCATAATGTATATTTGAATCATGTATATGAGATGTATATACATTTAACATTGTACGCTGTATATACAAATGGTATATAATGTGTATATCCATTAATGTACTTAGTATGTATATACAGCGCACAATGTTAAATGTATGTACATTTTATATGCAAGATGTTTTTCCTCTATAACGTGAACTTGCACGCCCACGCGCAGGGAGTAATTTTCGCAATCACCGCTAGGTGATGCAACTTAGTCCTTTCTCCGGAGTCAAGTGATGCTCTCTTGCATATATAAGGAGGTCACTTGCAACTCCAAAATCAGATCTCATATCTCATTTTTATTAATTACCGTGCCTTAAATACGGTACCGCACGCAACAATCTTCCACAAATTTGTATCATGTATATTCTATGTACATATTATGTATGTGCAATAAATGATAAATGGACGTACATGATGTATATACATGCAGTATACGAATCATGTACATGTGTATATACTTCCGATGTGCAATGGATATTTTTCTTGTAACGTTTGCATATACATTTCATATCCAGTGGATGTACGGTGTATTAAAAAACCATATACATAGTATATACAATAAAAAATAAACTGTTTTGTGGGAAATACGTTAATGAATCTCATTCCGATAATATTTATATATTCTATGTCATATCCTCTATATGTACATTGTAGTAGAAAAGTGTGTACATTGATGTATATATAATGTATGTACATGACATATACCCAAATGTTTTATAGGTATATACACAGAATATGTAAATAATATACATTTCATATACATGTGTACATACAGAAGATCTTCAATGTACATCATAACGGTAACATTTGCACATTCTATGTATATCCCATCTATATACAGTGCATCACGGAAGTATATACATAGTATATGTAATATACATGGATGTATATACATTGTATATACTACGTATATCCTAATGTTTTGTGGGATTATTGATAAACCGTAATATCAATGTATTTTTAATTGTACAAAGTAGAATAAGAATAAGTATTTAATTTAAACTACCTACCTACAATTTTGAAATAAATAAAAAATAATTACAATTTTTTTTACATTGGAATATGCTTTTTTATAGCATTTTTTATCCGGAAATAAGAGTATCCGGAAACTACTGAGTTTTTTTTATATTTTCTATATTGCAATAAATATTTCTCTTTAATTTTTTCAATATTTGTAACCTTATAGTGTCCTTTCAATATTTCTATATACATAAAATTCAGAAGCAATTAAATCAGAAACCCATGACGTATTAAATTGCTAGAATATGAATAAAATTAAACCGGGTATAATTCTTCAAAATTACCAATAAAAAACTAAAAAATACGTAATCATTTCTTATACTCATAACTAGCAGAAATAATTTGTTTATAAAAACAAGATTGCAAATCAATTATAATGAATAGATATACAAATATTATTTTTATTTTTACAAAACTTATTGTGATTTGTGATGTTTAATACTTAAACTACAATCTTGTCAAAAATAGACAGATTTATTAAAGATAGACAGTGCTATTTCATACGTTATTTTTAACATGTAATAAAAATTTATAACGTTCTTTACTGATAATTTAGAGAGCTTCTGTATCTTTTAATCAAAGAACCTTGCGTGAAAAGGTCAAGTAAGATATGAATATAAAATTTGTTTTATTGTATATCCAGAAACTAAAAAAAATGTTCTTAAGTATTAAAAGAGCAATTGCCATTCTAAAAATAAAAATTATTTATTGCAGTATATTACATTCAATTATTTTGTTTCCATTAATATTAATTTTTTTAACAAACATTTAAATTAAAAAAAGTATATAATGTTTTAGTTATGTAACTATTAATTGCATTAGAGTTTTTTTTAATTTAAATGTTTGTTAATTGCACTAAATTATGCAAAAAAAATATAAAACATACACATTCCTTGCAATAAAAGTAATAAAAAAATTAAATTATATTAATTTAAAGCATATGCATACGCCGCATAGGTAAATAAATTATTTATACATATTTAACGCGTCAAATAAATAATTTAAAAAGGGAGAAAATTAATTAAAACGTTTATTTGAGGAGATATAAAAAAATGGTTTAGCTCATTAGTCTTGTCTCGTCGAGATAGCCCAGTTTACAAAAAATTCGTCTTTCCAGGATGCTTAGTTCCTAGATTTAACGATTTCCCTAGATATTAACGATTGACGTAATTTGAACGCGCCAGTAGGCCTATTCTGTAACTCATTAAGAGGTGTCGGTATCGTTATACTGTCGTTACACAGCTTTTTTACCATATAAAATATCTGCGCAACAACTGTATAACGATACCGATACCTCTTAACGAGTTACAGAATAGGCCGTCAGGTTCATTTTGTACGCGGGTGTCTGGCCACGCGCTAGCAGACGACGTGACGTGCACGCGCGCACTCGTCGCCGGCCGCCGCGCCGCTCTCGAGTAATACTGCTTTTATTAACACGTTTACAGTGGTCAATCTTTATGAATCGCTTTGAACTTTAGGAAAAGGTTACTTTAACTATTTAATAAAACGCTGTCAAAATTTCAGCTCTTAATATTCATAACTGTAGCAACAGTAATTAAAAAAAAAAAATTTTATCTCGGCTTCTAAGCAAGTTAGGACAATGTTCTTTTATTTAAATTTAAAGAAAAATTGCACTTTTTAAATACATCTTACCCCATTTTAATAGCGTTAATATTTTAAAAGTGATTTGATTGTCAATTAGGCTTATTTTTTACACGTTTATTCGAGGCACTTAATTCCATTGCACACATTTCGCAATACCAATATACGATACTGCAACTTTTTAAGAAAAGAAAAAACTTTGGTTCAGATTTGTGCATGACTTCAAAAATGTAGAAATTAAATTTTAGTGGAGCGCGTTTTGAATAAACAATTGGCATTACTCCAAAAGTTGTTAATATTTTTAAATAAAATTCGGTGCACATTTTTACCGTCATAAAAGAAGCTATATTTTTTTACAATTTCAAATGCTAGAGTTAATTTTTAAAAAAATTATTAACAATTTAAGAAATGGCCTTTTTTCATAGTTTTTTCTATTTTACAACCAAACTAATCGACCGATCTTAATGAACTAAATTTATTATTATAGATCTGCTTAATACCTACAACTTTTGTTCGAAACTTTTTTCGAGTCCGTTTTTAGTTTACGAGACGCAAGCAAAAAACTGCTTTATTCTCACTTCAACCCGTAATTTTGCAATAATCCTCACTTTTTTGCAAGTGGCAAACGTACCTATCTTAATCTACGCACATTAATTGTGCTTTACGCACAGTCAAACCTGAGTTACCAATTTTTTCCAAAAACGGCCATTTTTCAGTCTAATTCCGCTGAACTAATCGTCCGCTCGTGACAGACGACGTAAACTATTTAGCCGGACGTACGTAACAGATAGGACTTTTTAAACAAAAACTAAAAATAAAACTTTAAAAATTAAATGTAAACTAAAAAGTGTCTTCTATCAAAGAGTAAGCAATTTTTATAATGTTATTTTATATTTTGTTAAAATTAATGTTTTGCAACGTAATCATAAATAAACGTCTAAGAAATTGGGCTCCAAACTGGTGTTTCTTTTTGTATTTTTCTAACATAACTTATTTGTACAAAATATTTAAAAATTAATTGAGAATTGCTAGAAGCCTTTTATTTCGATGTAAAACTTTTTTTGTTAATTACACAAGTATCTTATGCTTTAATAAGATATGCGCTATTGCACGTTTATGTAAGGGAAATTATGAAAATATGGCGCACTTCAAAAAAGTTAAATATTTTCAATAAAAAAATGTTTTAAATATGATAAAATAAAGAATAAAATTAAAACTGAATATCTTACCTACTAGCATGTGACTGATTTAATAAAATTTTTATTGTATAATACTTGAAAATATTGCGTTTTAGAAAACGTTTATTTGCACCTTAGTATTCAGCACATTGTATAATGCGGCACATCGTGATTTCTACATTAAAATATTATTAGAATTAATACTATTTTCTGATTTTATATTAAACTAGTACATTACAAGCGTGAATTTATTTTATTTTATGTATATTATATACCAAACAAACACGTTTTAGCACGGTTATATCGTTTTCTGGTCACTATGTAAATATCTTTGTTATATAACAGCGAGATGGCTTTGTGATGCAACCGTGACAACTTAATATAGTAATGAAATTTTTGTTACAACTCATTATTATATATTTGTTACGTAACCCAGATCTATAAATTATATGTAACTAAATCACATGCATGTTTTGTTCCATGATTAAGACGTAACAAATACAAAATGTAAGTGACGTCACAGAACCATTTATTAAAAGCTGTAAATTTTATATGATTTTGTTACGTTTATATAATGTGTACTGTGTTCTGTAACGATTATATCACAAAGCTCTAAAATTGTTTGTTCTTTAAAAATGACATTACTAAAATGTAATACAATTTCGCATAAATAACGCATCAAATCCTTTAGTTCCACGCCAGCCCTTATGAAAGTTTGTCACAAAAATTTCGATACCAGACACCTGGATATAGTCCACGGATAATTATTTTTGTGCCAATAAATATTATTTTTAACTATATTAAATGTTTAATAAATAGTGCATATATACAGTAATTGTCGTCACAATTAGATTCTCACTTGACACGATCCACTCCGCGTATCTCCTTGATTGAGGACACATGCAAACAAGAAGTTATAATAAGATAAGTATAATACACTGCAATACGCGTATAATTTGTTTATACAATACAACAATTTGGAAGATGTATATTATTATTGCAATTATTTAATACGTTATCTCCCATATCCAATAAAAATTTTACAAATTCAGTTTCTTCTGGAAAAACTTGCATGTTTTCTGTTAAAAAAAAATTTTTTTTAATGTATTCAAGTATAACTAACCCACCAAACACCAAGTTACATGTAACATGCCTGTTAGTTGTAATTTTCCACTTAACAATGTAATTGTAATATAACACGTGTGTTATATTACAATTATATTATTGAGTGGGAAATTACAACTAACAAGCACGTTACATGTAACTTAATTTGTGTTTGCTGGGAAACTTAATTGAAAAATTCACGATTTTACTTCAAGTATTATGTGTTTTAACAGGAAGTAGTTGTCTAAAATCACCACCTAATATAATAATTTTTTCACCAAAAGGAAAATCATTATTCATAATATCACGTAACGTTCAATCTATAATTTCTAAAGCATATCGTAGTGCTATTGGCGCTTTATCCCAAATAACAATATCTGTTTTCTTTAAATATTGAGCTTAATTCCTTTGATTGGGTTTTAATGTTAGATGTCGAATCAGCAAATAATCATTAATAATGGAACTGGTAATCCAAATGTTTTATGAACTGTATTTCTTCCTGATAATAATGTTGCTGCAATGCCCGTGAAAGCCATCGTACATACATGTTTATTATGAATTTTAGCTAAATAATAAATATATAATTGTATATATAAATATTTTACTTGAACCACCAGGACCATCAATATAGAAACAATTACTATTATGATTACTAATATCTAATCTATTTAATACAAGATGTACTATTTCTTTTTGTTTATTATTTAACTGTTGGTATTGATTGATACCAATGTCCATAGCTTTTTCAAATATTATGTAATCTTTTTCCTCATAATTTTCTGTCAATTGTTTTATTTGTGGAAAATTATTGAAACTTTTATCTTCAATAGAAAGTAAAAAATTAATTTGTGCATAAGTTTTCTGTTGGCCTTGTAATATACCAAATTGTCGAACATAATCTTCTGACATTGCTACCTTAAAATTTTCCCAAAGCTTCTTAGGATGTAATAGTTGACAATGTAATAATATACGTAGAAATAATCTTTGAAGTTGTCTTGGCATCATCCATCCAATAGCTTCATTGTTCGTTTCCAACATCATCTTTAATTAAACCTAAAGCTAGACATGTCGTTGAAAATAATTGACGTACTTTTCCATTTACAGTTTTTAAATCATAGAAACTTGTAGCTCCCTTTACAGTAAGTAATAATAGTCGTAAATGAAATAATTCTGTTGGTGTTAAACTAACAGAATACATTTGTTCTGTACAATTATAATGACTTTTACGTTTAACCCAATGTGAAATACTTTTTCCATTAATTTTTTCTTTCTTAAACGTAGAATATTGTGTAATTTCTACATATAATTATTGTCTTGCTTTTTCATCGCAAAAATTTAAGGAAAAGTAATCAATTAGCATAGTAACTTGATTCAAAGCAGACGTCATTGCTTCTTCAATATATTATAGCTTTATTTTCAATTATAATGCTTTGTTGATGAGAAAGATGGATTGGTAAACGTATTATAGCATGACTTTTTTCTTGTAACTTTTTTTCGAGAATACGCCAAGTGGCTTCTACAGGATCAACATAATGAGTCTCTATTAAATTACTTATTTTGTCATGATCAATAATTATATTGTTTGTTGTTGGCTCGATTGTTATAGCAGCAACATGTCTTTTGTAGATATACTTATACAGATATTTAACCGATTTGATACTTGAAACTACTTCAACATTTATATGACAATTAAAAATGATTAAAAAAATAGGACAATATGGAACTACATAACAATTGTCAACTATATATCCACCAGGACGTTCATAATTTTTACCATTATTTTGTCGACGGTAATAAGGATAAGCATTTTCATTCATTCTAGTTTCTTGGAGATATGATTTAGAATAATGTTTCAAACATTTTTCATCTATCAAACATATATCTTATAATTAATGGTATGTAATCTTTGATTTTCAAGAGGATTAGGAATTTCAACAGAAATATATTTGTCAGCGATTTGGGAAGTTGTTATTTTGTAATCGTATTTTAAAGTAATTAACATATGAACATGTGGTAAACCGCGTTTCTAAAATTCTATGACATATACAAAGGCTGCTACTTCTCCAAAAAATTTTTGCTTTACAATCAAATCAATTAAATAATCTTTTTTAATATTAAAAACGCGTTTATAAGTATCAGGTCTATCAGAAGCTTATTGACCAGGCAAAAGATTCTCTTCAATTTCACGCCATCATTTAGGATTGCAAGTCATAGTAATAAAAAGATCTGGTTTAACAAATTTACTAACAATTGCCATTGCATCTTGATAATTTTGCAACATATTACATGGTGATCCTGTAAATGTGAGTGGAAGTATAATCACTATTCCAACACGTCTATTTAAATTATTTACTCTAGTTTGTAATATGTTTCAATGTGTAATTCTCTTTGATGATCTTTACAATAATTTATTCTGTCTTTTTCTATTTTAACATAATTGTCTACAAGCCACTGTTGAAATAGACGACGGCCTAATAAAAAAACATTAAATTTGTCACGAACAGTTATGCAATATTTAGTATATTGATTTCTAGATATTCGTTTACTACTATTTAACTTTGTTAAGTCACTATGCCATCTTTAAGTACTATATGGATAAAATATGGATAATGTATCCATGCATGGTTCAACATTTGGATCCATAGAACTAACCTTTTGCAAAGTTTTAGTATTTTTATTACGTATTGTTACATATGATTCTAGAATTTCTTCATCGACAGTTGTACGAAAAACAGCAGCAACTTCATTGGTTCTTTGAATATTGTATCGACGTCGATCCATACCTGGTTTTAATATACATGGTAATTGTAATTCTGGCATTAATTCTCCAGATTCTATTTTTAATCGTCGTTGATTCTCTAATTCTTCACCCATTATTTGACAAGATTAAACAAATACATTTGATTCTCTTATTATATGTTCAAGATTATGTACAATTTCAAAATCTAAACCTGAATTATCAGTAAGACGATAATTTATAGCTTCATTAACATTTATAATAAAGAGTTGACCATACGTTGGATTTTCATTTTGAGCAGCATATAATAATGTATTTATTTGATAATAAATTTGCCTTTGTATTTTGAAACAATATGGATCTGATTGGCTATTTTGAAGATTTACTAAATTTGCGTTATTAAATGACGCAAATAAAAATAAACTATTATAATAACTTTAGATATATGTTGAAAAAAATTATTACATTCTGCGTGACTATCATTAAATATAAATTATAAAGAAATTGTGGAAGTTGCAACAATCTTGAAATGAATTTTCTTCATTTAATATTTTTGGAATATATGATTATCTCTGAAATAATAAGAATAGAATTTACCCACGGATCGAGTTAGCCCCGGTCTCTTCTATATTTATAGATATTACAACAGTATCAAGAATCTTGCAAGAATTAAAAAGACAAGAAATTGCCTATTGAGATCAAGATATAGTAATTCTTGATATTAGAGAATTAAGACAAGAACGTTATTCTTGTCTTGTCTTTAATCTATATCTATTACTAGCTTTGTCAAATGTCAGATATGATAAGCACGTACTATGTGATAAGCATTTATATAAATATCATTTCGCAATAACGTATTTATCAGTTAGCAATTTAAGCGAAGAAATAGATATTACTCTTTAAATAGATTTCTTACAATAAAAGGTAAGTGCCCGCACTATTAATGGAATTCCGATAATGTAATAAAGTGGAAACAATATGGATATAATTGTTAAGTGGCAAATATGCAATAATCATTTGAGCACATGGATAAAAAGAGAATATTTTGTAAAATGCAAATAATTACATTTGATTGTGTGTAAATGTATAAGAAAAATAATAATATAAATAGAAATTAGAGAAATTAAAAATAATATAATTAGAAATTTTAGAAATTAAAAATGTTTTTTATTATAAAAGCTCTACAGCAGTTATATTTCAAAAAAAATGTAATATCTTTTTTCTTTTGAGCTGACATTACAGATTTCATATATGTATTTTAAAAAACATTGGGTTTTATTAAAATATTACACATATTACCATTTGAATTTTGGTAAAATAAATTTGTTTCATACATTATCATTGATAAGTTTGGAAATAAAAACCAGCAGGGATTGTTTATTGCCGCTAGTAATTAAATCCAAAGAAAGACAACTATGTAGTCGACTGACTGGCTAAAATTCCTTTATTAAGTTAAATAATACGATGCCGACGTTTCGACCATGGCATTTGGTCTTTCTCAAGTGATTGTGCAAATTGATAATTTGCGAGACTACAATCATTAAAAGTCCGTGGCAGCAAATTTACAAACAATTCTAAAATTATAACTATTACAAATATAAAATTATAAGAAAAAAATAAAATAATATTAACAATAAACATTAACAATTAACAATTAACAATGAACCACGTTTGATTGGCAATCTTCGTGGATTTTGCATTGTGAAAATAACAAAAGAAAAAGAGAGATTGCCAAAATATTTTTTATAAAGAAGAATTATAATACCATAAATTTAAAAAGAGACGCTGAGAATTTAGACAGTGTCTATAACACGGTAATAAAGGCCATATAATGTTTACTTTCACTATTCAATAATATATTGATGTACAGAAATATTCAGACTCTTGTTTGCGCTCGTACACGCTTGGCGACAAATTTAATTTTGTTTTGACTTCCCGTTTTAAATGAATTTGACTATTATATTCTTTATTATATTCATTGTTTCACTATTGATTGACAATGAGATACATACGTTCTAATGTATTACCTTTATGGCGTTTTCATTTTTTTTTACATTTTTTTTTTTAATAATTATATATTTGTGACCGTTATAATTTTAGAATTGTTTGTAAATTTGCTGCCACGGACTTTTAATGATTGTATTAGTCTTGCAAATTATCAATTTGTATTCTCTTGAAAAGAACCAAATCCCATGGTCGAAACGTCATAATTATTTAACTTATAATAAAGGAACTTTAACCAGTCAATCGACTACATAGTTGTCTTTCTTTGAGTTTGAAAGTATTTGCGACTTTTTTACATTTTACAGAACATTTAGTATTTTCTAGAAAAGTAGAAAAAGTCGTAGAAAAGTTTGAAAATGTAAACAGACAAGATAAAACTTAAAAAACCAGTCTATCTTTTAGATTTCATTTTGAAAGTATTCTATTTGTAAATTACATAAAATTAAAATTTAATATTTTTTTAATAATTTCTTTTACTTTAAAACATTGTAAATTAGTAAAAATATCACACAAAAGTAACTTAACCCGGGAAAAAATACTTCTTATATGCTCGTATATGCTCATATTAGAAGTAATTTTATACGCTCATATATGGATTTTGTCCGCAAAAACTCATATATGGTCATATATGTGATTATCTAATCATATTCAAGCATTATATATATTTAAATAAGTTTATATTTGGAGGTATAGTATTGTGATCTGAACATATATAACTCCATAAGTTTGTATGTAATTATATATAATTTTAGTTTTATTTTCTCAATTTTTGGAAGCTCTCTTTAAGTTGTAGAGACTCACGATGTTTCAAAAAACGAGCTACATTTTTCTAAAATGCAAAGATTTAAAAAAAATATTTTTTATATTTCATATTGAAAAAATTTTTTATTGAACCCTTATACCATTTATTGGAAGTTTCGTGCTATGTCAGTACTCCGGGTCCTCGAGTAACCATCGTGGAATTTAATTCGCACTTTACAGATAATAAACGGTTCTCTATTATTCCCTATCCCTTCAAGAACGTCCTTAAACTTATTCTCGCAATAGCCAGCCCGATGGTCGACGTTTCCCCTCTCTGCTTCCAACAGGTTAAACTAATTTAGGGCATCTACGTCAGTTTCGAAACATCTTTGTATTTGAGCAGTTTCGTGTTCAATCTTTATTCATCATTATATATCTTTGATCTTCACTGTTGTACAATATAACTTGTATTTTTATTATAGAAGTTTGTTAATAACGATATATGAGAAATGTTATCTTAATATAAAAAAGAATACGAAGGAATTTTCGGTATGACAGTAAGATTAGTTATTAAATATGTAAAAATTGTTAGTTTCCATTGTGTAATAAAAAAATCATGTATGCGTATATTTATATTCATATTATAAATTTTTTAGCTTGAAATTTAAATGAAAAAATTTTACTTTTTTATTGTTTATAGCGTATGTGTGTACAAGCAAGTTGTTTTTTTAATACTTTAATATTTTGAATGTTTCTTTCCTATCTTTTTAATACAAAATGTATGTGAGTATCTGTATTTATCCGGGTAATCCGGGTATATAAGAGTTAACATTTAAGAATATTTGCGATTAAATTTAAGGTCTCAAAAAAATTTATTTAACGTATTTCGAACGTTATTCAATTTTTCAAAATTTTACAGCACGTTTCAGATTATTATTTAAAATCAAATATAAATAAAAGAAACATTTCTCTTTTAGGTCTTTTTTTTGTCTCAGAGATTCAGGTTACCATAAAAAATTTAAGATTATTGTTTAATATTCAGGAGCAACGGGCGGATTGTAAAATATTCAAAGACAGAGATTCCTCGAAGATTCAACGGCAGATTAGAGGGAAAAATAGGATTATCAAAAATCGTTTAAGGATCCAACAATCGAGGAATCGCTACAATGGCTGAAGGAACGTCGGCGGCTGACAATGAAATAGTGGAAGAAACCGCGCCCGATAAGACGCAACCCATTACATTACATATTCCATTGCCATATGCAATGTTGCAACGTTGCAGCAATGTTGCTGCAAACTATTGTGCTGTAGAGGTCAAGGTCATTTTGTCAAAGGATACGCCGGTCAGGGAAGTCATAAGCAATATTAGAAGTCGGCCCAAGAGAAACATCTTCACCGTGCCGCCAAACGGGTGGCTTAAAGAGAACGGAGAATATAGGTTCGTATATGATTAACGTTTCACACGGTTAGTTCGTTCTTTTGGTTTTTTCTGCACTACCAATCTTTAAACCTCTGATTGACCACCTGTGAGACGCACGCAAACAGCCTCCAAATTGGAAATATAATAAATTTTTAGAAACGTATAAGTGAAGTGATTGCAAATAAATAAACATTCGAGATATTATTTGAGATTTTAAAATATTACATCTGATATATTTATTTTATTATTTACATAATTTAAATTTTTGATTTTAAAGTCAAAACCTGTTATTTAACAATAATATTTAAAATTATTAATTAATATTCCATTGTAATCACAATGAAAATATTATTAAGTATGTTTATTAAAAATATTTTTGTTGTCTATCTTAAATTTTGTATGCTGCCAGATTTATGTTTAATGGTGCCTAGTGTTAAAAATTAATAAACTAATGATAAATATCTTTTTCAAACACACAAATACTTGATAAATAAACTTGATAAATAAATAAACTAAAATTATATTAACATAATTTCAATTTTTTGCAAAAATTCTGTGGTTTTGTTGTAAAATTATAAAGCAAACATTTTAATGAAAATAAGTTGACTTAAAAAAACAGCGAATATATTTGTTATTGGAATTATAAGCATTAAAAGTTAGTAATTTATTTTATTGTTATACATTCTAAAATTTTTCACCTAAAAGCTGTTTTGTTATAAAAGTTTTTTTTCATCAATTGTAAATCCAGCTTTCTGTTAATCTGCAAAGTAACTGTTATTAAACCTAAAAAATCGAATTTAAAAGATCTCTTAAAAGCCATTTTTATAGTAAGAATGTGGTTTTTCTAAAAAAAAAGAAATTAAATTTTTCTGTGTAGAAACTAAATAAATTCTTGTCATTTAACGTTACAATTGATCTAAAAATTAGATTTTATATTACAAGCTAGATGTTTTTTATTTGAAAAAATCAAACTGACTTTTTGATCTGTAAAAATTTTTTTTCAATTTAGAAACTAGAGATATATTGGGCTTGTTTTAAGCTATACCCTGTTTCGTTACTAAAAGCGATATTTCATTCGCGACAGAGGTCAAATATTTGTTGGACTGAAAAGCCAAATTCTATCATCATAAAAGCTAATGTTTCTTGCGCACCAGTTTTTGCCTTATAAAAAGCTAACCATCTGTGAAATTGATTTTATAAAATATAGATAAATTTTTTTTACTATTTTGGAAAGATGTGAACAACAATAAATAAAACCTTTTATCGCTCATTAAATATTTCCAATTTTTCATACGCTTTACCAAATGTAACTGTCATAATTTGAATTTTAAGCGCCTTTTCTGTTTTCCTTTTTGTCCTTTCATTCCGCTCCCCCCCTCTCTCACTCTCTCTCGCTTTCTTTCTCTCACTCTCTCTATTGATAATGTCGATATTCACGCAATTTGAACAAGATCTTTTCTATGAGCCACTCAAATATGCATATTTATAGAATTTTACATTGCATTTGAAATGCAAAACGATGCTTGACTGTTCCGATAACTTTAAGTTAAACGTACTGAACAACTTCAATTGCAGTTATTGACCATTTTTTTGAAACTATAAAGTGTCATATTAAATAATATATTACATCAGAAAAATTAATTTTAATTAGAAGTGATTACAAGATGTTCTATTATTGGTTACAATGAAAAACAGGGTAGTTCTATACATAAAAAAATAAGTTAAAGACGTAAAATAAACATAGATTAATTATTTTGGGATGCATCATTTTTTAGATAATCAAATTTTTAAATATTTTGATATAAAATATAAAATATCTTCTAAACCACTATAACTTTTTTTACCATAATTTTATCTGAATATTTTTATGCACCAAAAATAATAAAATTAATAGCGATAATAAAAATATCTAGCAGTTATTATACAATATTATATAATATGCAATATAAAATTATGTATTCTTTTTATAGTATTTATATTTTTTACATTAATTGATTTAAAAAATCTAAAATTAATAAATCAAAAATATAATAAAATTATATAGAATGTTTATTTATTTTTATATGCTAAATGGTTACACTAAATTAACAAAGTTTATTAAAGATAACACGGTATTTCAAATTTTACATTTGTGGAATATATGTTTAGCATCAATAGCTCTATAATGACGCCACAAAGAGATAATGTATTTAAATGTCATTTTATAAAATTAATAATTTTTATTAAAATTTTGTAAAAAAAAATCAATCTATGACAGCCGATGTAGCGTTATATTTTATTAAATTTTGATAACACTATTATATGATTTAGTTTTTTACCGATTTAATGTACATAAAATAGCTTATTAAAGTACATAATTAAGCACATAATCTGCAAGAGTTAGTTAAGCATAAAATGTAAAATTTTTATTTCCTATATTTAAAATAATATCTATAATTATTTAAGAAAAAATGATTAGAAAGTAACAACTCGTTATTTTTTTAGTAACTGTAAATGTAACAAGTTATTTTTCAAAATCAATAACTTGTAATAATTGTAATTAGTTACTTTTTAATGAAAAAACTGTAACTGTAACTAATTATTTTTACAAAGTAACTTTCCAAAACTTAATTTTATTTACCCTCTTCCCGGCTCTCTACCCATAGAATTAGAAAATTATGTTTTTATTTTATTTTTTCAAATTGTTATCGGATTTAAATTTAAAAAAATAAAAAACAATTTTTTTATTTTATAAGTAAAAAAAGGAAACAAGATTATATTAAAAAAATTTTTTAGAGGAATTAATTTATATATTTTGTGGTTATTTATAAACCAAAAGACATTTTTATCCTTTCACACAGCTCGCTATAGTCTTTAAAAATTAAAATATTACTTTTTAAATTTATTTATCACAATTACTTTTTTCAAAATAACTAACATTACCTGTGTATTATTATTATTTTTAGGAATTTAATCAGTGTCTCTTTTACACATTGTCACGTTGAGTGTTGCTGCTCTCAAAAAATCATCAATGGCTGATTTTCTGTCAAAATGTCCCAAGGAACAAAACAGTTCTTATATTCCATAAAAGTGACTACAAAATTATACAATTGTTATATGGAAAAGAAAGAAGATCCAGTAAAGCGTCCTATTATGGATAAGAATGGCAACAGATTACATTTCAATCCTAAACTTCAGATATGTGATTGGCCGTGGCAAGCAGGATGTCAGATATCGTCATTGACCCCAACATTCGACGCCAACAACCCCGTCACCAAGTATTACGACGCCAACCACACCGATACCGACTACTCCAAAGCCACCAACCCCGTCACCAAATACCCCAACAACTCCCTCATTGAATTCTTGTGTTTTTTTGATGGCAAAATACATTTGCTTCTTCATAAGACTATGTGCGATCATTACTATTTATGTTCTAATGGTATAGTAAATTCCATCCCCCAAACATCCTACACAGAATAAAATATCTAATAGATATCTAATAAATATCTACATACCCACATAGAAATGAAACCTCCAGTAGATGTCTAATGGACGTCTGCCATAGAAGTTTAAACTTCCAGTGGACGTCCTATATAGAGCCATTAGAAATTCCACAGTTCCGCACTGTGGACGTCTATTAGACCTTCAATAGAGGTCGTCAAAGAGGTCTATTAGACGTTGTGTGGATCATTAACAGAGGCTTCACGGAGCCTCGATGGATGACTTACGGACGTTTCGTGGATCATTAATAGAGGCTTCACGGAGCCTCGATGGATGATTGACAAAATAAAAATTTAAAATAAAAATTTTATTTCTTTTAAATTATTTTTATCAACAGTACATGTGTGTTATATTGCAATTATATTATTGAGTAGGAAATTACAACTAACAAGCACGTTACATGTAACTTTGTGTTTGCTGGGATATTACATATCTAATGGATATTTTCGACAGATATTAGGGATATCCATGAATATATAGAAAATATTCATTAGACATAATATAAATATCCAAATGTCCGCAATATAAGATCTAGTAAATATCCATGGGATATATAGATCAATATCCAATCGACATTCATAGCAGTATCTAGTGGATATTTATGTAGATATCCACTGGATATTCTATAGATGTCGACTGGATATTGATCTACATATCCTATGGATATTTATTAGATTGCATATTGCGGACATCTGGATATTTATAGCATGTCTAATGGATATTTCCTATATATTCATGGATATCCCTAATATCTGTCGAAGATATCCATTAGATATGTAATACATATTATGTTCTGTGTGAGATGCAATCGCAATTTATTATTCAATCCAGTTCTTGGTGTATGCAATTATCCGAAAAATGTAAAATGCAATGCTCTCATTCCACGAACTACGGAAATCATGTCAACTATCCGCTCATTAATTACGACGTCGCCAAATCCGCCATTGACTTCAACATCGTTTTCTCCAAAACCGATAGAATCAGTAAAGTCATCTGCCTGTTTAATTTGCGTACCAAAGATTAAGCCTTACAAAGTTCTCCATAAGATTTGGTGCCATTATTATTATTGGTGTACTTGGGGCATAAAATCTATGGTGCCAAAAAAATGCAAAAGCCTTTTAGTATTCAATCCAGATATCAGCGAATGTGATCGCCCAGAAAATACAGATTGCGGTGACAGAAGTACTCCATCGCCAAGACTTACAACACCTGAAGAATATACAACAACGACAACACATTCCCCACGAGATCCCAATAAACCTCGTGAGAATTGTCCTCCAAAGGATTCAACAGAAAAAGCGCAAATAGCTCATGCATGTCTATGTACCCAATATTACGAATGCGTAAACGGTGAAAAAATATTAAAAACATGTCCAATAGGCAAGCATTTTGACTACGTGAAGGAAATTTGCGATATGTCGGCAATAGTAAAGTGTATTCGGCTGATACCGATGTTCGACATTTCAATATTTGACGTTCAAATTGATGACTATAATATTACATCCCAGTGAACACATTTTATAGCGGCAATATAACATGGAAGTTACAAGTAATTTAACATTGTTATTCTTGTGATATGTAGGTGCAATATGACATGGAAATAACCTGTTACGTAATATTTGTTATACGCAAGTGATATAGCTGTTATACATCGTTTTGGCGTTACAGTTATTCAACAAAAATTGTATAATCGTAACATAACACGTTCGTATCAATGTTATTACGGAACGATGCGTCGTAGTTGACTCAGAAATCAGACAACATTATAACATCCTGAATGATAGATCTATCAAATAAAAAAGTTTTTGTGAAATATTTCATTAATATATTTTTATCAAGGTGATCAAGACTGGATCTTTGAGTTTAATATTATTTTTCATCAAAATATGTATATAATAATATATACTATTTTGATTCATTAGACTGCATGTACTGTTTGTCTTGAAATGCAATCCTTTTCTGTACCAATTGCAAATATGTAAACGACTTAAGTATCATTATTATTAATTAAATTGATAACGTAATCATATATTATTTTAAAATTTTAGTTTAAATAATTAATGCAATTCAAGAGCGACAGTATACGACATAGTGCAAAAGAACATAAATTTACATAAAAAATTATATTAGGCATAAGCTTCAAATTAACATATAATATTATGTAAATTAAATATGAATTAATAATTAATTTGATTTTGAATTGAAATAGAAAAATGGACAAAAAAAAATTTATAGGAAATTGTTTAAATTATTTTATTTTATTACATATAAAATCATTTTAATTAAAGAGTAATATATAGGACTTATTAAATATTATTTAATTTATTTAAAAATTAAAAAATTTATTTAATAAGATCGTAAATAACTTTAATAGTTTTTATTTTCTGAACTTCAATAATTTCAATTTCCATTGAAAAATTTAATTGTTTAATAATCATTTTATAATTATTAAAATATTGAATATAAAATAAATATAAACAAATAAGTATCATATATATATAAAGAAAAAAAGTAATAAATATACTAAGTAACATAGTTAACATAAATAATTATTAATATATATATAAACATTTTGTTAATATTGCTGGCAGTGGCTAATCAACTGTCCAACAGCGTTTGCTACACTATAGCTGTTCACGGAACTTGCTATCACTACCGCGCTATTGGCTCCACGAACAGTTCAGATAGCGTTAGCGTTTGTAGCGTTAATAGTGTCTCCCCAAACGCACCCTAGATATACTATGTCTATGATTACTAGAATCAACTACTTTGGTACGTGACTACGTGTGCTCTATGGTAGCGGTTTACTTTCGTTCATCGTGCTAGTGCTTCGACATAGTTTTGGTGTTCGAATCTATTCGTGAGATCATAGACGATTCATCCGACGAGTGCTCAAGGAAGGACTCATTTTCATCATCTTTAGAGAGACTCAGCCACACTGCTGTGGTACATCACCATCGAGAGACTCACGCTCATCACGCTAAGCGCACGCCGGCGCCGCGTGATACCGGCTCACGGGCATCATCGTCTTCACCGGTAACAATTAATATAATTTCTGCCGAGTGAGTGGACATTATTTCTTGACTATAGACAATCTCATCAGTGCTCCCAAAACTCAGAAAACACGTGTAACGTGTAATAAGTTAAGATCTGTAAAATATACGGTACGACTCGGACATCTCGGAGTCTACGTGACACGTAATTGTTGTGCAATTAATTAAACATCCTTTCCACGAACGTCCTCTCACCCTGCATAACATCCTCAGGGGCATCCAGCGATCTCTTCGCAGAGTTGCGAATATTATCTATATGAGCCAAATTACTAAAATTACCTTACGATAAAAAATCGGATTCCGTTGTGGTTGGTCCTATTCTTATTAATACTATAATTAGACATATAAGATTTACCTTTTATAAATAAAACTTACAATTTTTTTGTATCAAATATAAAGTACAATAAAATATGTATATTATAAAATATATATATTTTTACAGTTTTATTCTCTATTTCAGCAACATTTTAATTTCATTATTTTTTTACTAAATATATGAAGAACCATGTTTTTATATCAATTTTATATGGTTAAAAAACAATAAAAAAATTATACGTATTTCTATACAACTTGAAGCAATTATATACGTATGCGTGCATGCGTGCGTGCATGCGTACAATTCAATTTTTTATTATCTACGCAATCTTACAAACATATTTCAAATGCAATGTTGCGGTTGACATGTTGCAGAAATATTATTCTTGCATTGTTAATGTGATATTACTTTTATCATGTTTTGGAAATATTCTTGAAATATTGCATCTAAAACATTTTTTTGTAATATTGCAAAAACATACAAATATGAAATCAAATTTTTCTTTTCTTTCTGAAAGATTACAGAAATATAGCACATGCAATATTACGAAAAATATAAAACCAAACATTTCAAAAATATTTCACATGCAAGTTACAATTAAAATGTTGATGAAATATTTCTGTACCATTTCCAACCATTATAATATTTCAGTAATATTACATGTCGTGTGGAATTATTATTAATGAGTTAAATTTTCGTTATTAATTTAAAAAATACATTAATTCTTAAATTACTACTTAGGCTTGGTTGCACGAACATCATTTTAACTTTTTAGGGCCGGTTGTTCCAACTTCTTGGTAAACTTATCTACAAGGTAAGCACGTATCTATCTTTATTTCTTTTCTAAAGAGTTAGTTGTTCCAACTTCTTAGTAAACTTGTCTACTAGGTAAGCATGTGTCTATCTTCATTTCTTTTCTTAAATAAATAAAGACAAACATATATTTACCTGATAGATAAATTTACCAAGAAGTTGGAACAACCGACCCTAAGTAAGACTTAAGCCGGGTCTACAATGAGTCAGTAGTCGGTAGTCGGTAGTCGGAAGTCATAAGTCTTATGCCGGGGTCTACGATGGCAACAGGAGTAATGGAGTAAAAGTAAAGCGAGGTCTACAATACACGGAATAAGCATGGAGTAAGAAGTAAGACTGGGCGTAAAAAGGTTAATCCAGTGTAAGAAAGCTAGCGTAAGGGCGTAAGCAAAGTAAATTATTTTTATTTTGTCTTACTCCTATTCCTGCTTTTCTTAACGCTCAGTCAATCACAGCGCAGAATGAAATTACCCTACTCTTACTTCTTACTTCATGCTTACTCCAGCTATTGTAGACCAGGCTTAACAATTGACCAACTAAAAACCGGGAGTAAACAAAATGGGCAAATCTCATTTCATATTTTGTACTTCTTACTCCTACTTCATTACTCCTGTTGCCATTGTAGTCCCCGCATCAACCTAAGTCGGTGATTCTATAATTTTTCACATCTACAATGAGTCGCTTTGCAAAGAGCATGTTGTGAGTGTGATGCACTCACACAAGAAATGTCGCAAGCGATATAAGGTGTCAAATGACACCTCGCGCGCGGACATCGCCCGGCCTACATACCGGACGTCGCACCGGGCAATGCACCCGATTGCTTAATAGACAACACCCAAAATCTCCTGATTTTGGGGTGGAATCTGCATAGCTAGCAATTGCTGGCTAAGCAAGAACATTGACCAAAGGCCAGTGACCGGGAAGTACCCTGCCCGGTTATACACCAAAAATCGGTGTATATAAACACCGAGGTACAGACAACGAGCGGGCTTTGCTACACGTTATACAGCGACGAACGTATGTCGCTCCGTTTTTTATATTTGTCACGGGTATTAACTAATTAAGTCAGTGTAACTCAGTGTAATCAAACCATAGAAAATATATACCCATTGTTATACAACAAACGGCTACAATCTCTCAAGAAACCTGACCCGAGGAGTAACGACAGCAATCCCAAAATACCTGTGACCCTTTATCCACCAAAGGGCCACAACAAGCAATACTGGCAATGAGCCGATACTGGCAAAGCATATGATTGGCCAGTTGTACGAAATTCGGTGTCTTAGAAGTTGGCTGTTGGCCAACTCTACCGATTCACCGATTCAGACTCACCGATAGCCTTTCCAACCTCGAACCAACTTAAGATTGTACATGACTTAAGACTACAGATTACCGACTAGCGACTTATTGTAGACCCGGCTAAATATGTGTTTGTCTTTATTTATTTAGAGAGAAAAATAATGATAGACATATTCTTAAATCTTGCTTAAAACTAAAACAATATTGGTGTAATCAGGCCTTAGCCGCTCAGTAAGCGGTTGCGCTATTGAATGGACCCAATGATTCCCTGGTTTTTTTTACTGAAATTCTTTGCATGGCCCATATTTCCTTTGTTCTTTTCGTTAAAAAAAAGAAAAAAGAAAGAAGTGCAAAAAATTTCAATTAAAAACAGTATATATAAAAAATTCAGTTAAAAACAGTGTATCTATATATGTATGATGCACATAAAATACGCGCGCGCGCGTGTGTGTGTGTATGTGTGTGTGTGTGTGTGCCACATTTACTTTTAGATTCTTACTTATAAAATGTAAATAGATCACTAATGATGTCAGAGGGACTAAACATTTTGTTGAGACAAAAGATACAAATCTGCTTCTTAATAAATATTTTTCATGAGATGTAAAATAAATTGCAAAATAATATAAAAATGTATTATTATTAATTCGACAAAAACATGTAATTACCAGTATTTAGTAACAAATGAATTGAAATAAATAGAAATTATCATTCTCATGCTATATGCTAGTCTTGACTCTGCATCAAGTAAAAAATTGTATAAAACATTTCACTACACGTACAAATTTGTTGTACATTGTGAAGAGTACATTATATGGTATAAAAATAATTTTAATTTTAGTAGGTGTGAGAATGGAGCAGCTACAGACAGCGCTGACCGCTATCAAAGTACTCCGTTCTAATGTTGGGCAAGTGTTTGAGTCCCTAGGAAATGGTTTACGAGTAGAACATGGGGAGGAGAGTAAGGAATCCAAGTACTTGCTTGAGTTACAGGAACTGTTGACTACTGTAAATGTTAACTTGAGGTAACGTTTGAAACCAGGTCTTGTATTTCATGAGGAATTATAAAGGACTATAAAAATTAATTTATGCCGCTTTAAAACACTTTAGGGATGTAGAACAGGCGATAAGTAGTTTAAATCCTCCACCTGGTCTATTTAATTTAGCCAGCACTACTTACCTCAGTCAGGAGACCACGCAGGAAAGACAGGCGTTTTATAGCACGTTTGTTAATAGCTACAAATGGACGGATAAAATTCACGAATATAGTAACGTTGCTCAGATATTGCTTAGCCAAAACTCACTAAAAAGATCTTACACGAGTGCAAGTAGAACGAAGAGAGGAAGATTTCCATTAGCTATCATAATGTACCTCAGCAGTAAGTGACTTCGAGTATTTCTCACGAGGCACAATTAGTAGTAAGCGATAAGAGCAGCACTTGTCTTGAAGCATGAATTGAAGCAGGAAATGTCCCGTCCGTTTGCGTCAAATGCAGTGCTACACATTACTCTAGGACATGTTCTGAAAGCGATAATAGCGTTTAAGGGACTGATGATAGAATGGGTGGTCAAGGGTTACGGCGAAACGATGGACCTATGGACGGAGTCCAGGCACAAAGTCTTCCGCAAAGTAACGGAGAACGCACATGCCGCGATGCTGCACTTCACTCGCCTACATTACCCGAGCTGGCAGTGCAATCGTTCATGGTACCCAGTAAACACATTTTATAGCGGCAATATAACATGGAAGTTACATGTAATTTAACATTGTTATTCTTGTGATATGTAGGTGCTATATGACATGGAAATAACCTGTTACGTAATATTTGTTATACGCAAGTGATCTAGCTGTTATACATCGTTTTGGCGTTACAGTTATTCAACAAAAATTGTATAATCGTAACATAACACGTTCGTATCAATGTTATTACGGAACGATGCATCGTAGACTCAGAAATCAGACAACATTATAACATTCTGAATGACAGATCTATTTGATAATAAAAAAAATTATTATAAAAATAATGTTTTCAAAAATAACGATTTGTCTACAATTACTGCACACAAAAAATGCACAAAATCTAAATTCATCATGTGCTGAACAAAAACAGAATAATAAATGTATACTATTCAATTTTTCTTAGAATTATGATCTATATAGTTAACCATCTAATTAATCATTTGAACGCTTCAAAGATTAAGTGCTAAATAGATCGCAATTTTCATCAAATTATTAAGGTTATGGAAAAAGATAAATTTAACAATGAAATTAATAAGTAAATAAATTAATGCTATTTATTTTTAATGTTTTGCAGAATTTAATTGCTTTTATAAAAAATAATATAGTTGCGTCAGTTTATAACATATAGATATATGTAGGCAATAACAAGTACCCATATCGATGAGTCCAATTGGCGTAGCAGGTAGAGTACAAGGTTCGTCATCCTAAGGTCCCGGGTTCAAACCTAGCAGCGGCAAGTAAGAATAAAATAAAAAATAACATAATTTAAATTTAATTAATTAATAAAAATTTATTCTAAATTTAGTATGTGCTGTTGATAAAAATAATTTAAAAAATGAAATTTTTATTTTATTTTATTTTTCTTTGTAACTGTTGTGTGACGGTTAAATAACATGTAATTATAACATGTTATATTGCTGAGTCGGAAATTGTAACTTACATGTAAGTTACGTGTAATTTCAGAGTAACGTAACCTATTATATTCGGTTACATTGCTGTTACACTGCTACTATATTACTGTGTTCACTGGATATCGACAGTTCATTAATAATTGTATATTTGTACACCGCAAAGTAATACTGTACCGTTATAAAACCGGTTGGATGCGATTCTGTCATCCGTTATCTAAGAATTCCTAAATGCGCGATACACGTGATCGTTATCACATTATTTTCTCTTTTTTTCCAGACGTGGTTTCACAGTTCAATCAATTTGTTCAGCGAACCGTGCAAACGCTGCGGTTTGTACTTGCACTTTCGAATTCTGGAACCTTATCATCAGGAATGCAAACCATAACACAGGCTATTCGAAGCTTGCATTTTAAATAAATAATCGATCTTTGGTACTTTGTCAACAGTGTAGAGTAATATTTAAAACGTAACGACTTGTATATTTTTTCTAAATACATTTATTAGTTAGAACGTAGTATATATTAAAATGTAAATAAAATATTTTTTTCTATTTCACTACGTCATATGCTAATTAATCTCATGATAAAATGATAATAACAAAATGCGTAGATTTTTTAATGGTTTTCATTGAGGGATGGTGAGGCAAGTAACATTTTCACAGAGAATGTAAGGGCTTTTATAAAAAGAATTCAGTTACATAACATTTAATAAAAATGCAAATTGCACAGAATCTTGCGCGTTCTATGACAGAAAAATTGCAAAGTATCGGACCGTACATTAATCCGAAACAACATATCATATCACATGACACTGCCGATGAAGATAGAAAGCTAATTGAATACACAACTAGATCCCGTCAGATTTCGATTAATGATGACGCTTTGAATCTCAATGAACTTATAATTACACGGTAGTGAGACGACGAAAAGAAAGTATAAATCGAACTTGACGATTATCGGTTAGCGGAGAGAACTGGGCAACAATTATGTAACTTTTTCTTTAGGACGGAAACGTGAAAAGTGAAAAGTTTCGTGTAACTATCTCTTTCTATTGTGTTGAATAAAAAGAGACAGTAACTTGAAACTTAACTTTTTACGTTTCCGCCCTAGGGAAAAAATTACATGATCGATACCCTAATGTTGGTGCTAACTTTTAATATTATAATATACAAATGAATGGGCACGTAAACGTTTTTTTTCCTTTAGCTCTGCAATCAATATGTATTTTTTTTATTCCTTGTTATCTATATCCTACGTATGTATACCACTCTTAGTATCGTTATATGCTATGTAGTTTTACATAATGCTAATTAATATTATATGTAAATATAATTACGTTATAATATACTTTTCACATAACTGTACACATTCACATCTTAGAATGCGTTCGGAAAGACGCTATTAACGCTATCAGCATCAGTCTATCTTTGTTCAACTTTTAATGAGTAATAAAGATAGACTGATGCTGATAGCGCTAATAGCGTCTTCCCAAACGCACCCTTAGAATATTGGCGCCCGCCTAAAGGGCGCATCGTTTGAGTGGCAGTGAGCTTATTTTACAAATCGTTATTGTAATCACTTACTTTTTGGACTGTTCGAAATTTCTCGTTTATCTTATTTTTTTTCCTCTTCGTTTTTGTTGCTTTCTTCGAAGGCTATAATGTTATAAGACTCGATGAGTTTTTAATAATTGGCTTGAAACCATTAATACGGTCATTGCTTATCTTTTTTTTCTTTATCAAAGTCGTGATGAGTGCGAAATACATTATTAGGGCTTCGCGTTTAAAAAGTAGTCTTTATAATATATGCATATATGTATATATGTATACGTTATTACAATTCTTTTAGAAACGAATTATTTGTTTATAGTTATTATATGTGAGTCAGTTACAGATACGTGAATTGTTTTTTTTTTTTCGCGTAAGGGCTAAGAAGGGCCTTTCCGCTGAAGACGTTCTCCCGAAAGACGAAAGTTAGACAGGCGGTTTTACCGTACGCCACGCGGACGGAAAGCGCCCTTCGTAACTCGCTTACAGATCTCGCGGTGAACTTATTTTATATTATACGGCATACTGCATCTCGAGGGTAAAAATTGCCGCGCGTGTAAATGATATATCCCCTTTTCTTCCTTTTCTTTTGATGCCAATGTGATCTGTCTTTTGTGAACACATATCGCAGCATGCCTTTTCTCTTGGTGAGGTGTGGTGATCGAAAGAAGGCTGTCTCACAGGTTGCTGTCGCGCAGCGCAGACGAGTCGAATTTTTATAGGCCGCGATATCAAACGCGTTCGAATTTTGTCTGTCGTTCAGCGACTGTAACGCAAAGATTCGCGTCGGGTGCCGAGGAGCCTCGACCGGTTCGAGCCGAATTAATCGCATATCACCCGGGCGCTTGATATAAACTGGATGCGATGGAAATATAATGGCATTAAGTATACTCGCGGTCCACGACGTAATTGTACAGTCATCGCAAAGATGTGAAAGATGAGAAAGAGGAAGAGAGAAAGAGAGAGTTTATTCGCCTGTTTCGCTGAAGTTTCCAATTATATTAGTTAGCTTGTTTACGCCGTGCTACTATTACCTAGTAGCTATATATAGTTTCTATAATGTATTATGCGCTTCTAGCCTAGCTTTATCGATAATTAATATAGTATTTTGAATTCTCTGATAATACTCAATAATGCAAGGAGATCTACTTTATCATAACTTTTTTTTTTCAGTTCATTATAGCTTTATTGCCTTTCTCACTGATTCTGTATGTTTTGGACAGCTTATAATTAAAAACTTCCTTGGTTGCTTGTTCGAATGATATCGTTTGCACGTAATTTCGTCTGGATCTTGTTTTTCTCATTCCGTCTTTTTTTTTTTTAATCTCTCTATCCTAAATATTATATTGCGTTTACGTCGCGACATTCGAAACAGCATATCGATTCAAGCCATGTTTACCCGCAAGTTGAACTGCTCTATAAGGAATCATCGGGAAGATTTATTTTGTAGAATTTAAAATGCTAATCATCGAAATCAAGGATCAGCTGTTTGGCTTTTTGTTCCCTCCCTTGTTTAACATTCGTATTATTTACGCTGTTAAATTTAAAAAAGAAAAGCCTTTTGTTCCTTCTGTGAAAGTCTACAAAACGAAAAGGGACTGCTTTTTTTCGAAAAACCAAATTGTTCCGTCAGACGAATTCAAAAGAGAAGATATATGAAGAAAGGAGAGATCCTTTCAAACCGATCTCCGATTTCGATGATTCGTGACTCACAACTGTGCAAGATGAATAACCGCCGGTTTCTTTCGATTTTTTGCCAGATAGTCCGATCTCTAGGATGCAAGGCTAACGCGAGGAATCTACCTGTCGCTGGACTATCGGTTCGGGGTGACTAGATTCATTCGTGCTGCGGGTCGAGTTGAAAAGCGACGGGGGTAAGTCATCCGTGCCTCGTATGCAACGTAAAACGACAAACGATAGAAGCCACACAGTGACGGGATGCAATCGCCGCCGATTCCGTTGGTTCGTGCTGTTCGCGAAAAGAAAGGGGGGCTTCTCGAAGGAGTCACGATGCTCGCGCACCGATGTTGACGTCGGTATCTCCATCGTGGTGTGTTTTTTTTTTGTCTCTCTCTCTTCTTTTTTAGGATCTAGAACGATTCTGAATCAATGGAGATATATGCCCGTCCTCGTTCCGTCCTCGCTCGTCGATAATGCTACTTTATAGCGGGAAACGAAGTTAATAATATATATATATATATTTCCGGTTATACAGGATTATCATACACTTGCTGTGTGATCCAGCGACGTCTCTCAAGTAGAAGTATACAAGTATATACACACGTATGTACAGCACGTAGGGAGGAATCTCCCGCTGAGTATGTATCCCGAAATATCGAATCGCGTGCACTTCCGTTAAAAAGATCGATAAGGGTGGAGGGTAGGAAGAAAGGTCAAAATGATGGAGTAAGAAAAGGCATGCCTCTGCGCAGACTGGCTGCTGGTTATTGATTTTCCGGATTCGGCCGGGAAGGTGTCGATTCCTGTCGCGGTCGAGACGCATCGGCGATCGCGAATTCGCGCGGTGATTGAAATCCAAGGTTCCAGATTGTAATTTTGACAGCGAAGCTAATTCGCGTAGGATTCTTGAAGAAAGAGACGTTTCGGCGGATCCGCTTTCTTCCTTGGTTTAACGTCGATTTGTTGCCGATCCGTCGATTTCGAGCGGCTCGAAAATATATTTGAAGATATTCAACGAGCGATTGAGGAATCGACACGTCCGCTTGGGGCCGAAGCGTGTAGTGTACCCTGCGTTATCATGAGATAAAATATGGCTGATTGGTTCGTGAGACAATTATACTGCGGTCGAGAGGCACCGTATGAGTCCGACGACGTGATCGCGAACGTCGTTGAGATTGCGGCTAATCGAAAGCTAAATTCTCCGTTTCTTTTTTCTTTTTTTAAAAATCCTTTTGACATTAAATTAATGCGGTTGGTCGTCGATGCCCAATCTGAGAATCTTCGATACGAGTAAGTCGCTAGTACTTGTTCGTTAACGCGCTGTTACACACCGCGACTTGTGAAGGCAAGTTATCTCCCTTTTCCTGTCTCCCGGAGATTTCAACGGAAAAATCGCTGGCCTTCCCCCCAAAGCGGACTTTCCGATAAGATAGGCAGATTAAGAGGGATCGAGAGGGGGAATGGGAGCAGAAATTCGTTTTGATCCCTCTTAATTCCCCGGTCTCCCCGAAGCACCCTTGAACGACAAATTTCCCCGTCGGTCGGTTTAATCGAATCTCCTCTAAAACGTTCGGATCATCGGAAAGGGAAGGGCTCGGTCGTTCGCTCGTTTTAAATTAATTGAGACTATTCCTTTCGCGAAAAGCGAACGAATTCGAAATATGTACTTCCGCCTCTCCGGCGATTACAGCGCGTACTCTCGCTCTCGTTAATTCCGGAATCGAGCGCCGGGAATGACGAAAAGAAAATATCACAGTGTCTCGAGGGCAGCTCGTAATCTTTTTTTTTTTTTAAGTCGCTGATTTATGGCAGTCGCGCGCACAGTAGTACACCGTCGTCGTCGTCACCGTCGTCATCGTCGTCGTCGCGGAAGTAACAGCGCACAGTCTAATAATTACACAACACGGTGCGATGAATCGTATGGAGGACAGTGTGATACAAAAACGACACGTAGTCCCGACATGAGTCCTAGAAAATTAATGATATAAAAGTGAAGATATATATAAGATACACGTTTTTTTCTCCCTCCTTCGCTCCTTCGCGGACGAAGGGGGTTTACGACGACGGAGTTGGGGAGGGAGGAAGGGGATGAATCGGGCTTTTTGCTTGACCGCCACCCTCCCCCCCCTCGCGTCCACCGTGGATTAATTACGTTTCGATATCCTTCGGAGTCCCGAGTGCACTCGCGCGTGTAGTGCGGCGATTCTCGCGATTATAATCACGTTCCCTCTTCCCACAGCGTACTCGTCTAGGCACAAATCACTTTCGCAACAATTTCGGTTAAGCTATCTCGATTCGCGCGCGCGCGCGCGCTCGTTCCATCGTCGCTCGCTTAACGTTTACGCACCGGTGTCTTCATCCGATTCAGGGGAGGACCTTAAGGTAAAAGGGGGTCTCTCTCCGTTCTCCGGAAAGGAGAACCGTCTCGCATCCCGCCCTCGCGTCGTCCCCTCGAGATAGAGAGGCTCACCCCGCCATAATTATCTTATTATTCGAAACATTCCAGGCCCGAATCAATTTGTCTCGTCGCCCGAGCACGCTTCGAGACGAAGGCTCGATCGGGGAGGGGTCTTGATCTCGTAAGCGCGGCATTGGAATACCCTTTTAACGACTATGATCCTGGACAATCGTCTCCCAAGTCACTCGAGCAATCGTGTCGTTTAGTAGCCGTCCTCCTCGCAAACGATCGAGGAGTCACGCCTGGTCGGTTAATTGTTACCGGAGAAAATATCGCGATGCCTCGTTTACCCTAATATAATGTTGAGGTATATTCTCATAATAATCGTTGGCAATATCTCCCAACGGTTACCCCGATCGACCCCCGTGTGCTCTTCGTTGAGCTGATTCAGCTCCCTCCCAGAGAGACAGACAGACAGACAGACAGGCAGACAGACAGACAGAGAGAGACGCGATCGACCAACGAGGAGCACTCGTTCCCTCGATCGACGTACCCGCGATCCAGCGGATGCTGCGCCTCGCGAGTGTCCCACTTGACCGCGTCGTTCCCGGTTCTCCCCGGTTCTTCCCCCCGGCGTCTCCCTTCTCAGTGCTCGTTGTAGTACATCGTGTCGCTCGCCGTCGTCGTCGTCGTGTCGAAACCCTCGGTCGCGGTCCAGCCGAGGCTGGTCGCGCGGCGCAGGCTGTGCCGCAGGAACGCCGCGCACGCCTTGCTGCTCTCGGTGATGATCTCGTAGAGCTGCGTCTCCAGGCTGAGGCTGCTGGTGGTGAGTAGCAGCGGCAGCGGTATCGGCGCGTTCATGATCACTAGGTTACCGATATTAAGAGGAGCTGTTTCCCGTTGTCAGACACCGCTGTTCGGAAAGCGTGGCGGGGGAAGCGGGGGCGGTGGTCTCTCCGGCTGAGCGGGAGCGACGGAAGAGCGCTCGGATCCAGCTGCAAACACAACTGTGGGGTGCACGTTAGTCTCGCTCTCGTACGCGGCTAAGTAACCTCCTCACGCTAACACGCGCGCGCGGCATGGCCAACGTAACGCGCGTCGCGTGTATGTACGTTAATTTCACTCGCCAACTACAATACGGTAACTCCGAGCACATCGCTAAGAAGTGTGTATAGATATGTGGTAAGGTATCTCATGGAGGATCAACGAGCACAAGCCAAGCGGTCTACTCTGCTCCCAGCGGCTGCCTTCCCTCGGTCGAGTTTAATTAACGTGATGGATTTCGATATATGTACGCGCGACACGAGCGAGAACTCTCTTTTTCTTTTTCTTTTTTTTTTTTAATGCGGACGAGTCGTCAACAAAGGAATACGATGCTTCATCGTTACGTTTTTTATTTTTTTAGCAATCACTCTTGAAATTGATTACGGTATTGTGTGTAAGCTCCTTCTTTATAGCCGCTACTCTTAGTCTCAGAACTAATCCCATGCAGTTTTAAGCGAACTTGTAGAAACTGGCCAAAAAGAAGGTTGAAGATCTGATTTTGAAATATTTGCGAGGCAACTAGAATATCTCATTACCGCCCATTGACTGCGGATATTCTTTAATTCTCAAATTTCGAACAAAAAGTATATCGAATAATATTACCGTTGGCTATTGTAAGCTTAGAAATCCGCGTAAATTTTCCATATCTGAATTATAACGGTGAATTGTTAATTTGAAAAAAAAAAAAATACTCATTCATATGTTGATAAGAATACATTCATATCCTTCCGGCTATTTTAGATACATTGTAATTATTGATTGCTTTACACGAGACCTGATCCGAGTGACTTGAGGTTTTCAAAGCCAAACGTCCGAAACGACGGGAAAGTTTAGCGGTAGATGCGGGATCAATTTCCTTTTGCTCTTAACGCACACTAGAGATTACATTCATGCGCGCATGCCCTTTACACATTCATGCTGGCGAAAATTGATTGTAGTACAGCACCGTACTAAAATTAACAGCAACGCCAAGTATATGTACATTGGCCTAAAGAAGAGTCATTGCATAACGAAACAAATCTCTCCTCGCCCCCGGGATTGCTTCACAGATTGCTACAAGATCGGTATAATACGTGTCAATGAGGAATATAACATATATTCACATTGGCCTGCCCTCCTTTAAACTACTACAAAGGCCAGTGTCGATATAGCGCATATAATATACGATAATATAATATTCGTAGAAACGAAGCAGTACGTGAGTGTCTACCACTTTCTCGTTTTTCGTGTGGTCACGTATAACAGCGTTAATTAAGTCCAAGTGTGTAGATACGATACGGGATGGATAGTTGTCGTGTGTCGCACAGAGATGAACGACAAACGGAGTGTGTGATATGTATGTAGAGCTTATTATTCTGAAACACAATCCTTTACAGTACGTTACAGAGGTGTCGCGAGGGAGATATCGTCAAGAATCGTCAGCAATGGAAGGCAACGCGTTTCGTGATAAATGCTCGACCGTTCTCGATTCGATGTGTTTAACGTAAAAGTCCTGTTGTACGGTGCGCTTGCTTTTCTGTATCTACATATATTCTCCATTCAATTACTGAATTACTATTACTGTGTATATACGCGTGTGTAAGTACACTGTCAGAAAAATAAGCTCTTCGAAACCGAAACTCCAGCGGAGTTTACGTCACGAGAATGCCTAACGCAAGCAGTGTGAAACAAAGAAAAAGCTAAAACAATAAAGGTAGAATAGATGCTAAATGTCAAAACCTAAACCATTATGCCGAGTGTGAAAACGAAAGTTTGTGAATTCGAGCGGGAGAAAGTATCTGGTGAATCGATGGAGGCAGATTTAATCTGAAGTTGAATTTTCCTCGCAGGCAAACGGGAGCTTAAAAAAAAAAGATGTCCGTTTGTGCAATTGGTTCTAATTGGTGACGAATGACGTTACGGATAGATAAAAATCTCTGTTCTTTCTTATAGTACACCGGTATTGATCTACTTCGTAATATTCTCTTTCTTAATTGACTGCTGTCAATCGCGAGAAAAGGTGAATAAAGTTTGATATAGTGATTTCTCGCTATGAACACTCGCGTGTGTCTTGTCGTAGCGTGAAGCGGCACAATGTATAGTTTGATTGTCGTATAACCAGCACTTTGACGCCTCTGCACTTTCTGACTTTATACTGAAAGCAGAAAAGAAATGTTCGCAAATAAATTCAAAACAGATGTTCCACAATGAAGTCTACAAATCAGGAAAAACTTACGAACATACATATAAGGCATTATGATGCATGCAAAATGATGGATTATGCGCGTAAAGCGATATACGTGGCAAACAATTCCTGTACGCACGATTGATCCGCATCGATTCGCATGGCAGCCGATGCTCTTAAAATTTTCCGCTTACGCACGGGCGTAACGGTGCTCGATTTCAGTGCTTCGATATATGCGCGAAATGACGTAGCAGAAATTTAATGCATGATTGATGAGGTGATCAGGCGTGAAACGAAATGATTAAAAAACAAATGTAATGCGTAGTGTGTAGATAAAAAAAGAAATGAGTAATATGCGGTAGAGATGTGCGAATCGAAATTTTTTGATACCGACTCGAATTTCATTCGTTTGAATTTGAAGCGAATTGAAACAAATTAAATTGAATCGCTACGTGATACGCATTGATACGTACTTTTATTTAACAACATTACTGTTGTTAAGTTGAATATTAATTTACGGAAAATAACAAAAGATTTCTATGTTATACGAAAAATAATACTAATTACATTGAACAACATTTTAAATGTGATTTTATAAGATTATATCAATATATGTAATTTGTGTTAAAATCTTTTAGATTTGAAATTTTTTAATCGTAGCTCGAATTACAGAGATCACAGTCCGAATCAAATTGAATCCGATTCGTACATCTCTAATATGCGATTCATGAGAATGAAAAAGTCTAATGCAGTATGAAAGATTAACTCTGAGAAAAGTTCAACTTCGAGTTACGTTTGGCGGGGTCGACCTACGTAAGTTTCTTTATTTAACGAACTCATTTCACACAAAAATATCATCGACGAAAACGTGACGGTCATCGTGTGTCGACGGGGCAAAAGTTACGAGGAATCGAGCTCGCCTGCTGAAAGCGAGAACACCTGATCACCCCCAATCGTCGCAAGGTCCGAGAGAAAAGGACGTATCTCGCGATTTCGCACACCTGCGCTTAAAGAATTGTTTGTCTTGGACAAAGAGAGAGAGAGAGAGAGAGAGAGATAGAGATGACAGGGGATTACAGAATTATCGTGTCACAATGTATCGTGATTGATGCTGGTCAGGTTGTTTTTTTAAAGCCTTACATGAATCAGGATGTGGCTTCTCCTCTGCCACCATCAGGGCTGCGCTCTCTGCTGGCGGTATGTGTCCCTCTAATGCATTCACACAGTTTAGCATGCTCCTGTAAAACATCACGCGACTTGTCCAAATTTCTTCCACTTCTTTAAGTCACATTTCTGTTGATTCTTTTTTTTTTCTCTTTTTTTTTTCCTCCTCACATATAAATTTCTCTTTCGATGCACCGGCTCGATTCGGTGTGCCGTGTTGCGTACAAAAGTACACGGCGAAATTTGCGGCCTAAATCCTATTGGATAATTCGCGCTCTCCTAATTTTAAATCGCTCACCGTCCGATCCGACGAACCGCGAGTCTCGTGGAGCCAGCTACACCGTTATTCACGATTAGAACTATGAATTTATATCGGACATGAAAATATACCGCAATCAATGATCAAGCTGAATCATTAAATATGATGGTACATGATATTTTTTGAGCAATGATTGATGATTAAATGTAGGAAAGATAAAGTAGCTACACAGATGCAAAGAGAAACTTAAAATGCGATATTTACGAGGGGAAAATGTAGATTCGTCTTTTAATGCAGATCGCGCGTTCTAAGAGCGTTACGTGACGGAATAATAAATGCAAGGGAAACGATATTGCTCCGCGAACCTGAAAACACTCCCAGCTTCCACTGGCATCCCAGATGATGCCCACTGGCGTTTATTCAAAACACTCGGCCCTACATAAATTGTTCGACACGTAGAACAAACTAAATTCGCTTTTCTCCTTTCTTATTGACCGCTAACTCGACAACGATCGCTCCGTAAATTCACCACGGGACAATGGATTCGGTGATCCGTGGATCCGCCGGGTCCGGGGACGGATTCACGAATCTTTTGAATCCGAGTAACTCCCGACGAATCCGTGCGCGTACCCACGGATCCACGGATGCGGCACGTGGATTATTACACTCGATATAATGCACACATGTATATGTAATTAACGATTCATTTCACAGTTTCTAATCTTGTACTAAAATTATACAACGTTTCACTGGCCTGTGTAGTAGAAATTTACGTACAATATACTTACTAAGAATCAAACATAATACTCGGCAGCCTGCGTGTGTGTGGCAAGTTACACTCAACAGAAACTCATCCAGATAATCTCCTACCAGGAGGACCAAAAAGGAAACGTCCGTAATTTTTCGTCAAACGAAATTATGATACACACATATATTTACATGTCTCTCTTTTAGTGTAGTAGAAGAAACGATTTCTCTCTCGTGGAGTCGCCGCACACATCGACTTCGACCCTCGCTTCGCGTTGCTACCCGCTAATGAGAGATTCAAAGTCGATCCCTGATCGTAAAGGCGTAAACGCACGAATGTGGAAGGAAGAAACTCAATTCGGAATAATTAAATAAAGAAACAGATTTATTTTACAGCATTAAACTATAAGTCTTAGTCGGTGATGCCGAAATATTCGTTAATATGTATAATGCTAACGAGCACAGTCTCGAGATCGAAGTTTTATAACGTGAGTTTACACAGTGCGTAATCGATTAACAGTTTTACATTATAGTGAGTACTACAGTTCTCGTGTCATCGTTATATAACAACCCTAGTAGCAAAAAACATTGGCGCGATATTGAAAAGTAATATAAAAACAATATTCCCAATATTGGTCCAATATTGTAAAGTTGACGCTTCATCTTATTTAGCCAATTTGTCTAAGAAGAAATATTGGTTCAATATTGGTTCAGCATTGGGCCAATATTGAACCAGTCGATTTTTCATATTGGACATTAATTGCATTTTAATTTGGAGCCAATATTTTATAATCAATATTGGCGTTACATTGGGAAACATTAGAAAAACATTGGCCAATGCATTCCCAATATAACCAATATTTAACCAATATTAGCCAATAATGACCAATATACTGCCAATGTATTTTGCTACTAGGGAGTATATATAGAGTCAGTAACAGTCTACGATAGTCTTTTCTTTTTTTGTTTTTCCGAATGAACGGCCGATTCGATTGCTGATTAAGAGCGCGTTCTCATTTAGAGTTATGGTTTATCGGTAGCGTGGGTATGGTTGGCAGTGGTGGCGTCAGATAGGACGGTCTCCTTGCTAGAGTTAGTGGCGAGCTCCTCTTCCCTGTAAGACAACAATGTTACATGGCAAGCGAGCCTCGAATCGTTTGGTGTTTTCAGACAAATCCTATTTATTTTCGCGCGAATCTGTCAGAATCAGAAGTTTGTTTCGCTAAGACGTGTACAGATCCTATGATGCATCCTACGCGGACGAAAATAGAAAAGAAAACGTTCTTTTGCCTCTCTAGCGTGTTTTCATCGTATCTCGAACTATCACAGGTCTACTGATCGACTGATATCTCTAAAAACATATTGCACTCCCCGATAAAATAGTAATCGCAACAATAAAAAATAATATTCAAGATAAATAATGTGTAATCTATATCTAGAGATTCTAATCGAGAGCATAACGTAGTAAGTTACTAATTTGAAGTTTAATTTAAATTTTGAATGTGGTCCATTCTAATGGTGGTTACAGTTAAATTTTATATTTCGCCAACTAAATAATTTTTCAAGCTCCGAAACCGTTCCTTTATCACAAAATAAAAGTATTATCGGACCGATATATATATCAAATTGCGCTAATTGCGGTTTTAACATTCTCTTTTCTCGCCTTATAGACAGAACTCTGTAAGATAAAAAGAAAATCCAGTTGCTAACACAAGACTAGTTAAATCAGACTGTTGAGATACAACTCAGCATAAACATTTGCTTTAACATTGTTACAAGCAGAGCGATCGTATTGTTAGTTTGTTACTCATTAAGCAAACAAATTTACAGGCGAGTGAGTCAATTCATAAAACACTTAGTATTAGTATCTTATAATTTCCCATCACCGTATACCACCGCTCCCGAAAGCTTCTCCTGCGATAAGTACAAACGTGTTGATACGCGAGAAAGCGATAAATGCACTACCTTCGATACCAGTATTAGCCATCATCTAATTATAAACACGATAACGTTACGCTGACGATTTTTAATTGGCTTGCCTCGATAGCAAATACATCGAGGAAACTTTCGCTAAATCATAAGCAATGTAACCGGTCACCGGGCTTAGCCAACCTGACAGGTATGATTCCAGTTTGAATCGCTGATGAATGTTTCGGCAAAACCTTGATCCGAAATAAAAACAGAAGAAAAGAAATCGGAAGGGAACGAAAAATACACCTCGTATATACGAGTTTATCGAGAGAGAAAGAGAGAGACAAAGAACTGATTAAAAAGAAAAAAGCAAACTTGTCGACTCTCGTCGCACAGAAATTAATTAAATGCCCGGGCCGCGCATAAATTCTCACTCGCGATGTTTACACGACGAACGGCGATGTAAAAGCGATGCAAAGCGGCGGTCTCTGCCGCATTCGCCCGGCCTTTAGTAAAATTAACTCTCCATTTTTCGAGGTTTCGATATAATTGATGAAACTCTGGCTCTTTCCCAAAGATCCCCGGAATTTTTCCGATACGTTTCGAGCAAACGTTTCACCATCGCGATCCAAATTCGCATCACGCAAGCAATTTTTTTTTCAGAATCCCAAATATCGTTTTAAGAATTACATCGAGAGGTATTAGGACTCAAATTGATTATAATTGGGGTAAAAAAAAATGGTTACGAGACTATTTTTTCATGCGCTAAAGACGCGAAATTGATATTTTGTCTTCCAACTCCCCTATTTTTGAATTGCCAGGATCTCTTTGGAAAGGAGCCACGGAGTGGTATCGAACTTCCGAAAGCGGGGCGTTAAATTTACAGAAGTGCCCCCGCTCGCCGTTCACAAACACGTTTGTGGTATCGTGTCTCTTAACACAACTCAGGAATCACTTTGGTTACGCCAAACAGTATAACGTAAGCACTAACGCATGCAGTCGCACAGCACAGCGCCATAAACTCGTGCCAACTATCGACATAAAAACTTTTCCAAGACTCTGCCTGTCGCCGAAACATTTAACTGGGCATTGTATAGTAACGCTAAAAGGAGCATGCTGTAGAATACAAGGCTCCAGGAGGAAGTCAAGCGATCGGGGCTGTTATGTACGTGATCCCGACCGTGGCGGGCGGGCGGATTTCGCGGAGGAGGCAAAAGTTTGCCTCCGTGTCTCGCTGGAAGCGCGGCTAAGTACGATCGAGGAGATTGTAAACACGACAATTTATTCCGGGGTAAAAAAAAAAGAAAAGAAAAAAAAGTAAGACTCCCGTACGGCAGTGATAGAGTGCGGAATTATGCGAACGCGGTCGGGATTGACCGCGGACGCGGACGACGGTTACGTATCGATTACATAATAGCCCTGACGAACTTTTTAGAAACTGTGAAATGTATCTCCACAAAAGAAAGAACGAACAATTTATATATGGTAACAACTTGTACGTTTCATGCAGCTATATGTATGTATGTCTGATTCTCTTGGTCAGCCTGACCGAAATATACGCATATAAGACGGAGACTCGCATTAGCTGATAGTAGTAAGAAAGATATGTTTCGACATGCCAGGCCTTTGGATTAAAGTCATGATAATCGCGCGGCCGGGTCAGGATTATTTTTTAAACAGTTCAACAGAACTCGTACGTAATCGTGTCTCGACGATTTGCGTCTAAACATGATAATAATAAGAAACGGCAAAGCAAGGGAAGAAAATGTTTATTTAAATTTTTCTTCCGTCTCTTTTCTATATTTTAATCGCCGACGTCTGCGGGAAACTTTAAAACCAGAAAAAAAAAATGGTATATTGCTCGTACACCGAAGGAGATTACGGGTGTTTAGTTCAGCGCATAAAAAATAATCCCTCTTTTGGATGAAACTAGTGGTGTCTTTAGTCATTTATCTTCATGCAGTTAAGTAGTAATCGGTATACGTTCGGTATAATATAATATAAATCTCGTAACACAAAGCCACCACAGTAACAGGAAATGTGTAGTAGCAGGACTCACCCATAAAGTCTGCTGTCCCGCAAGCTGCTCCTGCTCCGAATAACACAGAAAGCACAGTTACGACATATCGAACACAGTCGTCGTCATCGTAGTTAACGAAAACACGGAAATCAACGAAAATTATCCAGTTATCCAGAGAACCATGAAATAATCAATTTATTGAAATGATACATGTACAGTAATGATACATGTACGTCAAACAAACAGAATATATTCATTTGGCCTTGAAAATATAACAATAAGACAGCAAAATCTCCGACTCCGAATGAACAACGTGTCTCTTATACATAAACTCGAAAGAAATCGCAATGTATATTGAGAAATCAAATAAATCGGCATATATTTTACATGACTGATCGTTTCTTCTGCGTAACAAAGAGCAGACACGTTTTCAACGATCCTCTTTCGGAAATGTAACAGAATTATCATTTGAACTGCTAAGAGGATCAACAGCGAGAGAATTGATTTGTACTTCGTTCGCAATATTTCGCAAATGAGATGCTAAAGTTACGTTCTTTGGTGTTTACACTTTTCGGAAATCAATAACCTACGAATGCTGTTCTATTTTTTTTTTTTTAACGCTTTTCTCAATACAATAATCTCGTTTACATGATTCGCAATGTCGTGCACGTTATCTCTTCTAATTGCTATCGGTTAGTGTTGCGTCTTATTTCGCAAGTATATGTAAAAATGTATGTACGTATTTTCCTTGCAACAGCTTAACGAAAAAAGGAATTCGAAATATTCGGGATTTGCAATAAAGAGAAACCAAGCACGTGACGAAACTTTCAGGCGAAATTTACAAACTACTTTTTCAGCTTGTACTTATAAATATGTACAAATAATGTCCCCGTATATAAGTGGAAACTTAATTTCCATCCCCTTAAGAAAACGAAACTTTATCACAGTTCAACTTCTGTTATTGCTTCGAACAAGCAGCGATGCATGCAAAAATGCGTAGCGTAATATACTATCCCGAGAATAGAGTTATAATACAATAGATAGAATATATACGCGATTGTGTTAATGAATTACAAAATTTCTCCTTGAAGATTTTCGAGAAATCTCTAATACAAGTTAACATTTTTCGTTATCGAATGTAGACGGACGGATGAACGTTTGGACGGATGTGATAGCAGTACAATGTACACCAAGTACGATATGTAGAATAAGTTTATCTCTCTAGGTCTCCTTTCTTCGTGCAATTAACGGTTAATAAATTGTGCGGTTAATTAGTAAAAATTTCGATTCTCTTAAAGTTAACTTTAAGACCCACGTACCCAAATATGAGTCAAGTCAAAAAAGGAAACGGGATACAGATTGAGACAGAGAGAGAAAGAGAGAGAGAGAGAGAGGGGGGGGAGAGGGGGCTATCGCGGATATAAGCTATACATAACGTATATACATGTATATAGAGATATATACCAGAGACCTCCTTTTGAAACAAACTAAAGAAAGGCGAATGCAGAGGATATATACCCAACTATGATGTATATATCATTTTATCGTTATTATCGTTATTATCGTACGTACTGGGGAAGTAAATAAGTTGTCTATGTGCTGCATACCTGTCGTTACCATGCCTGAATAAAGCTAGAATCTCTTCGAACGTTTTATTCTTGGTCTCAGGAACCTTCTTGTAAGTGAAGATCCAGAAGATGGCTAGAAATGCACTGAACGGTAGGAACGTGTAATTTTCAAGGCTAGTCTGTAACACACAAGCACCGCGCGTAAGTTTATATGAAATCGGATCCATATCCAGTACGATATACGTCGAGGCGCGCTATCACGCTAATGTCATAATTATATAGAGCTCTGACTTTTTCCCCCGTTACGTTTAATTATTTGCAATTATTCAATTATTCGTATAAAATTCTTATCAAATTAATATTCAAGCTCAAGCAAAGTAAGAGAATACACGGATAAAAAACGAGCCATAAAAAGATCTTTTTCTTTTTATCTATTTATTCTAACGTCTCATTATATCCTTCCAATTAATCAATTATTGTTTCTGTTGCTTTCGTTTTATTACTGCTAATGACAGTACAGTTGAATACGTTCCGTATTATTAAACGTATTATATAAATAAATAATTTTAATTATTGCTTGTTTCTTGACTTCTGGCTGTATTTCCTTTTGATTCGTATAAACGTCCAATTATTTGCCTCGCAAGGGGAGGAAGTTTACTTAAAACGAATTGATGGCCGTGGTCGCCTTACCTTCATGCTTGGAAAACCGATGCCAACCAAAAAATTAGCCATCCAATTGACGAGAACCGCAATGGACATGGCGGCGGGTCTAGGGCCTTGCGAGAACAGTTCCGCCGTGATCATCCAGGGTATAGATCCGGGCCCCACGGCGAAAAACACGACGAAGCACAGGGTCGACACCACCGAGATGTAGGACATCCAGTCGATCATTTCCTGCACATAGCCAAAGAACTCCTATCAGGCAGTAGAATTGTGTTCTTCTTTCCTGAGCAGCTGGAGGAGCCTCAGGAAAAAAAAAAAATTAAAACGAAAGTACTAGCCAGGAAACTCAATCGAAAAAACTTTGGATAACACATGTCGAACTTATTGCGTAATATAAATCGTAAATGCCGCATGCGGTGCGCAGCTCAACCCTGTGTAATGAAAGGCATTGGCATTGACAAAGTGATTGCGGTAAAGTATTTTGTATAATGACAGAGTGCCTTGTTATGTACAGTACAATCTCTCGTTAAGCGGTGAAGCACGGTACGCTGCTTTCCGTGATGAGTGCCAGGATTTGCTTTGACCTCAATTAGATTATAGATAATACGATTAATCGTACGCATGGAACATCCATGCGTACGAGCGGTACTCTAATCGAGCTATCTTAATATTTAATTCATCGAAATGGCCGTCTTTCCTTAAATAATTTTTGCGTACGAGAACTGAAGCGTTTCATTTGTTTTTTTTTCCGTCATCTTTTTAGGAGCATAAGATGCGAATTTATACACTCTTGTAATTAATAGAGTAGAAGTAATTGCTATTGCAAAAAGTGAATTTTATTCACGAATCCCGTAATGTATGAAAGTGTCGGTGTTAGACATTCAGCCACTGGGAAACTATTAAATTTTATATGCAAAGGATATATAACTAACACATACGTGTATGTATCAGAAACTTTGCGCGTATGTTAATTGTTGATGTAATGTGATACATAAAGAGTGACAGGTTTGAGCCAAGTAGAGAACATAGGCTGATTAATAAACGGGAAGTAAATCTCCTCCAGACAGTCACGAAAGAGGTCGTCATTGGTGAAGGGGAGGAGGGAAGCGGGTTAAAAAGCAGAACTATTAAGCCAGAGTAACAAAACGGCGTGCGATATACACGATACATGCGACACTTGACGTTAGCTTATTACTGTCAGATCTTTCTCACCTTCTATCGCCGATTACGTTAATTGCGCGTTCAGAAAGGACGAATTCAGCATTAACGATAGAAAAAACAATTGCTAAAAATACCCTTGTATCTTTAACAATTGTCTCGATGAAATATTTAGGCGTGTAAGACACGTACGCACGTGTCCATGTATCGAGATATAAAAGTCTCTACGGCGCAAATAAGAGAAAACGAGCATGCGGGCGTAGGACGTGACTTATTGGCTAGATGAATGGCGGGGAGAAATTAAAATGAGTCGACTCTGTGATGCAAATTCGTATAGATATAATGGTGATTCTCACTGTCGGTGCAGTGCCGCACTCCAGCTGTGAACAAAGTGTTAAGTACACCTTTCGCCAAGGTGCATAGAGTGTCAAAGCACAGATACGTAGCTACAATTCACGATCTTTGTGATGCGATTTTCCTGAGTAAAGCATAGTTCTTAACAGCACGGACAAGTATTAATAAATAAAGTCGTCATTTGTCAACAGAATCTTTAACTTCTCGAATACTTTTCCAACGGGACGTAAAGTGTTCAACGTTAGTTATTCGATGTAGAACGATATATATTTACATTATTTTATTATAAATTCATCAACATGTTTTAAGTTAAAAGAGTAATCTTGTTTTTTAATTTTTGTAAGTAGGCTTTTCAAAGAGACTAATTAATGCAAATGTAAATTATACGTCTACGATTTTAAGATATTTTTCTCGTCTTGAGATAATTTTCTTGTAACAAGTTTTTCACTTATCATTATATACACTAGGAGAAATAGTTTTGCAATTGAAATTTAATTTGACTCTGAAATTTAAATATCTGCCACTAGTTTTACGAATATAAACCAAAGTAACACTAAATATTTTTTTTTTATGTAGTCACTGCAGCAACAATTTATGTACACGATTAATTGATGAAATAGCGACTCAACTATATGTTACACAGTTATATAGAATTCATACAAATAAGATATGACACTTAAATTCTTTCAGTTTAAACTTTTTTTTAAATAAAGCATATAATTCCATGATGAGCAATCTACTACAATACACTTTTTGCATCAATAATATATTATTCATTGAGACGATTTTGTATAAATATGTAACTACTACAATACACATTTTGCGTCAATAATATATTATTTGTTGAGACTATTTTGTGTAGTTATATAGAACAGATAAAGTATTCATATATTTATATATCCTAAGGAATAATTATTAGAACTGTGGAGTAGTGTAGAATGACTAGTTGAATTTAAATCTCAATCAACTCAATTTTTTGTCGCCTACATTTGTTACTAAATATTTTTCTGTATTACTATTTATCTAACGAATCTATTACGTTTCCTTAGTTCATATAACTTATTTATTCTTATTACAACTTTATAATACATGGTTGAGGCACTATTCTCAAATTTCTAGTTACTGCAGATCTTTCTCTGAATGTTTAAGTCATTAATTACGAAAAATCGTACAACGAACATTCGCAAAAAAGTATTTACAATTTTAGATTTTAGTATCTACAATATTGAATTTTCATAGCTTTTCATTTTCGTAGCTTTTTAAATTATTGAATATACAAAGGACAAAAAAAGTATAAAAATAAAATTGTCTATTGCAATCATATCTGCTTAATTTATCATAATAATTAAAATAACAAGTACGATTAATATAACAATAAGTAACAAGTGTAATAAAAACGCGCTAAAATTTCAACTTACCTTTATGAGAAACGAAATTGTGATGAATATTGAAAAGATAAACATGCCACCGAGACCGTACAAGTGCAACGTACGCCTTCCTGTCCTATCCATGAGTGGGATAGACACTAGCGTCATACAAACCATGATGGCACCTATGCCAATGGTTGCAAACTTGGCACTCTCGTCCGTTAAACCAGAACTAGTGAACAGATTCGTGGAATAATAAAATACCTGGAACGATAAATTTTACATCAGATCGCGCTCTAATTAATGAAACTGTAACAAACACGAAAGAGAATACTTACGGCGTTGATACCCGAAAGCTGCTGCGAAAGTTGCATAACCACACCAATAACGAGAGGTGCTCTTAAAGTTGGACTGCATATAAGCTCTGTCATCGATATCGTGGACTCAGCTTGTTGAGCTCGCTCCTCCGCTCTCATCTCCTCAATGTCTTCCTCCACTTGGTTACTGGCTCTCAACCTTCTCAAAGCTTTCCGAGCCTCTTCCTCCCACTGTTTAGTAATGAGCAAATATCTGCAATATAATTTTTCTCTTATTAACAGACTGCGGATCGCTAGTGTGTGTCAATTGTATCCAAAGAACCACAGAAACGTAAAAAAAAAGTCGTGTATTTCGTTTTCGCTGAAGCCTTTAAGAGACACAAGACTTTCTTTAATTATAATATTATATTTTCAACACGCACCTTGGAGATTCCGGGCAAACTGGAAGCAGCAATAGCTGTAGAATGGCAGGACAGATAGCTAGTCCTAAGAGTACGGGCCAACCCTCGTTTGTTCCAAGGATTTGCTCGATGCCCAGCACCTGGGAGACCAGGAGGCCCACCGTAACAGCGAGCTGATTCACCGTGCCTAGGCCGCCTCTTAGGTTCAATGGCGCTATTTCCGATATGTACATGGGAACCAACGAGGTGTTCAAGCCACAATTGACACCGATGATGAATCGTCCAAAGAATAGCATTTCGTACGACTCGGCAAGTTTCGTGAAACCCATTAGGCACGCCCCCACGATGCCCAGCACGTTGTTTAGCAGTAAGCCTCCCTTTCTGCGATTTAGGGGGAAAAAAAACAGTATTAATTTCCGTCTCTTCTTTTCATTTTACGATCATCCAATCAGTTACCATTGTCCCAGAGATTTCCAAATTACGGAACGCGATGTTACGAAATATCGTTAAGAAAATTCCGCGTGACATTGACGCGTATATATTTCTGTATGTATACTTGTCGGAATTTTCGATTGAAGAGATAGATTGATGAAAGAAAAAAACATAGTATTATAATTTTATTTGGAAAAAAAAACGATACGAATTTTATAATTTGGAAAGCACTGGCCTCTCGTCAAAATAGTGCGAAATTGATGTGATTATTGCTGAACCAGACACCGACCTGCCAAATCTGTTGGCAATTGTCCCTCCGCTGAAACCACCCACCATACCACCGATCGCGAATATGCTCACGGCCACGGAGTACAACGTCTTAACAGAATCATCCGAAATATCCTCCCCGTACCTATCCTTGTACACGTCTTTCATAAAATTCTCTATGTTCTGTAAAAACAGTTTGAATACAGTACATTATACAGGCGTTCGCCTATGAAAATTGTTTGAGACGTGTATAACATGTAAAACCGCGAAAACTTTACGTTGACAGACGTACCACTTCAGGCGCGTTAATCACTCCAGTGTTGTATCCAAACTGCAACATTCCCAATACGGCTGCTAGTATCGCGTACGACAGGAAAAGCGTCAGTCCCTGTAAATATCCGGATATACTGCGTTGCGTGTAAAATTTAATTGTCAAACTACGTAACATTTACTATTAACATTTAGCACAACTACATGTGTGATATAAACAGGATTGAATAGTACCTAGTTAAAAAGTTAAAAGTTAAATAATAAAGTTAAAAGAATAAGAACTTTTAACTTAATTAATTTAAATAAGGCAATTTTTAACTTCAACTTTGTTATTTTATATACTTTATCATATGACTTTATTTACGAATAAAAGATTTAAAATTGTTTTAATGATCCATATTATAATTATTTTCGGTAATCTGTTTTAAAAAGTACGATTTTTTTTATTTAAATAACAATTTTCAAAACTAACTTTTAATTTAACTTAATCTAATTTAAATCCACATAAATTATAAATCGGTAACTTCAACTTAATTTAGTTTAAAAAAAAATTAACTTATGTAATTCTGGATATAAATCATAAGAGGAAGGGAAATACTACTGGTGGGGTACATAGTAAATACAAGATAAAATAAAAATACAAGAACATATAAAGTTATTCCACAATTTTTATTAACAGTAGCATACACGCATGTCGATAAAAACATACATACAGCGCATACAAAAAAATAATGAAAATCATAAATCTAAACTCAGCATTCGCTAAAAAAAGAACATACACACATACACACGATCATCTACGATGTATAGCGACTCAAGTTCTAAAATAATACATAATAATAAAAGTAAATGCATAATAAAATAAAACATATGAAAGTAGATAAGATAAAGAAAAGCAATACATTGTGTCTAACACCGGAAGTCACCTGCTCCAAGAGCCTAAGTTTCCGCCGATGGGAGTGCTCTTCCAGTCTATTCACGTACTCTCGTAATTCCTCTATCTCTTCCTTGACCTGCTGTACCGTGTCTAGTTCTTGCTGCGTGTCAAGAAAAAGAAGACCTCAAGTACATACTAAATGTAATTTTTACATTATTGAAAAAGCGGTAAAATGCTCTTTCAATAACGTAAAGAATTTATATTCATAGACACGAAACGTTCCGCTATGAGATTCTATATTACTTTAATCGTCTTTCGTTACACAAGAAAACGAATTAATTTGTATATATTTGCATATATATTTCAAATTATCGTGATTTAATATTAATATTATTATATCCTACAATTCTCTATTTTTAAATAAATAAAACAAATAACTCTTCGAATCTTTTTTATCAAAACGAATTATGAAATTGCCTCATAAGATTTTCATTTTGCATCTACAGATACGTAAAACGTATCTAGATATATTTTTCACACTTAATACACTTAATAATTTAATATCTAATTTAAAAGAAAACGACGACAATTTAAACGAAACCAGCATGAATTTGAGCCTTCCCCTTTAGAGCAAGATCTTCGTGTATCTTTTTTCGTCTCGATATTGTTTGCAAATTTAAAATCAGTGTAGATTCGTATAAACCCCCCCAAAAAAAAGATTAATTCAGAGACACGTCGGATAAAGAGTACCTTAATCGTAACCATGTCCCGTTTCACCTCGCTGACCTCGCTCTGACAAGACTCTACGCTCTTCGTGAGTTCCTGCAGCTGCGTGCGGATCTCGCAGAGAGCGACGGTGGTCTCCAGCTGGCGGTCACCCCGCTGCAGCTCGTCCAGCTTGGCACTCAGGTTCATACTCATAACGCTGACCTGTTTCTGCAGACTGTCCCCACACACAATAATCCCCGCGTGAATCTCGCTGATTCGTACGGGAGAGCGGATCGACAACATGGTCGAGCACACTGACACTAGACGTTCAAGGCTAGAGCTATGTATTGCCTAGGTCCCTAAGATAAGTCCAACTACCTCCGCGCTTAACTGCCGAGCCTCTCCGCCTGCGAGACCGTTTAGCGCGGCGCGTTTTATGGTGCATATGATATTTATCCATATCGCGTATACAGTACTTGAAGTATGAGGATGCGGAATTATGTGACGTTGTGTAGAATGATTCGAATGAATGAGACGATTCGACAGGTGCAAAGTGCAGAACACCTTTTCACCCTCGTGAGCTCTAAAGCGCAGCGAGCCGGCGTTAGCTCGGCAGCCATGGGAAATGTTGGGTATAGATATTGTAATATATATATGTTATTTTATATATATATATATATATATATATATATATATATAATTTATATTTATGTAGTAAATATATAATATTTCATCAAGTTGCAGAAAACAGTAGCAGACAAAACACAAACGCCACTAAAAGCACGTCTAGGGTGTGTGTGGTGAGTGTGAAGGGTAAAAGACACTACTAGTGGTAATATACACAGTATAATATATATATGAATAAAAAATATTCTTCGCAGCTGTGCACATATTAGATGGAAGTTTGTGAATTCGCGTGTGGGTAGATAGACATAAGTAGATGTAAGTGCCTCTCAATATTTTCTAAAATGTCGAAACGATACCTCTCTCCTCGTCCGTGAAAAGTCTTACGATACCGCGAACCTAACCGTACCGCCTTTGTACTCGCTTCTCTCGATGTATGTAATTATTTCTATGGCCACGATGACAGGCGTGAATGTGCAAGTGAATGAAACATGGCTGATATCTCGCACGCGGTCTATGTGTACGATACGTATACGTGAATGTGATCATGAGACTTTCGAACGACTCGGTGAATTGGCAAACTCATCGATCGATGTGCACAGCCAAGCAGAAAGGGTGACTTAAGATGAGAATGTAATAGAATAGAGAAAGAGAGACCGAAGGGTTTTTTTTTCTAAGATATATGATAAGTGACAGATGAATAGCAGAAATGAATGAGCACGTGATTTGGAGGCGTGAATAGATGAGACGGAAAGTAAAAGACACGGGGAGAAGACAGAAAAAGGGGGAAGGGAGGAGGGGAGTAAGGCAGGGGGTAACGGGCAGATAGACATAGACGGAAGTATGTACACTTATCAAGCAAGGATTGCACCACCTTCACAGTCGAATAAACGGAAAACGAACCAAAAAAAAAAAACGAATTTGAGAAAGGGAAATCGAGGATTTAAGCATCCAAGAATTTTCATTCGCATTCAGGAATAAGTGCAGGTGGTGTTGTATGCATCCAAAGATTAAGAGAGATTAAGTTGACGTCGCAATACGATACTCGATCGACTTTGCTGTTTGACAAGAAGCGTAATAAAAAATGGTACAATTCTATTTTTGATTTATGTACATAAAGACAGAGACAAGGGAGAGAAAGAGAAAGAAGGGTAGAGAGAGAGAGAGAGAGAGAGAGAGAGAGAGAGAGAGAGAGAGAAAGAGAGAGCAGTGATGATGTTGTCATGTACCTGGGAGGTAGGGAGACCATGGCTGTGTTCCGAAACTACAGTAGCCTCTATGCCTCCCCACTCACTCCTCTTGATTCAGTATTTCGTCTTATTCTCACAAAGATCTATTTGTTCTTTGCTTTGTTCACACGACATATGTACGTACGTTGGATTATCCACCAAATCCAATCAATTGACTCTGAACTGCTTGTTGTCAAGTGGTTGTCCACAACGGTAACGTACACGGCGGGAGGGGGTATAAGGCCCGACGACGCCCGCCCCTGCCTCCTCTCTTATCTCACTCTGTAAAACTTTACCTAGTTTGGAAACACAGTCGTGGTTCAGTCATAAAATCATGTCATAATGATATATTCGCTCGCATTTAGTAACCGTGACGTCCAATTCGCTTCTACATATATATGTTTTTTTTTTTTCAAAAAAAAAGAGAAAAAAAAGGAGACGGAGCCGTCACGTGTGAAAGAGAGACTTTTTCACACATCACCATGCGACGCACCGCCAGCTTACTCACCCCTGCCTAGCCGCCCGCGTCCACAAGCGAGCTTGCACAATTCGAATGGCCCATCACTTTATGCGGAACGAACAGTCGGCAAAATAATTTACAAAAATCAGCATGACCTCATGAGTGTGATAAAGAGAAACGAGACACGTACACAAATAAGTCACAGCGACGGCACATCGAGGGGGCAGCTGAGTACAGTAGTGCGTCGTCTTACGGACACGCGCAGCCCCCCGGAAAGGATCGTGCTCGTTAAGCTAACTATTTGCGTTAACACAAAGGTGAGTGTACATTTGGTATTGAGAGATTACTCGGAACGCACGTGGATTCTTTCGGTGAAGTTGTGCAATACGCCGTCTATTGGGTCGACACGGATAGGATTTGTTTTTTTTTTCCTTCCCATTTGAAACATCATTTACGATTACGTGGGCAATTTCGTTGCAATCGCGATTCTTTTTTTGCCAATGGCAACAACGGAATTTCATCGCATCGTTGAGAGCTAATTGCCTGTGTCTCGCCGGTGTGCATGACGTACATAAACCGGATGCCATTACCGGTTTTCCCCGGTCTTTACTCCTCATTTCGAGCGCTGCAGCGACAGTGCTATTGCGGGGCTTATTTGTGCACCTGACTTCGTGAGGGAGGCATGATTTTCGAATGGAATGAGCAATCAGTGGTAAGCCTGCGAGCGCCGCAGCCAAAAAGTTCAAGTAACAAACGGGGTATATATATCGGTAGTGTCTGATCGTCGACTTGTTATGAGACCGAGGGTGTGTGGTATGTACAAGAATAAGTTTAAGAGCGAGTGTGATTTATGTATAAATGATGAATGGCATGGCACAAAGCCTTGCATTGCATTCTCGAATACATATAGAGTATCTATATAAAAAAAATAATAAAGCGGGTAAGACGTCCGTTTTCTTTCTTCCTTTTCCTTTTTTTCCCCTCTTTTCTTTTTTGTTTCGCCATTACGTGTTTTGTCGTAAGGTAACGGCACCGCCACTTAGGCCGGAATTACCTGGATGCATTTGCAACACAGTTAGGTTCACGAGAGAACGATGTTTATGGAATGGTACGGTCGTAAAGTCGTTTTTTCGTCAGTAGCAAAGCTTATATGAGATCGATAAAATAAGTGCTATCGACTCGGGAGAGGCGGGGGTAGCGCACTTTAACACAGGCGGACAAAAGAGAGCGACTAGTGTCCCCTTGATTGGGTATGCGAGTCTCGAGAGCTCATATACACGCCGCTCTACTAGGCTAAGTTACTCGTGAGAGATTCAAAGGGCCAAGTCTCTCGTGACCGTTAACATTAGCACGATGGAGCTCCCATTATGCGAACCAGCGGACGAGCGTGTCGAAATAACCGAATTCCTGCGACAAGAGGGGATACTTGGAATATCGATAAGTAATCATTTTATATTTGCAATTAAATTGCCTTCTTCAGATAATGTAATCGTAATTAATCTGATTTCTTTTTTTGAATTATCTCGTTACAACACAGCTTTCCACATCGCAATCCTATTGGATGGGAAACGCGATTGTCCGATTGAGATTTAAAAATGTGCGATAAGTTTGATCAAGAGAGAGAGAGAGAGAGATAGCAATGTTAGAAATAGAGCAAATCGAGGATAAAATCACTCGGGAGCTGAACGTTCGAATAATGAACGACTCTATCATGCCACATGAGATTTAGGCGATAAGTATAGAGAACTAAAAAAAGAAAGGTTTCTACGCTTCACTCGTCATGGAAAGAGTAAAGTATGATTTCTATACAAGACCCTAAAAAGAGGTCACACTACTAATGTGAAAGTCAATACAGAATTCTAAAAGGCTAGACTATGTTAGAATAATATTTTAAATAGAAATTCTTGAACGCATTCTCACTCGCAACATTCGCGGCGGCGTTAATCCTCCACGACCGCCGTTGGAGAAGAAAAGAGATTACGTGCAACATCGAAAATTCAATTCCCTTAATTTTACGTGTTATTTCTCTGGAGATCATAGAAACCCGTGTTCGGTCGTAGAAGCTTAACGTTGCTCAACTGGCACGAACAATGCGAATACTGGTAAGCTTTTAACCACTTGGATCTGACGATTTTAACAGTCGTAAGTGGGATTTTTTTTTTTTTTTTTTTGCAAAAATCGCGAATAGTTTGCAACGTTGTGGTCGCCGACAGAAGTAGATGAAGTTCTTCGCGGTGGCCACAGATCCTTCGCAAACTTCTATCGGCGCTGCCCAACGTCCAACAATCCAGATAATTCTTAGAGACATCGGTGGCGACGCCAATTTTCCTTGGATAACGTAATTCGTGTTTTGACATCGAGTTGTTGTAAAAGCCTTGTTGGTTTTTCTTGATAATGGTTACGTGAGCCTAGAGTAATTGCATAATCAACGATAGTAAAAAATTTCATGGATAATTGTCCTCTTTTGCGTAGCACAAAATCTTAAACCTTTCTCTTTCTAAACGTAAGAAAGCAGTGTAAGATAACATGACTAGATTGTTTCTGGATTTTTTTCTGGATTTATAGATTCTCTCGCCCCCTCGAGAACGAGGGAAAAGAACGGTAATTATCCGTTTTGTTTGATATCTCGTATCTTATCGGGAAAATCAACAAAACTTCGAACAACGATTCTCCTTCCTCCTTGGCTTAGTGTAGTTAACGGAAGTTATCTCGATAAACGCGACAACCGGTGATTCGTAGTGGTGTAACACCGACAACTGAGGGCTAGAGGAGGATTCGTCGTCTACGTATTGAGGATCACGTAGCGCGTACGTAGAACGTACCTTACAAGCAACTCCCGTAGAGTGGCTTCATCGTCCTCCTGTACCTCTTCCTGCGTCTCATTACTGTACGAGCCGCGGCTAGGGTGATGATGGCGGTGCTGCCTGCCGGACCTGCCGCTCGGGGGATACTGGCCACCGTGCTGCCCGTGATGATGGTGATGGTAGTGCGCCGCCGAGGCGTTGGTGCTGGCCGAGTGCAAGTACCGGGCGACGGTGTTGCTAGCGCTCGCTCGCCCCCTGGTCAGCTTGTGGCCGGTAGCCGCAGGAGGCGGCAGTACGGCGCCTGTACCGGACTCCACGTGGCTCCTGCGCGCGGCATAGCGCTCCTCCTCCACCCTGACGACGACGACGTCCCGCTGGCGTGCCCGATCCGACGGCCGCCGATCGGCCGATCCGCTACGCGATCTTGCGCCGCCGTCGGCCCTGCTACGGGGGATGGTACCACTCCTGACGACGGCGATCTCCTCCCTGGCACCCCAGAAGTCGCTATCTCCAACCTGTACCCCGAAGTCGAGACTTCTCCTGCTGCCGCCGACGTTCTCCTCCTCCTCCAGCTGTTCTTCCTCCTCCCCCCGCTGCCGAACGGCGCGACCGGCCGGCCGGTCCGTATCCTGGGACCGGCCTGGGATCTCCTCGTAGAGACACTCCGAATCCTGATCCGTCGCGCTCTGCCACAGCTGATTTATTGACTTGAAGCCGCGTGAATCGGCCATCGTTCAAGCTGCGTCCAAGGACAAGAGAGACGGAAATTGTGACGGAGACCGTGACTCTCGAGTTCGCTCGTGCACCCGTGGCGCTTGTGCATGCGACAAATTAACGATTCTGTGCAGTGCAGGCGGCGAACCTTTTGTATCGCGCAACGGTCACTTGTCTCTATACTATTCAAAATTGTAACGCAGACTTTTGCGCAGAACCCGTATGCGAAACCAGCGAAACGCGGGATACAGCAATTGCGTATATCGCGTATATCGCGGCACAACGTCAATCTGCATACATTCGCGTATGACAAAAAACGCTTTTAAAGTACCTAAAAATTCAGCTAGATACAGATCTGAAAATAAATGTTTGTTAGACCACAAAATAACTACAATATGCGGGACGTTCAAGCTGATTGCTGTAAAGGCGTCAAAACATTTTGCAACATCGTTAATCGTGCCTCAACGTCCTCCATATAATTATTTCGACGGTGCAACAAAAATTCATTTGCAGATCTCTGTACCATATTAAATTTTTAGACTCGAGAGCGAAATCGTTCTTCCCGTACTGCAATGTGAAAACGAAATATCTCGATGACAGCGGAATTCCTCGCTAATTGACAAGGTGTCAGCAACGTTGGCGCTCTCTCCCCAAAATTTAAATCTCGTGGAGCGTCCGTATAGCATCTGACGGGCATGCGCATACTAATTAATAAAAGGAGATTTCGGGAGATGTGTGTGCGCAAACCAGGCCAACGGCCGTCTGCCGTCGCAGACGACGTGCACAAATAATTCACGGGGAGTTTACGCGCGGCAATGCGCATACAAAATATGCAGCAGCACGTGCCGTCGCTGCCGCTGCTTCCGCCGTTACTGTTGCCCGCGGGCAACAACTTTCCCTCGCTCGCGCCGCTAATAATATGAGACGCGTCGAGCGAAGTAAAGGATAACTGAAATAATAGCGTCTGCCTTCCGAAGTGCGATCCCGGCGGAACGGAAGTTGTCCCCCGCCCGTAGGGATGGATGTAGACGCTAACAAACTAAACTCATCACATTCGGACGGCCGCTAAGTGACTTGCAGCGACGGGGAGGACGGGGGAACGATCCGCGACTTGCGGGGTGTCGCCCGTAGGCGAATTACAAAAGGGCGAGGGTGCATTGCGCCGTTCTTAAAAAAAATTGCACCGCGGCAATTAATGTAAACGCTTCTACTTTTCTGTGCGTTTCATTGCAGGGTTAAACCCTCGAGTGTCGAAGGGAAGAAAGCGCAGTCGTTGCGAGTAAAAAAAGATTCCCGATTCTCCTTCCCGCGAATACGATGATAAGGGGATGAATTATCGTCCGGCGTGTACAAGGATTGCCGCGGTGATGGAACTCTATAATTTGTAAGGTCCACTTTACGGGGAGGAAAGGCAGACAGGGCTTGATATTTAAAGGGGACAAATTACGGACTTAGCGCCCTAAAACTTTCACATAATGATTCAACGTCGGCCTTTTTAATGATATAAAAATAGGCTCGCGTACGAACGAGTAGTGTGAGTATAAGCGGACGTACGATCAAATGTACGTGGAGCTTCGAAGATTTCCGTGCGGAAACGTTTTACTTGTAATGACCCGACGTATTGTATTCGCAGTACGAGAGAGAGAGAGAGAGAGAGAGAGAGAGAGAGAGAAACAGGCCTCACCGAAACAGGCCATCTATCATAAATGAAGAAATACAGACTCACCTTAAAGAATTCGCAAGCCATTGTGCCCAGCGATGATATATCACGACACGACTCGTTTCGTCTCGCACCTGCTCCACGCCTCGCCCTCGACGAAGAAAGAACTCCGTGGATCCGATCTATCAGCTATCGAGAGATCGCTTCGCGGCCGTGACGGCGGGAAGGGACAGCGAAACAACACGGAAAGGGTAGGAAAAAGGGGGGCGGGGTGTAGGTACACGCGGACGCGGATGTGAGACGGCGCGGCCACGGTGGAAATCCCAATTTCCACCCACGGGTATACGGAGAGCGCACCGACGTATCACGCCTTCAGACGGGCCTCCCCCCGTTCCTCCTCGATCGATTGGACTTGTATCGGGGCTCGGTACAAGGCGGCGGGTGCTAGGAACCTGTAACAAACGAGCAAACCGTTAGCCTCGCCGGACCAAGATTGTCCCCCGGAGTACTTCATCGATTATGTATCATCAATTAAGATACGATCGAAATCCGATATACGATTATTATCTCGGACCCTACCGCTAACGCTATTATCAGCGTCTTTCAAAGTCAATTTCTTTTTATCGCAGCAATTATTCATACACGCGGCAGCGACATTATTCTGGTATGGAGCGCGAAGAGGGAGCCTACTTTTCGGTAATTCTTTTGAAGAAAATTGTTGCACGTATTCCTCTATGCTTTCATACGTTTGTTTGTACATATTTAGTAAACATCTACAAATTTTGGCTGGTTGTTTATTAGGCTTTGTATTATGTAAATTTAGAAACTACTTTTTAAATCGACTGATACGATTCGTCAGAAACTACTCAAGCTATTGACTTTGCATATATGTAAAATACATGTTTGTTGGCAGAACTAGGATTATTACAATATCCATAAATTAACTATTTTTTTATGCAACAGAGGTTGTAAAGTAGCGTCAGTGGTTTTGAGAAATTGTGTTAGCCTTGACGCGTTTCAACTTAAAAAATTGTATGTGTTTTTAAATTTATGTAACACACAAAAAAATAATAAACATTTAGCCATAACAAAATTTCTAGATATTTACAACTATAAATAAGTAGATGTGTAAAAGCGTAAAAAAATATAAGCAGCAGTTGTCTTTAAAAATATCCTCAAAAAATAGACAAACTTTTTCGTACTCCAAAATACTTCTTTAAAAACAGGCGAATTTAATTAAATTAAATCATAAATTATAAAATTAAGAGGAAAAAAAACAGCTTTTTGTTACAATCTGTAATTCTTATTGTTAGTATATTAGAAGGTAACGCTTACAAAAGTGGAAAATGATAATGCCATTTCTATATAACAATAGGATTTCAGGATGAGATAAAAATCCTTATCTAAAGTTGAGCTACGGATAATTTCCAACTGAAACGTCAGCTGAAGTTAACTACGGCTTAACGCATTCTATAGCTCGTTCTAAAAGCAGTCTTTACAAGTGACATAAAATCAATTAAACCAGTTAAAGCCAAGTAACGTTTATGGAAACATCAGCTTCACAAACACTGTCTCCGTCTAATTAATTTTATTCATATTCGTGTAAGTTTTATATAAAATTATATATATATATATATATAAAATATAAAATGAAAGAAAAAAAGAGGACACTTCTTCGCTCGAAGCACCACAAATTATTGTTTTCAAGTCCTACAAAGTTCACCTATATCTATACCTGATGACGCACAAACTTGTAATCAGATAGGCAAATGGACAGAAGGACTTTTTGTAAATCTATAGGCTGATAGAAAATTTATTGTAACAGGAAAATGGCATCTGCAACACGATCCCGACTGCGTTGTGAAATTTTCTCTTCGTTTTCCGCGAAACGTGGCTAAGACACTGCAACTACGCGGGATTATATTTAAAATTACATATGCCATTGATCGGATAATTATTGGGTATTTCCTTGTGTCTCTCCTTCGATTCCTACAACGTTATAGTCAGCTACTAGTATCTTGACATACCTTGACAACAGTTAATTTCCAGAAGCCAATAAATTCTACAGATTCTTTTTTATCAATATATCCTATCTATACTCTATCTACCATAAAAATTAATACTATTTTTTTTTTCACGCACTAAAGAGAATGCTAATCGAGATCAGAACGTTTGCTATATGCAATTACTTTTTCACTTTATAATTATTATAAATAACCTACGCACTAATTTCTTATAGGTTTTCTTTGCAATTTTAAATCCCGAAAAGACTGACTCGAATTAGAGCTCGTTACTGCATGAGCTCTGTTGTTACACAGTAGTTTTTGGACTCGAGAAGCAGCAATTGTTAACAACTAGGCACGAATACGCCGTTATCGTCGGTCTACCCGGTGTCAAGTCATGGCTTAGAAATGTGTCAGCGTTCGGCTCGGTTGGATCGCATCTCTTGTCCCTGCCATGAATATTGTACGTGAACCGCTGCCGCTTTAAGCTTTAAACGGCCATGAATAACCAAATCGGTCGAGTCAGGACAACAGAATTTCCTAAGAATATAGAATTGCTGCACGGCGACATCCTTTGTTAAAGTTTTTTTTTTCGTCGTCCGTCACGTGAATAAATAACAAAAAAAAAGAGAGAGGGAGGGGGCATTCGTTGCGTGACACTTTCCTCACGATAAAAACTCGCGTACGATTTACTCATTGATCAAAGTTTATTTTGCCGTACAAAGCTTTCGGTAAACGTAATCAAGTGATTTCACGGAGAAAAATTTATCGTTTCAGGGGGAAAACGATAAACACGATTCGATTAGCGGCATGAAAACAATATAGACTCTCGTGCTCGTTGCTTATGCAATTAGTTGCTTATTTCTGTTGTTAAGGCACAATTAACTGCGTGCTATAATCGTCCTGATAAGAGCGCGAAATTGCGTAAAGATATTCGAGCATCATAAAAGAGAGATGAATGCTTTACGATATGTTTTTATCGCATTGCTACTGTCATCGGCACGTAACGATGATAAAGTAATGATAATAAATAAGTTTTAGAATTCAATTAAAAAGCCATTAATTTAATTAAACAATTTTAATTTCAATTTTAAGATGACAAATATATCCTACTCGGAATCGCATGGAAATCCTTCTTTTTTTTTTCCTTCTGATAAAATATAATACAAAGACATAACGAGGCACGGCGCGCGTAACACGTGTTCATTTTACTTACGCGGAATCCAAACTAATGCGAGCGACTATATACTCTCCGCGCAGGTCGCGTCACATATTGCAGCGAAAGTTTCTCGCGCGGCGAAAATTCCGTTTCAGAGGAAAATTTGTCCGATCGCGAAAATTCCGAGAGCGTCCAGACAGACGAGCGAGGAAAAACCAGTTCACGAGCACCGACACACGAGGCACACGCACAGCAGGCTTCTGTTATGATGATCTACAAACGCACTCCCGCCTGTCGTACCCGTCGTTGGCATTCTACTGGCGGAATACGGGAAAGTAATCCGTCGGCCGCGCGGAGCCGTGATACTTGCGGGACGGCAAGGCTGCACTTCGCGTTGCATCCGGCTGCAAGTGCGCCGAGAGCATGCAACGCGCGGGTTCGTCGCGTTGAAAAGCTCGTTGTCGCCCGTTGATGCGACGCGACTATACTGAAATGTACAGAAATTTATTCGAACCTCATTCTCTCTGTCTCTGTCTCTCCTTCTCTCTTTCTCTCGCTCTCTCGCTTGCACTCTCCCAGTTCTGCGGGTTTCTCCTACCACCGGATTGACCGGATCACGTGCACGCACTTTGCTTTCATCTCCGTTCGACTAATAGTTCGCGCACAGCTCCGTTCTCCTTTCATGTCTCCCACCGACGCTTTACCGTCAAGGTGGTTTGCGCGCGCCAAGCCTGACGGATCTGTGTCTCCTTCTCCCTCTCTCTCTCTCTCTCTCTCTCTCTCTCTCTCTCTCTCTCTCTCTCTCTCTCTCTCTCTCTCTGTTTCGCGGTTTTTCGCGACGTTTCGTACGCGAGGATCGAGCGCGTAATGCAGAGACACGACACAAATAAATTGCGTCTATTAATTCTTTATTCTTTTAAATCATTTCGATGTAATACGATTCTTGTATGTACCAGCCAACAATTACGTTTGTGGCGAATATACAGCCATCAAATTATAGCGGTAATGGAAAATAAAATTGTAGAACAAACATCGAAACGTAAAGTAACGTAGGAACGCGATCGGGAAAAATATTTACGGAGGGAGGGAAAGCTACAGCCTTGAGAGAAGGATTAGGCAGAGCGAGGATCGACATTCAGAGTTTAGCAAGTAAGCAGAGCGGACACCAAGACTGACAAATAAAGACGTTCTTTCCGAGACTTGCTTTCCGTTTCAAATCTTTTGATATTTCGTCCGCCCGTCGAGATACCTAATCCTGTGAATCCGTTCCGCAACACGCGCGATATCCATCAAACGTTTATCGACTATTTTTTTTAAATCTTGACAGACAAAGATTCTCTAAATGAAAAAATAAATGCTAATAATATAAAAATTTAATTACTTATAATATTGATTCTCTGCAAAGAATTATGAAAGTGCACGTAAAAATAAATTTTCTAAAGTTCTCTCTTTTGTGAGTAGATTCTTCTGTTCGACGAATCAAATCGATTTTCTTTCAAAATATTGTAAAAATTATTGCAAATTAGTTTTTATTGCGACTTTCTCATAATTTAATTTGAGTTTTTTTCAACATATGTTGATAAAAACTTCATTCGTCTTCGCGATTGCGTGAATACACTGTGGGAATTTTGCTGCCTGTTTTATGAATAGCCTGTGTATAATGTGCATCATTACGTACGCGCTGTAATGTTGATTTTTCATGTAGACTATCTCTAGCTATCAGTTTTGTAGAGGTATTACCGCATAAATTAAATTCACCGTTTCTACGAATTCATGCGGAAAACTAGCCGTATTGTCAAGACTATTTTGAAGTAAAAGTTAAGCGAAAAATTTTACAGATAAATATAAAGATATTTCTTTATAATTCAAAATTTCAAATAGATTACTAAAGCAGTTTCAGAACCAGCATCCTTGAAAGAAATATTCCAACGAATTTGTAGTAAATTTTTTAAGGTAAACTATTATTGATTTATTTAAACTTTGTGCTTAAATAGCTTAGTGAATAGTCTGCAATTAAATTGCATCTGCTTGAAATTAGACCAGAAATAAGATCTTATAGTTTACTTGAGCATAGTGAATTTAATTCGTGAAAGCACTTTACATATTTAATTGGGTATACTTTTTATTAAGAAATAATTTATTTTTAATTGATCAAGATCTATACGTCCTCCTTATTGATTTTCGGGCAGCTTTCGCGAGGAAAGAAAGGCCTTTCAAAAACGGTTTAAAATAATGTCCTTTGCTCCGACTGATAGCTATTGAAGCCAGATCGGCACTTATACCGTAATGATCTTAACGAACCTCATTCCGAGCGTGCCTCGTAAATGTCACGAGGGTTAATTCATCCGCATTGAACGCAGCGTGCCTCGTAAAAGAGGAAAAAGACGAGCGTCGCGCCTTTCCCTCTCGCAGTCGCTTCGACGAAATTTAATAACCGCTCGTTACCGCGAAAGACGCCGAGAAATGTTCGCGAGATCATCTCGCGAGAGGATGTTACCCGTAGGGGGACAGAATTTACTTGCACGGGAGATGCAGCGGGAAAAGAAGGCGAGACGTCGTCGGCCGACGTGTCGCATGGCGCGTCGAGATGCCCGCAATGCATCTTCGGCCACGACACATCGGCCGACAAGTTTTTAGCCAGCCGCGGATTCGCAAAGTTCGCGGCGCTTTTGACGAACGTGCATATGCCCGCGACCTACTTGGCCCCCGTTCCTCCCCCTTCCCCCCCTCCCTTCGGTTTACCCCTCCCTCGATCATCCCGAAAGCCCGAACTTTTCATTCCCGTGACACGCTCTTCCCGCGTGCATACGACCTCCTCCGATGCAAATTTCGTGTCTTCGTTCTATTCATGCGCTTTTTCTCCCCCCCCCCTCCCCTCGCTACTCGACCCTTAGTGCACATCTCGCCCCGGAGGAGACTGTCGGCCGCGCCAATTTATTACACTGTACTTCACCGGTTGTAACTAGGATGGGGACCCTCGCTAAATGCTGTTATAAGGTAAACACGCCCGGCTGCAGATCGGACAACAGTATGACGCGACCACTCCCACTCTTTTAATTACAGTTTTAATAATAAAGTGCTCTCTCTCTCTCTCTCTCTCTCTCTCTCTCTCTCTCTCTCTCTCTCTCTCTCACTCACTCGTTTGCTCTCACTTTTGTAACGCCCGTGTGAAATATTAACGCTTAAAATAGAATAGAATTTTGAAAGAGGGATAGATGGCCTCTCTTTCGTTGTAAATATGTAATTTTTATTATGCACCGGATGTGAGTACGCAGGAAACCGTTTCTCGCCTCGGGCGGCGTTCGCAAATTCGGCCGAAGGATTAATCTTCCTTTCAGAGCAATTTTTTTGCGGGACCACACTCTCCCTCTCCCTCGTCGCAGTTTCCCTAATTCACAAACCTCGCGCGATAAATATTAATTAATCCCGCCCGAAGAAAAGCACAGTCTTCTCTATTCAATACATTCGAGATTTGTCCTATTCTCTATTCGGCGCATCAAGGGCTACCGTACGTTAATGCATACGTAATGCACTAATACGTTCGCGAAGATGCATGTGCATCTATAGGCGCGCCTGGTGTAATCTCGTATATCGACGAACGAAAGCCCGGAGTGTTACGGTATTCCGGTGACCCATCTCGAAAGCCGCGAAAGCCAAAGCCGCTGACATGACTAACGAGATTAATGTCCCGCGCGTCATTAGCTTATTCGGTATGCCCCTTAGATATCATCGTCTCGTCCCTCGCCGGATTATACACCGAGGATACGCCCGGCAAAAGCGTGTCGCAGATGCGCAAAGAGGATTCTTCCTCTTCTCGCTGACGTATCGGTCGGGAGTCGGAGTTTTTACCGAAACCGGGGCAGAGAGAGAAAGAGCGAGCGGAAACCATGGCACGTACCGCAAATAAAATAAGGAATGAGGAGCCCACCTTCGGTGGCGGTGGGCGCTAAATTAATAATTTTCAGGAAGGAATTTTCCCCGGCGGAGGGATAACCGTGCGCAAGGAGTTGTTATGCATTTTTTAAGACCGTATGAACGGCCGTATATCTTCGGAGATACCTGCGGAGTGAATACGCCCCTTTTCCGAGCGCTCGAATATGTTTTCATGAGAGGCTTTAAAAATTGACAAACGTTACCGGGGGGGGGGCTAAATTATTCCGCGCGCGCCCTCCTTCCAAAAAAAACGGATAATGGCTCGGAAACTCGGGCATTCATTCACGCGCGACAGGTGATCTAAAATCGGCGGAAGGGCGAACGCGGAATTCTACCCTCCCTCGCGGAATTTATTCACGCTCGTCGTTTAATTTAAGACTCTCCCCCCCCCTCCCCCCTCCCCCGAGAGAGTCGGAACGGAGAATCTTTTTTATTTCAACGTAGAGAATCCCCCGCGGACCTCGCGGCTATATCGGGTGTCGGAATTTAGAATGTTTGGAAGAAAGCGACGACCTCCCTCGACATTTTCGCTAAGGAAAAATTAACTCCGACCGGCCAGCGCGCTATATATCGATTGTCTGCCAATTCTAGGACGTTCTATAGATCCACCCGTGAAATAAGAACGGCCTGATACGATCATTAAGCCGGGGGAAACCGACGGGGTTTGCCGAGGCCCCGTTGCGCGCGCGGGGGGGGTTAAAAATGAATCCTCGCACCTGGGGCACCCACGGCACCGGGCGCCGCGAAATTCCGAGATTTCTTCGCGTACGTTCCCGAATCTCATTAAGCCAGGCATCGGAGGGAGTCACGCGAGCGACGGGAATCGTGATATTCTGACGGTGGGGGTGCCTGAAACGCGAATTCGAATAACGCGATGTTAAGAGGCCTCGGCGTCGCGGCCGTTGCGTTGCAACATATTGGCGGTGGAATTCGAGTAAACCGATCGTTGACGTTTATCTCACCCAGAAAGTGCCACCCCTCTCCCGTGTGCCTGCCACGCGAGAGGAAATCCTCCATCATATTCTCGCGCGCGGTCCCGACGCACAAGTGTCCCGAACGCGCCGGATAATATTTCACGGACAGGATCCTAAATTTAGAGCCCGAGTTTTCCCCGGGCGAAGCTACCCCCGCGATTGACATTCCGATAGTATCAAAAAAAATATTCATTCGCGCTATCGCGAAAGATATGACGGAATATACATTTCATGCGGCCGAATGACAGATTTTACGTAACAAGCGCGATCAATCTATCTTTACTCCTTCACGGAAAGCTCGCGATCGCACGGGGGAGAGAGCGGAAAGACGATCCGGATTACACGGAAAGGAAAGTTCGCTGAGGGGGGGTGCGACGGAGGGGGTATTATCGACGAGTTTCGGAAAAAGAAGTGGAAAAGAGGGAAATGCAAGGGAAACAGAGACACGCGCGCTGTCGAGTCGCGAACGCCAACCCTCCGCGATGCCTCGCTCGCTCGAGGTTGAACTCGAAACGCGCGGCATCGAACGAGAGGGTAGGGTCGCGGCGGAGCGGAGTGTGCCCCTCGCGCATTTCCCTTCGACGGCTGGTAGCAACTCACTCGCCGCTGGTCCGCTCACACGTTATTACCCGCAACACGAAGGCACAAATCTCGCCGTCGTTCTGCTAGGCCGATCTTACGAGCGCCGCACGACGTTGCGGACGTCTTGTATTATCGATTGACGAAAGTTATGTGGAGGGACTCGCCGCCGGGGCACGGCGGCGATCGTGACGCGAGCGAGCGAGGCGAGCTGGGCCGAGAAGAGAAGAGAAAAAGGGAGAAAAGGGTGGAAGAGAGATCGGAGAAGCGAGTAGGCGAGAGCGAAGAAATTCTTCTCACCCTCTCGCCGTCCTCCTCCTCCAACCTCCTCTCCCTCCTCCTCTTCCTTCCTCCCTTTCTCTTTCTCGGTTGCCACGCCGCCCGACTCGTTTATCTTTCGATTTCTTCGCACCCCCCCGTTCTCGTGCTCTAGATCGCCGTCGGGAAACGAACGAGGGGAAACGAGAAGCGCACCCCCGAAGCGGTTACTCGACGCAAAAAAACTCGCGGTAAGGGTCGAGAATACGCGAGGTAGACATGGCTCAGGGATAATGATGATGATGGCTCGCACTCACCCTCACGGGGTTAGACCGTCGCGGTGGAAGCCTCGTTGGCAGCGCGGACGACGAACATGCTCGCGTCGGAAACGGCAGTAGTGGCAGTGGCGGGACTGGTGGCGGCACCCACGATGACGACGACGGCGGCGGCAGCGGCGGCGGCGGCGGCGGCGACGGCGGCGGCGGCGGTGGCAGTTACGACGACGTCGACGACGCTGTACGCGGAGAACGCGGCGACGTTAGCGCGAACAACTGACGACGACGATAACGAAGATGAAGATGATGACGATGACGACGACAGCGATGGTGACGGCGACGACGACGACGACGGCGATGACGACGACGACGACGAGTAATCACTTCCCACCTCCGTGCAATCCGGGGAGGACACCATCTCCTCCTCGCCCGTGCGATCGCGTGCACTCCCGACGACGACGACGACGACGGCGCCGACGTCCGCACTACTGCTGCTACTGCTGTTGCTGTTGCTGCTGCTACTGCTGCTGCTGGTCCGCGCAACTACGACCACCACGCTACGACTACACCACCGTGGTCGCGCTACCACCCCGAGTAACATCGTCGCAGTGTCATCGTCGTCGCGTCCCTCGGCGTGCGCTCCGTTTTTTGCGTGTTGCTGCTGCTGCTGCTACTGTTGATGATGATGATGCCCCGATTGGCGCTCGATCGCACCGTATGTGTGGGCGCGAAAGAAAAAAAGGAAGAAAAAAGATCGAACGCACAGGTCGCACGCACTCTTTCGTCGCTCTTGCCTTCTCTACCCCTTTCTCTCGTTCTCACCCTCGTTCACATTCGTTCTATCTCTCTCTCTTTCTCTCCTTCTCTCTCCCTCTCTTTCTCTCTCTCTCTCCCTCTCTTTCTGTCTCGCGGCGATTACACGCACGGGGACTCGCAGAAGACGGTGCTCGTCCCCCGATCGACTGCACGACACCGATGCCCGCTGATGCCAGGAGACGCCCCAACGCGGGGCACCCAGTTCGACGTATGGCGAGCGACGGCTCACCCCGCGATCCGCGTCTGTGCTCGGCCCGACTCGCGCAGTGCCGTAACGCAAGCGGGACCACCCGCTCTCGGGGGGTAGGTGGTCGGGCGCCACCACCGCCCCCTCTCCTCCCCTTACCCCGCGTCTCGCGCGCCGCGACTTTATCTCTTAACCCTTCCTCGAGCGTGTGCCGCACCCGCGCGATGTCGTCCTACTCGACAACCCCGAGAGAGGAACCGGAGTTCCCCCTTGACGTCCTCTCCGATTTCCGTGCGCAAACGATCTCTCGACGATCGATCTCTCCGTCGATCTCTTCTCCCTCCCTTTTTTTTCACCTCCTTCGCAGATTCCCAAATAGCAGGACCGCGACTGGGGATTATTATCGACCTCGGCGTTGAATCAACCGGAGGCGAGCCGTTCCCTTCCCCCCCGCGAACTCTCGCAAACTCTCGCACGTTCGCACGTTAGCCCGACGATGACCCTCCCCCGCGCCCGGAGACGCGTTTCCGTCGGGTTTCCACGCGAGGAAAGGCGAGAGCGCGTTTAGTCACGGGCACCGCGAGCCTTTCGAGGCGACCTGGCGCCGTCGGGCACTCAGCGGCAAGGCGGGGGGCTAAGGAAGCCCTTGAAATCAATAGCCGCCGCTACTGCCGCCGCCACCCTGATCAGGCTGTGCTCTGCGCTGCATCCGTCGCTCCGCCACCACCACCGCCGCCACCACCACCGCCACCACCGTCATCACCGTCGCCGCCGCCGCCACCTCCTCTCCCCCCCCCCCCTTCTCTTCCTCCTCCTCACTCTTTCCCTCTTCCCGTATCCCGATTTATCTGTATGGCGTGACCGAGGAAGTCGCGTCGTGCCCGACTTTAGTTTCCAACCGAACGTCTCTCGGTGCCGAGCGTCATCGGTCACCGAGTGACCCGATCGCGGAAGGGGGATAGGGAGCCCCGCGATAGGGGTGTCGTGGAAAACGCGTCGCGGCTCTCCGATGACCGCCGACTAATTCCCCTTGCCGTTGACATTAGGGGATCGTCGGGGCTTCGGGGTCATCCAAGGAGGACACCGTGTACCCTTCGACTAGTACGGTGAACGCTCCGAGTCCATGTCCGCCTGAACGACCAACGACTAATAGGATTTTCTCTTGCGATTACCGAAACTCATTGATACCGCCGATTGCCTCTCGATGCCGCGACTAAAAGTCAGTGAAGTCCCCCGTTAACATTAGACATTAGCATTTATCGTATCCAAGAAACGTTACTGCAAAAAGCCTCTAATCTCTCGGCATGTAACGTGTGGTAAAGGCCAAAGCCCCAACGTTTACGGCACTAAATCACGGAGTTGTCATGACGATCCTTATCTAAACTTCCTCGTCTTATCGTATTTCCCTCTATATGCCAGCTATATTTAGCAACGTGGCGTATCCCGGGGCACGCTACTGCCAAAAATCTTTGATGGATTTGCGCAAGCAAAGGTCTAACGCGATGTAACGAGAGCGAGAATGAAGCTTTTCATGTAGAACGAGAGATTCAGATCTCTCGCTCAAACCGATGACGTAAACACCGAACGGGAAACGGGATATGAAAAAGCTGAACTCACTTTCCCCTCCCCCTTCCCGCGTCCCTCCCCTGACAGTTCAGGAGGTCTTATACTTTGACGTTCTTACCGCAATGGGTGGACCGCGACCTTCCGACGTGACCGAAAATATAGACGCGTAGGGAGACGTACGTAGATTGCGGTCTGGTTATGAGTTGACCTACTCCACTTTAGAGATCTACCTACGCGCTCTCTTTCTAGGGATGCTACCCCTTTCAGAAACTGTCTCGCGCGTCACGAGGATGCTCGCAGGAATCGTCCCTCTTCTTCGTTCATTCCATCGCCTTGAATATCGTGTGAAGAAATTTGTTTTTTTAACTATTGTCAATGCTATTAAAACTCTATATCCAGAAATCAATATTTGGATTCTAATATTAATCTATTTTAATCGAGTACTTTGGTTTCAAGTTATGTGTTTGAATCGGTAAGTCAGAGAATTACACGTGTAACTGTAAGAAATGACTATCTTAAGATGACTGTAATTCTATTCGTGAACCTATCATACCTCTCTGCAAAATATTATCGAAACTGGCGTATCTCTGCGCCGCGCCGCAACGTGCGTCATACATGCACTCTCATTCTTGCTCTTAAAAGAACTTATCGTGAACCATGATATATCGGATTGCAATTCTGTAACTTCTCATATCTTAAGTTCTTGAAGTAAAAAAAGAAAATGAAAAATAAAATAAAAACTAAGGTAATGTTAAATTAATATTAAATAGAATATTAAATTAATTTTAATAATAATTTATAAACTTAGATTAAAGTTTTAGGACGTTTTCGACGTATAATTGAACGGACATAACTGTATACTGTGGTAACGAAACATCAAAAAGTCTGCATAGTACATTCTTTAATAGAATACTTTTATTCAAACACGAGTGTTAACGAAATCGCTGTTAATAGATTATTAATCGCACGTGACAACATGGTGTCACGCATGAAGCAAAACCGCAAAAACTCTCGATAATGATATATATATATATAATTATACGTATAACAATCGTATATAGATCATATACAACAAATTCTTGGTATATCTGTAATAAAATCTCACTAACGTAGTAGTAGTAATAATAGTAGTATCTAAGGGATGTTTATGCACTGTGCATATACTAATTGCATCGCTTCTTTTTTTTTCTACGGAATATGGAGAGTACCTCTGGTGCAAATAAAACGCACGAGATGAGAAACGTGCATTTGCCTTCTCTTAGGCACGAATATACATACATACATATACATATATAACATACACATATATATACATACATATACATATATGTATATATGCATGTGTATATACACATATATTGTTTTACAAAGACGCGACATAGATCAGATTCGAATTAACGAACTGCATAATTAATACACAGGGTATACATGTAAAATATATATATGTAGGGAGAGATAGAGCTCGACTTTACACGATTCAAGATCTAAGATCGTTCTCTCGCGCTGTAGGAGCCGCTGAGTTCTCCTCGCGCGCCAAAACCGAACGTTTTACAATAGGAATGTGTCTTGGAAAATAACGCTATTGTAGAGAAGTCCGAATAAACTGCCTCTCCGAATTAGAAACTCGTACAGCGATAAAAATTTCACACCGACATAAAGCACACGCGTCAAACGCGCAGCGAAAAAACGCATTTATACAGTGTCTAATTTAACGGCAAAACGTATTCTTTACATCTTCCGCATGCATATTACAGAACTACTACGAGATGCACATGGAAATTTGTAGCTCGCTAAAAAAAAAAAAGATTGCCGAAAAGGCGGTGTAAAAAAACTCGGAGCGACAAAGGAAGCCAGTAATATTAAAATCGTATTTTTACGCTATATTGCCTCTAAGTTCTAAGGCACAGTTATATAAATATCTCTATATCTGTGTGTGAAATGAGTATTACGTGCTGCAATAACAGTAGTTTAATGTGACAACCTGCGGTTAACTCGTTATCAGCTCGTAAAGCTTGAGCGACTCGTTCGCTTCGGACTCCTCTCGACAAAAATTAATATCGTATCCATGTATAATTGTCGCGTCCTCAATTTGGACGAGAAGAGAGGTGCAAAATTCAAAACCCTTCGATATTTGTCTGATTTATCCGAGATATATCTTTATTCATTATTTTCGTAAGACAAACATAAAGAAATAAAAAGTACACTGAAGCGTCGAGTAAGTTCAATGCATTTTATAACGTTCTCTTTCTCTCGCTCTCTCCCTCTCTTTATCATTTATACCAACGCTGGTGAGATAAAACTATCACACAACCAATTGTTGGATCATGAACCACTACTCTTCAGCAGCCAGCCTCTACCCCCCCCCCCCTTCTTCCCCTCCGGCCCCGACTGTGTTTATATATTTTTTTTTTTCAAATGGACACAATATGTACAACGGAGAACGAGAACGGCGCCTGGCGCGGATGCACCGAGGCAGTGCAAATCGAGCGAGCGTGGGCAACAATCGTTCTCGGTACACCAGCAACTGTGGACACTATTTCTGCTGTCGATTGTACAATATTATTTATGCGTGACTTAAGAATTTTATTATACGTAGAGAAAGATGCTATGACAGTATAACAGCATCCTCACTCGCTCATGTGTGATCTCTTGCACCAGTACGGTTCGGCCTATTGCGAATAAGTGTACAAATTCGAGAAAGAGTGCGATAACAATTAGTAATTGGTAACTTATTATTTCCAGTACGCGAATAAGATTTCAAGGCGTTGAGCAATGCGAATGACGAATAATTAAACTTTGTAAATATGTATACACGAGATCATTATTCGTTATTCGCGAATGCATTTTGCTCAGCGTTATTTCAGGGCACAAGACGCGAGTTACAGAGTACAAAAAACCCTTTACAAGCACAAAAATAAGGATGTAACTATGGTAAACATAAACCGAGCGTTACTTAACGTGTTCCAATTAAGTTCACGTTCTTAAAAAGAAGACGAAAAATTAGAAAAAATAAAATTTAAATCAAGCATTTTACCAGGTTAAGCACACACCCGTAACGAGCATAATTCTATTAATGTAAACCACTACCGTTCGTGTTTATAGCATTTATTATGAACATTCGAGTAACGCAACGTTTGGAGTCTGTGTCTGCGATCGAACGATGGCATATGACGGCAGAAGACAGGCTAAAAAAACTTGGGGGCGGTGGGGATACACTGAGGTATACAATAAGATACAGGCTGTTCAGATTAGTTTTCCCAAAAAGTAGCCGAATATAACCATGGCTATGGCGACGAGGATACTAGTTGTTGTCGGAGATAACTGGCTATTGCTCTGTGAGGTTAGTCCTCTGGCCGCTGCAAGATTACCATCATTGCCCAGTGCTGTGTTTCGCCACTTCATTAAATCTTCCTGTAGACATATGTATACGACTGTGTTGAGATTTCTCGCGACTTTTAAAATTATGTTATATTTCTCTTTTTAATTAAATTTTATGTCGATTATTTATTAAATCATTCCTAGAATGTAGGAATAGAACAGAATTGTCAACTTTATATCTTTTAAATAAAATATAGGTAAACTCGACTAATACAAACGCAACACGTTTGATTCATACAAATAATATATGTGAAAGTACGACAAAGTCTATGTAATAGAGTTAACTTTGCTTTAATACTTGCCCTAAGTTGAAGATTTTCCTTCCTAAGCGTGCTTTCCTGTACCCTAAGCTGATTAACCTCTTGCGCAGCTTTTAATAGTTGTTCTTCTGCCTCACCAAGAATCTGAAGAAAATCACATCGTTTAGAAGTGATAAACGATTATTGGTGTCATACACCAATAAACTAATACCTACAATACACTAATATCTTACCTTTGGCGACGATTTAACAGAATCGCCGACTGTTTTATTCTTTCCATTAGTTGCATTAGAGTCTGCCTTAGTTGCTGTGGAAGTTGCAGTTGTTTTAGTTGTACTAGTAGTAGTACTAGTTACAGGATTTTCAAAAACGCATTTCAGTTTAGAGTCCATTAACTGGTCTGGATTTATGTCTTTCCACTAAAAAAGAAATATACAAAATTTATTAGAATAGAAATAACTTGTTTATTTCAAAGTTGAAGACAACGACCACTAAAATAGTAAGCATTACAGTTTATTTTATTTGTTGATACTTATATTGATATATATCAATAAATTTCAATATAATGAGTGTTACACTCTCTTACCACATCAATTGGATATTCATCATCATCATCATCTGGTGCTACCACAGTTTGCACCATAAATTTATGTTTGTTTTTTTCAGATGGATCAAAATCGTACGGCTGCAAACAGACTGTAATAAAACGGTTTATGATATTTAACTATAAAAGAATAGCCTTTTTTCTGAATTTTACAAACATAAATATATCATCCAAGAAATACATATGAGAGAATTATGAGATTTCAATAAAAATATTAGAAAAAAAATAAAATTTGAAAATATATAAAATTTGTAATTTAATTAATGCAAACTGACCTGCGATTTCCGTCACATCTTTGGGCTTCAAAGCTCCCGAATTCGGGCGTACACAATATCTTTTCGGGGCAGTAGTTTTTATTTTAAAATATACTTTTTTATTTGTAGGATTGATTAATTTTATATACGACGTAACAGGGCCACCTGTGAACGGACCTGCAACAAAATAAATAACAAAATTAATTATTTATAATGACAGCTACTTACGCGCAATTCAGTATCGAACACGTATTTCTTTTGTAATAATGTAATATAAATAATGTAGAGATCGTGAAAGTCAAGAACATGTGGTAAAAAAAAGGAACGATCCTGGAAAAGTACAAATTCAAAGTACAAAGAATATGAATATGTAAATATTTGACACAGCAAAATACTTTTTTATGAGTTAGTAATATCTCTAGTCAGTTATTATGTAATTAATAAAATCCTTCTTATACTCTACAAATATCACAGTATCGTGTGAAACTACTAGAAATTACTTTGCGGTTTTTTCTCAAAAAAAATTCGCTAATCAAGATCAATCATTCAGCATTATTTGCTAGTCATTCGGTTATTAGTCACCGTTTTATTAAATAACATTTAAATTCCTTTTGCAAGTAACGATACAAGCAAAATTCGTTAATCGCTCTCACACAACCAACGTAAAAGTCAACCGTCTTATAATTGTAATTACTTCATTATCGTTGAATTATTACTATGTCAAGTTACACAAGACACAGATGTAATAAAAATGTGATGTCAATTTGTTACATATATATGCAAAAGAATTATACATACGATAAAGAGAGGAGGAGGAGGAATAATTAAGGTGGAGGGATGAATGATTGCAGATTGTTTTCGCTTTTCAAGTGTATTTCAATTCCGATAAAATCGAGCTCGAGAAACAGCGATACGCCACGAACGATTGGCGCCCGAGTGTTTGTCTCTTTCTAACAATAAGTACGTACGTACGACACGCATTCGGCGCGCCGGTCATAGTCGAAGGACGTTACATCACACGATTTAAACATAATTAATAAGTCCCATTTTCACGACGATCGGTAAAAACGAGCGAGCAAACGAACGAACGAACGAACGAACGAACGAACGAACGAGCGAGCAAACGAATGAACAAACGCGTAAACAGACGTGGCGACCGTGACGATCGAGGTGCTAAATGAAATCCCACATCGCGTGGGCGGTGCTGTGCTGCGGACAATAAATCCGCAAAGATCCGTTCCGTCTCGCGTGAGATTCGGAAGGGACCATCGAAGAGCCCGCGGACGCGCGTAGGTGGACGCAGGGAGAAATCGGAGAGTTCAACGTTCCCACCGCAGGTCCGTTCGAGAGAAAGAGAGAAAGAGAATTCTGGGGGGGGGGGGGGGGAGAGGATCGTGAAAAATTCGTGCGGCATTATTCGGAGAATTCGCGATCTACCGGCGGCCTCCTGTCCCGCGAGGCATAAATAAACGAAGGCTCTTATGGATTACCGTCGCGTACGGCGGCGACGGTGGCGGCTAAGTAGAGCAGCGGTATAAATTCAATAAATGGGTTTCCCCGTATCGGCGATCAGCGATCATCGTCCGCGGTTGAGCCCCGAGGTAAACGACGGCGGGCGGTCGTACGACGCGGAGCGCCGATCGATGGCACCGGGAAACGATCGACCGATCTCTCTTTCTCTCTCTTTCTTTCTTTTTCGCGCGCGCTCCCCTTTTCCGTTAACGGGTGGGAAAAAACAACGGGCTCCGGAAACGCGGTAGCGGTCAGAGAGGGCGCGGGAGCCCGTTCGTCGTCACCTGCCCGATCGTCTCTTCGACGAGAGATCCTCCTCGCGAAGAGAATCGGGACGGGCGGACGGATGGAAACGCTCGGCCTTCGCGGCGCCGCGACGGCGGATGACAATCAGCGGATTGCGGGAGGGACAGATGGGGTTAGGTACGGGGCCAGCGAGGTACGTCGCACACGCTCGTCGAGGCCGCGGCGACCTCGAAGCTGCTGCCGCTCGACGCGCGCTACGGTCACGCAGCGTGGCCGAGGAACGCGCGAACGAGGAACGTACGTACGGCCGCTCGGGCGAGCCAGCGAGCCAGCGAGCGAGCGAAACGATCTTACGTCATCTTGACGACGTAGCTCCGACGACGTAGACCCCGTTGTCGTGCACAGTTCCTCCAGTCGCCGGACGTCGCTCGCTCGCGTGACTCGCGATAAAGCAGCCTCCTCGGTAGGAGAATGACGTGAAAGACTTAATGATAGAGAATGAGAGGTGCGGGTGGAGTGATATCCCCCAGGATATTCTCTCCCGTGGTTTTCAGCGTACCCCTGAATCTCAGTTCGTTTTGAGGTTCGATGATCAAAACTTGTTCCGGCTTCTCGACAGGCTTGGACATCCTGGCGGTTTAAAACGGACTCGTACTTCCCGACGGACGAGCAGGGCTTTGTTGCTGTCTTCCACCACCTCCTCCTCCTCCTCCGCCACCGCCGCCGCCGCCGCCGCCGTCACCACCACCACCACCACCACCGCCACCGCCGCCGTCACCGCCGCTTCTTCTTCGCCTTCTCCTCTCCTCCGTTGTCGTCGTCGTCGTCGTCGTCACCGCCGCCGCCGCTGACGCCGTCCGCTGAAGCGCCTACGGGTGATCGGCAACGCGTCGGGCCCCCGCGTATTGACGAGTCACCTGGTGCAACCTAGCTCTCGTCGTCGCGATTCCCCGCGTTGGCCGTGCACAACGTCGTGTGTCTCGTCCCCGAGAACCGTACCGTATCTTTCCCGAGATTCCGTTGGACTGATTCCGATTCGCGGCTGACGACCGATGCGCATGCGCCGCACCGCTGCGCGAGGTGTAGGAGGCCGTCGCGTTACGTCACACGGCTCCGTTGGGATTGCATTGGACTTGGGGAGAGATTTCGCGAATTGAGAATTAAGAACTCGACTCGATTCGAACAATTACAATTTCAATTTCGTTCCGATCGTTTCAATTCTAACGATCCTCGAGCCCTGATCTGCGCGCGATCTGTTCGTTCTCTCTCGTCCAGCACTGCACTCCGCTGTGCGTGTTTTCCTCGTGGCTGCACTCGCCTCCGCGCTGTCTGCACTCGAAATGATATGCGCATACGTAATCGCACGTGCGATAGACGAAGAAAACGTTAAATAAGGGTGCAGAGGATTCAGCTACTCTCTGAACAAACCGTCCGTTTGTCTATTTATCTCTATTTTTTTTCTATCTTCTCTATCTCTTTCACGCGCACCACTTCTTTCTCATTCCACGAAATATTGAACCTCGCTGAGTGCGTAACCTCGTATTCGTAATGTTTTATTAATGCTCTGTATTATTTATTTATTCCGTCCGAGTTTGTCCAGGTTTAAGGCCGGTCTTATAGCAACTCTCCAATCAAAATCTATTAGGTGTTAATATTTTTTAAATCTAAATTGAGATAAAGTTAATAGCTCGTAAAATTAATTTCGTTACTAAAAGTTGCATACACATAATTGCAAAATTTGAACTGATTAGTTTGTTTTTTCTTGTCCATTTTCTGCAAATTACAGCTAATTTATTATCTATGTAAAATACATATGTAATAAACATATGTACTTTTAATTTTTTAATTAAAATAATGAAAAAATTAGAGAGCCTTTTAAGCTGAAGAGAAGTTTTGAGTTTTCGATAGATAACAATTTATAAATTTAATCGTCCGTTTTATCATCCGTTTTAATGTAGTATATATGTATATAAATTATTCAGAATTGATGAACCAATCCTCTCGATTCCAATTCACCTGTGCTTGACGAGCATGCGCAGAACAAAACTGTTGCGCGCGTATTGTTTGCACGCGTGTTTTCTAACCTGACCGGCACTCGGAGAATGATTTAAAGATTACGATTTAAAGTGATACTCTAGATTATACAAGATCGAAAACTTAAAATTGGAGCAAAAAAAGGGAAAAAGAAGTAGAACAAAATTCAGATGTAAAAGTGTGCGAGACAACTCTTTGGGTTGTAGAAACATTCTTAAAAGAACCTTGTATTATTGATACTCCAACACGGTCGGGATAAAAGAGACTCCGATCGGAACTGAGAATCGTTGCGAACCTGGACCTTTTGCCGCTTTCGCCCTTGTAGCTTGACAGGCGAATCGGTTTGCGATGGAAGAGTGGACCATGACGCCAAACTCGAACGGAGATGTTTTTCGAAATCTATTGTTCTCGACAGATAGGACGCTCGTCGAGACCAAGCAGCTACAGTTTCTCTCGATTTACGACGGTAAGGAGCGTGGTCGGAGCTCGACAGAGTTCATCACAAATGCTCGCCATATACAGGTAAACCTCTGTTACAGAAAACAATGCTCTTCTTGGAGGCACTAATATGGTCGACTTGTCCTGGAACGGCATCCTCTGGCACTATAAGGATCTCTCGGATTTCTCTCGGGAAAAAGCCAGCTTGGTACAACAGCTAGACAGTGGGGTTTGCGACGCTGTTTACCTGACCAAGAACAAATTTGTCTGTGTGGGGGACAGTGGGGCTGTGCAGATCTATGAGATAATTCAAACAAACAAGCACGATCAGTTTCAGCAACTCGCATATACCTGTCAGCACGACGACACAGTCTTGACAATATCCATGTTTGCCAACCAGAGAAATATTGTCACTGGAGGAATGGATTGTTGGTAGGAAAGAAATTTTCAAAATGTACAACATTTTGAACCAAGGAAGAGATTATTAATCTTATGCTTGTTGTAGTTTAAAAATTTGGGATGTGGAGGATTTGATTGCGACTTACTCGTACAGCTTTGCACATACAGACATTATCACTAGTATAGATGTAAAGCCTATGTGCAATTCTATATTTGTATCCGTCTCTTTAGATAGTGAATCACTATTATGGGACTACAGACTACATCAACCAGCTAATTGTATATTTTATCTTTAATTGTTTTATCCTGCATCTTTAAATTTGTTACATTTTTTAATTTTTCTTTTTTTTTCAAAGGTATCTTTAGGAAAAATAATTGCCCATTATCGGCAGTATCTTGGAACACTAATTTGGATCATCTCATAGCAATAGGCACAATCGACGGCAGCATTGTATTAATTGACACAAGGAAAACGGAAACTCCATTATTCGAGTCGACCGAATGCGATAGGAGCATACACAAGTTACTGTTCAATCCAAATTCAGAAAGGTAAGAATTTTTCCAGAAATATCAATTTACTTGACTGTACAATAATTTATACAAAATGTTTCTTATACAGTATGTGTTGTAATAATGATAATAAATTTAGGATAATTTATCTATTTTCCAGGAAAGACCAATTAGCATGCTGTTGTGATAACGAAACAGTAAAAATATTTGATAGCTATAGAGAAATGCTGCAGGTGTATGAAGATAGCAGTCATAACGATTTTGTACGAGGACTCGCATGGTGTAAAGATGATTTATATTCATGTTCTTGGGACGCAAATGTGATTAAACATGTAGTACATATAGATAATTAAAAGATATAGTCTAACAACGATAATTCAAGTTAATAATATATTGAAATTTTTTATATTAAAGCAATTTTTTACTTTATAACAAAATATTAAATTTATTGAAATACACCTCGATATAATAAACATTCTCTCCTCACCTCAAAAAATCGAAAACTATACATTACGTATTAACAATGAAATATTGCAATGTCGCAATTTAGGGAGATGTTAATGTGAAGATTCACAAGAAATGTGCATTCAATTTTCAGATCATATCTTTGCTACAATACGAGAACGGTGATACAAAGTATGACGAATATTAAGTCTATTTAACACATTGAAAACATTCCTTTTGCATTTATTTAAACTTGATCATTGCTTCAGACATTTCTACAACGTAGTTACGATACTCTCTGTTTGTTCAATATATTCTATTTTATTGCAGAAAAAGAGAAAAATATTCGAAATATAAAGTATTATCACTACGTATAACAGTAATGTAAAGGAGTCAAGTGTCGATGTAACAGAAATTCCTGTAGATCCTATGGATCTTCGGAACAGAATCGCGTAATACTCTTAACATAATTTAAACAAGTCTTTCTTTTCCTTTTTGCGCCTACAGTGTGTACGGTATATCAAATATCCAATAGGATTTTATTTACAATAGTCGATAACGTGACAACGTGAACAAAATATCACAAATAAAACTTTATCATTATAAAATGTCTAAAAAAAAGTTAGAAAATCATTTCCAGTAGTTGAAGGTGATATAAATTAAAGATATACTATAATGTAATATATGTGTATAGTAATTCTGGTAAAATAAACATGCAACTGCTCTGTGATGCATAGAATTTACGTACATATATTGTTTGTACCACAGAGAAAATTGCGAGTTACTTCTCCCGAACACACAGTAGATAACAGTTGTTTATCGTAAATATATTTTGAACATTTAAATTTTTGTTTTTATATTTGTTGTACTGCAATTTGTAGGACTGATTTGTAGAACAACTGTGCATAAATAATTTCTTGTAAGTACATTAATATCAAACTCGTTTATGCATACAACTTACATGAATAATGTGAAATTCATCCGGAAAGAGATGTAGCAAGAAAGACAGTATAATTTTACAGAATCTTCCTTCACATTATTACTATATATCTCCCATTTTGTATTATGCTGAATTCGTACACGCGTGCACGCATATACATGTTACTTTGAAAAATTAAAAAATGTATTCAAGTCGAGCTGATGTGTCGTTTTAATTAAAAATACTCTGATATTCTATTGATATGAATCTTCATTATCTCAGCTTTTAACTATCAGTGCCCCAGATTAGATCTGCGATTACAAATTCTATAGCTACATGATCGTTCTTGCATATAAAAACTTGAAAAGAGTAGCGTACATAAAGTTAAACATGATTACTGTTTATTCATGGGAGAAGCAATGTATATAACATGATTGAATGTGTATCTAATGTGTTGAATTGCACATTGAAGATTTCATACCGTATTGAAAATATCAGGTCCTCAAACAATTTATATCTGTGGCACCAAGTTTATAATAACGAATGTTCATGTCGATGAGAATACATGTAATATACCAAATGGCTGCATAGTTTCGCTCAAAGACTATCTGCATGCGCACTTTGTTCATTGTATTACAGAAATTATTAAAATCGTTATGTACAATTGTCTTTTTATATACTGAGATATATTGCGTTGAGACTAACGCGACATGTAGCTCTCATATCGACATTCGCCATTGTTACTTTTATCTATGTATAGCATACATAGAATCGTATATTCTGCTGCTTATTATGTCAGTTTTTTTTTAATAACACGATCTGTCTTTTCTTTTCCCATATTATTGATAATGCTTATCCCACATTGTTGAGCATTTATATGTATTACAACTCCTTATCATCGTCTTCTGGTCTTACATCCCCATACATCCAGATATTGCGATGATTGTGTTTCGCGTCCTCCTCAGCTTTCTTATATTCCTCGATCTGCAAATAATAACACACATACGTATAAATATAAATAATTAATATTCTAATATACATATATGTATACGAGGGTGGTCTGAAAAGTTTCCGATCTAACAAAGAAACAAGACATTTTTTTCTTCAAATTTATTTTTATTTTTCAACATAGTCTCCTTGTAATTCTACACACTTCTCCCAGCGATGCTCCCATCTTTTTAACCCGTCCAAATAGTACTCGGCGTTTTTCTCTGCAAAATAATTGTTTACGAAGGTGATGGCCTCTTTATTTGATGAAAATCTCTGTCCTCCGAGCGCAACGTTTAGCTTAGGGAACTGAAAAAAGTCACTTGGAGCTAGATCTGGTGAGTAAGGAGGGTGGTCAAGCAGTTCAAACCCTAATTCGTGGATTTTCGCCATGGCAACCACTGAGGTGTGAGACGGCGCATTGTTTTGGTGAAACAAAATTTTTTTTCTGCAAATGTGGCCGTTTTTCCGCAATTTCTGTCTTTAGCTTGTCAAGTAATGATGAATAGTATGCTTCTGTAATGGTTTTTCCTTTTTGAAGATAATCGATCAAGATAACTCTATCTCTATCCCAAAAAACAGTCGCCATCACTTTCCTAGCCGAAAAAAGTTTTTGCTTTTTTTGGAGCTGATTCCCCGTTCGCAATCCACTGTTTTGACTGTATTTTTATTTCTGAGGTATAATGGTATATTCAAGTTTCATCTACAGTAATTAATCGGCGCCAAAACTCTGATTTATTGCACCTAAACTGCGCCAACAGAGCGTTGGAAAAGTTCATTCAAACACATTTTTGGTCTAACGTGAGCAAACGCGGCACCCAACGCGCGGACAGCTTTCTCATGCCTAAATCTTCATTTAATATGTGACAAACACGTTCTTTAGACATATTCATAGCCTCTGCTATCTCTCTCACTTTAATTCAACGGTTGTCTACCACCATTAGGTGAACTTGAGCGATGTTATCGTCAGTGGTTGCAGTTTTTGAACGTCCCGAGCATTCATCGTTTGCCAAGCTGGTACGGCCACGTTTAAATTCAGCTGCCCAAAATTTCACAGTGGTAAATGATGGTGCAGAATCCCCGTACACAGCATCCAACTCGTCTTTGATTTGCGTAGGCGTATTACTTTTCAAAAACAAATATTTAATGACGGCTCGATACGCGATTTTTTCCATTTTCACAAAACACTCACATCGACTCACTCAAACGATTGTCAAACAACAACCGCGCGTCCAAAATGGCTGAAATTTTAAAAGATACCTTTTAAAAGATACGCAAACAAATTCCCTAACTTTTGTTGACAAGTGCTACTATCTTCATGTTGAGGTCGGAAACTTTTCAGACCACCCTCGTATATATATAGTGTAAAAACAATCAACTAATAATTGGCAGGTCCTAAGTTTGAAAACTGTCCAATATTCCTCAGTTTCATAAGAGATTAATTAAAAAGTTAAAGCGATGTCATGTGGCTCGCATAAGTCATAGATCGCGTGTTTAAATCCACATCCCATATATAGATTTTTTCTAAAATCTAAATCTAAAACTATTTAAAGCAAGCACACAATAAGCTTTTTAGCCTACAATGCATGATCTTCAGGCATTATTAATTAGAAAATTAAAAATTATGCCTGAAGAAGTACAAAATGAAAATGGTAACCACAGGGATTCATATTTTAATAAAAATAATTTTATCGCAGTTACAAGAATACGGCAGAAATGGACTTACCAATTTAGTAAGTCTCCTATCTCGATGCTTTTGAACGTGCAAGAATCCGTCGGAAATAAGACCTTTTCCGATATCTTCGTTTGTACTGGGATGCATCAGCGTCACAGCAGTTACGTTGTTGCCTAACTTGTATTCGACATTCAAGAGCAGAATTTTATCCAATACGTCTTCTTTAAATGCGTCCACTGCCGCTCTCTTGTCATCCGTCTGTAAAATATTATCATTAAACGTTTACAGATGTCTTTTCGTTGATAAATGTATCTTTGAAAAATAAATTGTGTAAGAGATGACGTGTAACTTTATTATGAAAGCGATCAACTGGTAGTAGTCAGTGGGTCCCAAGTTCGATTCCCTGATGACCTCTATTTTATCAAAATTCTATAAACCCTATATACATGTATATATAATCTTTTACTTACATCACTTGGAAGAGTCACACAAGCCAGTGCATACTCGTGAGCGTACGGCTTGTCGGTTGCAAAGCGCGCAGGCAAATCGGCAACTCGCGTAACATTAAGGGTTTCTCTGTTGCCGTAATCGATGTAGAACACACTGACATTGGTACCGGAGACCTTCTCCGTTTTCACGCGATACCATTGATCGTCCCCGCTGAATTTCGCAACCGCTAGATCACCCCTGGTTGGCTTATAGGCACCGGGAAGCGGTGGATTAGCAGCCAACTCCTGGCGTAATTGTAAAAGCATACTCTCCAACAGGGTACCCTGATCGACGAACTGAGCGTAGAAATGTAGATCGTCGGTAACCTCGGAGATCACAACCTTTTGATAATCGATCTTTCGCTCCTGCCCTTCCTTTTCGTCCACTATCTTATCGTTCTCCACTGGCGCTTCCACGCGATTCTTCCAGATCTGCAATGTAAATCATATATTTAAGTATATAAGTTTAAGTTAAATATATACAAGTTTCCTTAAAGGGATACTAAAGCTGTTCTGTTTTATCGATTATTTTGCTTATTTTTAATTTACTAATCTTTTAATTGTATTTACAGAATTAAAAATCCTTTTCCACAATTAAAGTACAGACGGTAACATAATGCGCACGTAAGAATTTTATATAAAGAACGAAAAATAATTTTAATTTGTAAATATTAAATTTTTTTTCGTTTTTAAAATTCTTACATGCACATTATGTTACCATCTATACTTCAATTGTGAAAAAGGATTTTTAATTCTATAAATACAATTAAAAGATTAGTGAATTGAAAATAATCAAAATAATCGGTAAAATAGAACAGCTTTAGGATTCCCTTAATACATTATTTAATAATTCAATACATTTACTTACATTCAATTTTTTTGTTTTTGCACGTTCTTCTGCGGCTTTAAGAATTCTCGTGAGTTCTCCTGAATCTGGGAAATTCACAACCTCTGCCAGACCTTCCTCAACAAGAGCGACAGACATATTAACGTCGTTCACCGTTAACCAGCCAATGAAACCACTCAATTTGGTCTCCGTGTTCTCGATCTTAATCTCCACGTCTCGTTGGAAACAATGTTCCTTGGTGAAGGCGAGAGCTTTCTCGCCACATTCATCTGCTTTCACCACCCCACCACCAGGTAATGTTCTTTGACAACGCGGAGTTCTTATTCCAGCCAGCACGAACGTGATAACGTAATCCTCTTTGGGAAGATAGAGCTTCAATCGCGACCCACTCGTCACGAACTCAACCACCGCTCTGATTCCCTGCGCTCGTTTAAGCGATGTCAAAAACGCTTTCGCCTTCGAGGGATCGTTCGAGAGATCCACTATTCTGTGAACTGGAATGTCTTTCTTCGCGTGCAGTCCGTGTTGCGATTTTTCCGCCTTGCTTTCAGCCACTTGCAAGAGATTGTAATGAGAGGAACGCTGATCGTCGTTCTGTCTATACTTGACCACTCGCGCGAGACCTCGAGCGACCAATGCCTCTGCGATGTTCCTATTGGCATGGTAACAAGATAAAAAATATTAATTATTAATAATTCTTAGTGCAAACCAGTAGAAGACAAATAGATCTTACAGAGATCGATTTATGCTTACGTTTTGCCACAGGTTACGGTGCAGCATAGCTTCTCCGGAAAATTATCCCTGGCCGGCTGTGTATAATCGACAACCACCTTCACATTTTTCCTAATGAATTTCTCCCGCAAAAATTCTCGCGCCTCCAACATCCACGGTACGTCGTACAAAGGTCTGTAATCTTTCGGCCGAGCAGTATTGTTGCCGTCTTCGGTGTTCCTCTTCTCACGAGTGGGCGGTCGAATACTGCTCAGAAATACTTTCTTGTTTTCCCCGTTTTGTGTTCGGACAATGAGAGCGTCCGCGTTAACGATCTCTACAACGGTGCCGGTAAACTCGATCTGAGGTCCAGACGGTTTGTAGTCTTTCCATAGGCGCAAACGTGCCTCCTTCGCGGCCTTCTCGGCGAGATACAACTTTTCCGCGCCGGATCTACTGTTACTGATCGACCAGTCCTGGCATTTTGCGAAACCCTCGCTCAGAAGAATTTCCGCGATGTTTCCTAATGCAAACAAAAAAATAATAAATGTAAAAATTAATTTCAATTGTTTCGAATATTTATTGTACATAATTTGACACTCAATTGCCAGATTTATTTAACTATAAATTTACCCTTAGGATGAATAATGCTGCCAATAAAGTTATTATTGTTGACCGACTCGAGTACTATCTCTACGTCCCTATGTAAAAGCCGCGACTCCACAAAGTATCTAGCTTCGTCCGCGTAAGGATCGCCGACAGAATTCTCGCGACGTCCGTTGGGCCAGCCAGGACAGCGGACGCCCGAAATCATCAACGTTATGTTATAGAAATCGGGCAGGAGAAAAGCCTTCACAGTGGAGCCGTCGAAAACGAACTCGATTACCGCCTTGATCGGTTTCTTGCCAAATTTCTCGACCAATTTCCGTGGATCATCGACGGTCCATTTGATATCTCGTATGTGCTCGGCGGTCGGCGAGTCCGACCACTTTCCCTTCTTCGCGACTTTCGCGATATTTTCCAGTTCCACCAATCGTTGCTGCTCAGCCGTGGGATTACGATTGTCCTTTTTGACGGTCACCAGACCCTCGGACACCAAAGTTTCGATCACATTCTCGCCATTCCTGTCTGTATAATAATCACGCAATTAGATGCATGGAAATTTAATTTTAATGTCGACTGCCGCAAACGACAGATACCTTTTCCTAGCCAGACAGTTCCATATGTTCTAGGTGTATTGAGCGATTTCTCAGTGGCGAAGGTAACATCTTGACCAATCAACTTTCGGCGCAGAAACTCCCTCGCTTCCCAGGCGTACGGCTCATCTTTGGTCTCATCCGTGCTACACAAGTACGTAAGAATAATTAAATTATTATTTATAAATTATTGTTAGATACCAAGACCTGCTTTGATATTGGGTTCCTTCGTTTATTATTAATATACTTATAAAAATATTTTCTTACTTAAAAAATCAGTAAATTAAGAGAAAATTTATAAACGGTTCTGTCCAATACACCATTATATAATTTTACCTGTCATTTCCTTTCCAACGTTCCAATTTTGGAGCAGTAATGTTGCACAGAGTGATCGTCACTTCAGGCGGAGGACCACCCATAGGTTGTCCACGGATGACAACGGTGTCTCCCGAGGTCACCTGTAAAATTAAAATTTTACATCGCAAGGAAGCCCAAGATATCTCAAAAAATATCCAGCACCATGTCTCAATTTAGACCATCAATTACGCAATTGCTAATATCTTTCATAGAACTTTTCCGAATCGGCGACGCACCCTATCATTGCTTCGCGAGAGATAAATTAAAAAGCGACAAAATCCTAATTCTCATTTACGTGACGAGTAGCATCCGATGGATGCTCCAAGCACGTAGCAGGCCGCCACGGCGACGATACTCCAGATCGCAACCATATGTTCTACGACGTAACTGGTGGGATCAACATCATGTCGACGCGGCGCAAATAGAGATAGCACGCAAATAAGCCGCCGCGCGGGAGAGGCCGGTGGCACGTTCGGATCCTCACCTGCTTCACCACCCCGTTCCGCAATTTCACCGGTGCCTGAGGTGCGCTCATGGTGTCGCGTGATGACCCTCGACGAACGAGAAGATCGGTGTGCGATCAACGTCGGTGCGATCCCGTTCCAGCGATCCGCACGTGCGCTCTCGGGTATCGAGGTCGGTACGGTAGCAGCTGCGCTCGTGACTCCGCGATTTATCGCTCGTAGCGTGTCGCGGGGGGAAAAAAAAGAATAGGAGAATCACTCTCGCGGGCTGTGGACGGGCTCAGGAGTGACGAGTTGTCATATTGGCTGGCGACTCGCTGGGCAGAGACAGGCGACGACGGCCCACGGGCTCTCTCGCGCTTCCTTATACACGTATATCGCACACGACGGGCTGCTCGTCTGCGAGGTGGCTGCTGGCTGCTGTTCGGCGCGAGCGCGATCTACACACCGCGGTGGACACGCTTCGAAATTTGCTTGGGCACAGTGGTGATGTGGCAACACGCGACACACGCCGCGCGACACGGTGTCGCACTCTACGCTCTGCCTTCGACCTCGCGTGCACGAGAGCGGCCGGTCTGCACGAGAATTTAGTGCCAGGAGGTTCGTTCGTTTTAGCACCTCTGCCACTGCACCTGGCGAACGACGATAATCTCCCCCTTACTCCTTCGCCTTCCCCGGTCAATTTGGAGTATCACTCCGAGTGTAGATAGTGTGGAAGAGGTGCTCTCGAGAAAGAGCACACTCATTCCGTGAAGAGGTTAATAGCGTTTTTCACTGGCAAGAACTAAGTGCGCACTAGAAACTCGTCGAGTTCAGGCGACACTGTCGGAGTGCACTGAAAGTGCGAGTTTTTTGCATTCCCAACTAAACACGTCTGTTATTCTCAGTGCCATCTCAGTGCAGTTTTGTGGCGTATTTGGGCGTATTGTGCTACTGTATAACCATGGAAAGTTTGACCGATTTGACTATTTCTTTTAAAGTCAACAATGATATAATAAATATTACTCTTCTTCTATTATTTTATAAGCTGTTGTTCTTGCAACGCGAAAATGACTTTTGAACTGTAACAATAATATAATATAATTTTTAATATAGAACATGTAAGTCTGGCCAGTTGGTGTCGTTATTATTTAAAGATCTCCTTTTTTTGAAATTATAAATATTTATTTACTATTAGCATACATTACAAGAAACGTTTCGACTCTCTGTTTGGGTCTTCTTTAGTATTCTTTCGATTTGTAAACAATATTATAATGTTCTCAATCCAAGGTCTGATTAAAATAATAGGCAAGCGAGAAGAAAATCAATAAAAATGTATGTATCTTAAAATCTTTATTGTAAAATTATTAATTAAAATATTATATATTCCTTGAAATTATTAATTATGTATCATATTAAAAATATATAATTATTAATTATGTATTATATTAAATATATATATATAATGGATTATAATGGATATTATTTGTTTACAAAGGAACACTGTTTGTTGTAATATATGCGAATAATATTTATAATTATAAAAAAAAAAAACCTTTAAATAATTATAACAACGTCCAGCCATACTTATATAGTTTATATTAGGAATTGATTTTTATTTCGGAAAAGAGCTTATGAAATAGATAAATATAAAATAATATAATATATTTGTACATATAGTGTATATATATAAATTGATAAATATAAAATATAATATATTTGTATATATATATATATTGATATTTTTATACAATACGTATTATTGTTTTACGTAATGCAATAATTTGCAGAAACAATATATAATATATATGTATGTATGTGTACTTACATCCTTATCCGCAAGGTTATGCACTACTTGAACAAAATTTTCGATCTTTGGAATTTTTCGCGGATCTTCTTTTAATAAGTCATCTTCATCACTACTGGATGATGACGAAGAAAGCAACTGTAATAGTCCAAATGCTAATCGTGCATCTCGTGAATTTGAAACATCGTCATTATCCCGCGAAGCCATATTGCACTGAACTGACACCGTCTCTCGGAGCTCGTGCCGAATTCTCGCACTATAGTGCAAAAACTCGGCACTAGACTTCCCAGTGAAACAGCGCGCACCGTCTTCGTGCGCACCGAAACGTCCAGTGAAACACATTGTCCGCGGCTGGTGCGCACTGAGTGCGCACTAGTGCAGCCAGTGAAAAACGCTATAAGTTAAACTCGTAGGTGTGAGAGGACTTTAGAACGTTGCCGACACGAAAAGTGTCGCGAATATATTTGCTAATATTTTTTAATATAATATATTATATTAAACATTTATTAACTTTAGAAAATTTCTCAGACCTTTTATAAAATCAAACACTTTCAAAATGTCAAGAGAGTAAGTAAAAGTTGACATCTTTTAAAAAATTTTATATATATAAATTCTTTCTAAAATAACTTCAGATTTCTCATTTTATAATTTCTTTGATGAAATTTTATCAAACAAAAGTTGAAAGTCATTTTTAAAAATCAGAATAAATCTTAGAATTTTTAGAACTTTAGATTTTACATATATGAAAAATTTCAAGAAAAAATATAAACATTCTCAATATTTTTGAAGAACTCCAATTACACGCACATATGTGTGTATGTATCATGTGTTATATTTCTCATACTATCATTAATTTCAATTGTTTTAATTAATAAAAATAACTTTATAACAAAACCAAGGTTTTAACTAAGAAAATTTAGAGTTCAAAAATTTACTAGTAAATTTATCAAATTTCTGTATTGAAATTTATTGAAAAAATCTAATAAAATATGTAGACGTACTCAGTATTTCTAAAATGTTATAACTGAGTATGTTATATATATTAATCTCATGTTAATTTTCATTTTACTTTAATTAATGAAAATAGCTTCAAGTCTAGGAAACTATGTAACTAATGTTTTCACTGGAAAAATATCGATTCTAAATTTATTACTTTTATTAAATTTTTCTAAAATTTAATGTTTAAATTATTTTGAGTGCAAATTTAAATATTAGAGATTAATATTGATATTTTTATTCTTTAATGTCACTATGAAACAGTTCTAGAAAAATAACTTTGACTATAAAATTGATTTTAATTAAACATTAAGTATCTTAATTAAACATAAGTATTTTTTCTTCTTAGAGATTATTACAAATTTCTGGAAATCAAGATTAGGAATTTCTGAAAGAAAATACTTAGAAATGAAATGATTTCTTTTTTTTTATTGCGCACAATATGTTTACATCTTTATTCTACTTTTAATTTAAGATATTTTCAATGGAATGATGTAAGTGTGAAAATAACACGTAAAAGTATAAAAAAATGTTAATGCAAGATGAAAACGATATGTAAAATACAAGAGGATGAACGTTTCAAATCAAATGACGAGCTATTTTTTCTTGTCGATAGAATTGTGCACGAAGACATATCTACTAGAGGATATTCTGTTAAGTTGCTACAGAAATCAGTATACCTCTCCAGTGAACGCAACATCAAATTCTGTCGGCACTAAAAACAGAGTGAAAAAAGCGCCCGAACATTAAAATTAAAAGAAAAAATTGTCCCTCTCGCGCTTTTCACGGATTTCTAAAGTCTTTGGATTCGAGATTTATTATATTTGTCGAGTCTTGCAGTGATAGGTATTAATTCTAAACTTAATCTACTTCCTCCATCCTCGACGCCTCCTCCGAGTCACCCTCCAACGTCGGCACTTCCATGTCCATCTTCTCATCTTCGGCATTTGACGTGTCCTCGTCATCAAAGCCCAAGCCGAGTTTGATCATTCTGTAGATTCTGGATGCGTGCACCTGGGGGTCCTCGAGCGCGAAACCAGACGATAAGAGAGCAGTCTCGAAGAGCAACATAACTAGATCCTTAACAGATTTATCGTGTTTGTCTGCCTCGGCCTTCTGTCTCAGATTCTCCATGATGGGATGATCGGGATTGATCTCGAGATGCTTCTTCGCAGCCATATATCCCATGGTGGATGTGTCGCGGAGCGCCTGCGCCTTCATAATCCTCTCCATGTTCGCCGTCCAGCCGTACTGTGATGTGACGATACAGCAAGGAGAGTCGACCAGTCTATTGGAGACTACAACTTTCTCCACCTTCTTATCCAAAATATCTTTCATGACCTTGCAAAGATTCTCGAATTTTGCCTTGTCCTCCTCGCGCTTCTTCTTCTCGTCTTCGTCCTCTGGCAATTCCAGACCTTCCTTCGTGACGGACACCAGCTGCTTGCCATCGAACTCTTTCAGCTGCTGGACGACGTACTCATCGATGGGCTCTGTCATGTATACGACTTCAAAACCGCGCTTCTTTACGCGCTCCACGAACGAACTGTTGGCCACTTGCTCCCTGCTCTCGCCAGTGATGTAGTAAATGTGCTTCTGGCTCTCTTTCATTCTACCAACGTAGTCCTTGAGCGAGCACATCTCGTCGCCGGAAGCGGAAGTGTGATATCGCAGCAGCTCCGAAAGCTTCTTCCTGTTCTGACTGTCCTCGTGGATACCCAATTTCAAATTTTTACTGAATTGTTCGTAGCACTTCTTGTAGTTCTCCTTGTCCTCCGACAATTCTTCGAAAAGCTCTAGGCATTTCTTGACTAGATTCTTTCTGATGACTTTCAAAATCTTGTTTTGCTGCAGCATCTCACGAGAGATGTTGAGAGGTAGATCCTCACTGTCCACGACGCCTTTGATGAAATTGAGATACTCTGGGATCAGGTCCTCGCAGTTATCCATGATGAAAACGCGACGTACGTACAACTTGATGTTATTCTTCCTCTTTTTATTTTCGAAGAGGTCGAAGGGCGCGCGGCGCGGGATAAACAGCAGCGCTCTAAACTCCAACTGTCCCTCCACGGAGAAGTGTTTCACAGCCAAGTGATCCTCCCAATCATTGGTCAAGCTCTTGTAGAACTCGCCGTACTCTTCCTGAGTGATATCATCCGGATTTCTCGTCCAGATCGGTTTCGTTTTGTTCAACTCCTCATCTTCAGTGTATTTCTCCTTAATGGTCTTCTTCTTCTTTTTCTTTTCATCCTTCGGCTTGTCCTCATCTTCATCCTCGCCAACATCCTCGATCTTCGGTTTGTCATCCTCCGTCTTTTCTTCCTCCTTTGTGGGCTCCTCCTCCTCGTCTTCGCTCAGCTCCTTGTCACGCTCCTTCTCGACGACGAGCTTGATGGGATAGCCAATGAATTGAGAGTGCTTCTTCACGATCTCCTTGATTTTTGATTCCTCCAAATATTCTGTCTGATCCTCCTTAATGTGTAGAATGATTTTGGTGCCTCGTCCAATTGGTTCACCATTGTCGGGTCGAACCGTGAACGAACCGCCAGCAGAGGACTCCCACAAATATTGTTCGTCGTCATTGTGTTTGGAGATGACGATGACTTTATCAGCTACGAGATATGCCGAGTAGAAACCCACACCAAACTGACCAATCATGGAGATATCAGCGCCTGCCTGCAGAGCTTCCATGAATGCCTTTGTACCGGACTTGGCAATGGTACCCAGGTTATTTACAAGATCAGCTTTGGTCATACCAATGCCACTGTAAAATTAATAAAAATTCAATTTAAAGACAACTGTTATATTAATATATTGCATGCATATAAAAAAATATTAAATCAAGTCAGCAGTTTAATTAAAAACAATTTTATTATTTCAATAAAATTTCAATGAAACAAATATTCCATTAGAATAAGAGCATGATGTATTTAATTAATATTATTATGTAGATTGCTAATGTAACCTAGTTTTTTCTGTCAGAACTTAATTCTATGAAAGTTCAATACTTACGAGTCAAGAATGGTCAAAGTACGGTCGTTCTTGTTCGGGACAATCTTAATGAACAATTCTTTGCATGTGTCCAGCTTAGATGGGTCCGTAAGAGATTCATATCGAATTTTATCCAACGCCTAGACAGATTTACAAAAAATATTACGTTATTAAAAAAATTTTGTCATATAATTTATCATTCAAATGTGTAGTTATCTTTAGTTACAATTACCAAAACCTATGTATCACAATCAAGAAAAAAAATTCGAGAACATTATTATATAAGAATTCTAATTACGATTTTTAATCTATGAATTAGAAGAAAAATTGGAAATGATATTATATATGAATTTTAATCGCACTTTCCAAAACTACAAATTATAATAAGGAGGATAATTCAAGTACATATACATTTTTATCCCCCAATGTATATCGCAATAAAAAGAAAAATCCGAGATTATCGCATACAAATACGATATAAAAAATTTATTAAATTCGATAGAATGTTAAATGTGTCGAGGAATACTTGAATATGTCAAATTGAGAAACGAGAATCGGAATAATATTGAATAAAGCCAACCGAAATGTAGGGCACATGGCGTCGACAAAGAAATTTTTTCTTAACCAAATCAGCACAAGCCACTTACATCGGACGAGTTGGAGATTAATTCTCGGATGAAAATCTCCTTGTTCGAGTAGAAGGTGTTGATGATCAGGCTCATCAACTGAGCGATCTCGGCCTGGAAGGCGAAGGTCTCCACCTCGCCGGCGTCCGTCATGCTCACGTCCTCGGGCATTTTCTCGCAGGATTAATCCGAAAGCTGCGGAAACGCGGAATAAAAGTCGCAGATGCCACACCTCGGGGAATTACGAATTCCTCCGAATTACCGGAACAAATTACGCTAGAGGAGAGTAACGGAGAGACTCGACGAGACGATGTGTCACGCACGCGGTCGCAGAAACGAGTGTCCAATGGTGGCGCGCGGCGTCGGCTTTTATCGACGCGGTTGAATATTCTAGAAGGCGCCGACGACGGAAGCCCGCCCGGCTTCTAGAACCTTCTATCAAGCGCGTTCCTGGCGGCCGAGTCGTCACGTTCGTCGTCCGTCGCGGCGAGTCGCGACCCGTGGGGAAAATCGTCCGGATGATTAAGCGCGCCGAGTCACGCGCAACTTTTCGAGCGGAACGCGCCCGCTCGCCTCGGCCGGTCGCCCAACGCTCGCGCGACTCGCGTTGTACAGGAAGCGCCGACATTCTCCGGCTAATGCTGGCCAATCTAGAATCATCGCGATAGGTCGACGCGTTTTCTTCAAAATAGACGCGACAACGGCCTTGTGTGGTGTGTCCGTGTGTGTCGGGTGTACGCACGTGCACACAGCATCGACCACGCTTCCACAAAAGCGTCGCCTTCTACCTTGGAGCGCTTGGGATGATTTTAGGCGCGAAAAAAGCGTGTAAAGAGAGATAAACGCTTTCGTCTTACTCAGCTGATTCTTTGAAATTGTGCTACGAAAATTTTTCGGCATTAAAAGATAATCGTAAACATGGCCGTGGAAATAACTCTCGTAATGATACTCTGATATCTATACATATATATATATATCCGTAATCTGTAAATTTTCGAAATTCCTCCGTGGATTTGTTGCTTGGAGTACTCGGAGTCGTTTGATGCTCCGGGGAGTCGTTTGAGCGACACGTGGGTCGCGGCGTCGCGGGCTTCTCCCATTCGGTCGTTGGAGATTGTCCGTCCGTCCGTCCGTGAGTCGTCTGCATTCTGCATCGGTGCCGCCCGCCTCTTCTTATCGGGGAACGAGAATCATGGATCCCGACGTCCTGTCGCGGCTGATACCCCAGAGCAAGGAGCAGGTACGGGCGTCCTGCAAGAAATGCGGCTACGCCGGGCATCTAACCTATCAGTGCCGCAACTTCATCAAGGTCGATCCCAATAAGGAGATCGTACTGGACGTGAGTAGCACGAGCTCGGACAGCGACGAGAATTACGTCACGCCGTTGACGGAGCTGCGCGAGCGTGAGCTGCGGAAGAAGCTGCGGGAGGCGAGGAAGCGGCGCCGGGAGAAGAAGAACGCCAGGAAGAAGCACAAGAGAAAACGCGAGAGCTCGGAGAGCAGCGAGTCCGAGTCCTCTGAATCGTCGTCATCCTCGTCATCGTCGTCGTCGTCGTCGTCGTCGTCGTCGTCGTCGTCGTCATCGTCGTCCTCGTCCAGTGAGGAGGAAAAAAGACGCAAGAAAGAAAAGAAGAGGAAGAAGAGCGCCAAGCGTGGGAAGCGCAAGAGACACAAGCGGGATGACAGTTTGCCCGGGCGCGACGGCGACAGGAAAAGAAAATGAATTGTTTATGAGCTCCCCGGGTGTTTCGTTCCTTCTAGTTCCTTCGGTCGTTGAATATTGATGCATAGTGCGTGACTGTGACATTTTTCGTAAGTCGCGTTGTGCTCCGATTTCCCATCGACGAGGGAACATCTCACTCCAACTCGAACCTTGTAATTAAAGGAATTCTAGAAATATTTTTTTCACTTATACAGAGAGCTGTGATGTTCTGAATAAAGAATAGCAGAAAACAAGAGCGTACTGATAAAATCGCTAACGGTTTTTCTATTAAATTATTAAATTGATTTCCCTCGTTTATCTCTTATATCATATCTTCTTTTTTATATTTTTTTGTCCTGTTATATTTTATCTAATCTCTAACGTAATCTTTAGCAAATGTAGATATTAAATACGTTTATTCTCATAGTTTTGTGTTATCTTGCGAAGTTTTAGACGCGGAATGACGCTGCAAAACGCTCAGGTCATCAGTAGCATACGTGTCTATTCGTACACGTTTTCTAAATATATTTTATGTGTTTACGAAACGTACATAAAACTAGCATGTGCTATTTGTACAGTTTTTTTATTTATTAAAAAACGGAAAATAAGACTGTCATAAGTTTCTTTTATTGTTCGAGAATTTTATTTTTTTAATTATATATTATTCTTTAGAAACTATTATGTATAAATTTCGAATTTAGGGTGTAAGAATTACATTAAAATGTTTACGAAAAAAACCGTTTATTTACCGGAGTAAATATTTTATCAATTTGAAAATGCCGGTAACAAAATGAGAAATTACATAATCGTGACAGATATATATATATATTTCGAGCATTTTCCGTCGTATTATATATAAAATTCTGAATAAAGGAAGTGATCCATTCGAAAATAACTGTAACAATACTAAAAATTCAGTTCCATTCAAATAAGGGCCTAAACACAATGCCAGGCAATAGGCAATAGGAATAAAAATAATAAAAGAGAGAAAGAGAGAAAGGATCTCTCTTTTTCTCTTTCTTTATTTCGTGTTCCTATTGCCCGTTGCCTGGCATTGTGTTTAGGCCTTAACTCTCATAACTCTGAGAAAGTATTCTGCGAGCTGATGCTTGTCCCAACGTTTTTTATCACATTCTTTAGAATGTCAGAGGACTGAAAGAAATGGTATGTTATTGACAATTTTTAGAAGCGCGAAAACACTACATAAACAGTCGAAGTGCTGTACGTTTGAAAATTATTTGGATTATTTACGTTTTATATATACACGAATAAATGAAACTTTTTCATATGGACAAGCAATGTTTATAAAAATTATTATTGGATAACATACAATGCAAAAAATAGTTAAATTAAGATTGTTAATATAGTTGTCTTTAGCATTGATAAAATAAAAACATTAAAATTGAAAAGCAGGATATAATTTTCATAGATTATTGTCTACGTAAATGACATAAGACATAGTTTACATAGTTTGTAATACAGATTATTTATATTTTATAGATTAAACAATTCTGAAAAAATCTCCTAACTTATTTGAAAATGTCAATAAGAAAACGAGGGAAATCAACAACTGTCGTTCGCGCCAATCGATCCAGTGCTCCAATGGCTGACTCCATAGCACTCCATAGGCGTTCATAGCGATTGTAGCGACTCGAAATTTTTGTTGACCATTGATATCGATTCGATGCGTTTATTGTCAACTTCCAACGCAATTCAACTTCCTCAACGCAAAGGTTGAGGAGAGAACGAGATATTTTCTTTTGGGATCATTTCGCGATCGTTATGACGCGACACGCGAGGAATTGCACCGCGGGTGCGGTGTACACGTATCACGAGAAGAAGAAGGACGCCGCGGCGTCAGGTTATGGTACGAACACTCAACGGGTGGGCAAGGACTCCGTCAAGGATTTTGACTGCTGCTGCCTGACTCTGCAGCCATGCAGGAATCCAGTGATAACGTACATATCTTACGGATTATGTGACCGTTAAGTTTAACGCCCGGTGAAAAGCGCAGACAATAGGAACAGAACGAAGGTGTATAACCTCAAAAGAAGTTGGAAAATAAAAATTAAATGTGTCCTATTGTTCTACATACCTATTTTTTTTATCATACGCTGATACATGGTTTTTTACAGATTGAACTCTATCACCTGTGTTATTCTTTGTTCCTACTGCCTGTACTTTTTATATATTTTTATATTTTCAAAAGGCCTCACATGTATTTACATATTTTTATACTGGGTACTCTTTATGATCAAAGATATGAAACTGTTGTAGGAAAGACGGCTATCTATTTGACAAAGAGGCAATATTGGAGTACATTTTGACAAAGAAAAGAGAATATGCAAGGAAACTGAAAGAATATGAGAAGCAGAAGCAAAAGGAAGAGGTAAGATTATAGATGAGCTTTATGAAAATCATTGAATATATAGAAAGGTTTAAATAATTAATATATTTACATTGCCATATTTATTACAGGAAGAATCACAAGAACAGACAGCCAATGAAGAACTAAAGAAGCTACAAAATTTTCTTAAGAGTGAAAAAACTATTGTATCGAGCAGTCCTAGTACATCTGATGGAGATTCCGTGTCTAATATGAAGAATGGCAAAGACAAGGTGTTACCAAGCTTCTGGATACCCTCAAAGACCCCAGGAGCAAAGGAAATTTCTTTACAGAAACCTGACAAGACTATTTACTGTCCTGTTAGCGGAAAGCCGTTGAAAGTAAAGGATCTGATTCCAATAAAATTCACAGTGGTTAAGGATCCAGACGACAAGAGATCGCTTATCGTCAAACAAGCACGATACATGTGTCCCATTACGCATGATGTCCTGGGCAACAATGTTCCTTGTGCCGTAATAAGAACAACGTAGGAGCAACAAATAATTTTGCTTGAATCTTGAATATTGAATATTTTGTCATATTGGTTGATTACTTAAACCTCTTGCATTTACAGCGGCGACGTAGTCACAGTAGAATGCGTGGAAAAGTTGATAAAAAAGGACTGGATTAATCCTCTAGATAATTCCAAATTGACGCCGTCTGATATTATTCCTCTACAAAGAGTAAGTGATATAAAAATAGTATAAACAATATGAATAATCATCGTAGAGAGTAATATTGTTTTCCACTATTTTCCAGGGTGGCACTGGTTATTCATCTGTTAATGATTCCTTAGAGGGCAAGCATGAAAGACCGGTGTTGCAGGCGTGAAGAACCACACGTTTTTCTCATCGCTTGATTGTTTATAGATGTTTTTAACTTTGTCAAAAAGGTACAAATTTTAATCTAAATGTAGTTAAGTATTAATTTATGATCATATATTTTAATTAATTTACAAATTTTTACAATAAAACAAACTGTGTTTCTAAACATAACTTGATATGTATCACATTTTATTAATAGACATTATATTACATTAATAGACTATACTACAATATATAGACGAGAGTTATATGTGTGTAGAAAAAGAACTGCATATACGATTTTATTTGGTGTATTAAAAATTAAAGATTTTATTTTATATAAATTTTTTTATACATGAAAAATCAAAATTCAAGATCTTGCTTGTAAATATCTTGCTAATAAAATCATTTAGAGACGAGCAAGAAAAAAATATGGTATTTAAAAGTTAATATAAGAAAAAAATTAATAATTTAAAGTTTGCATTAAAAAAATAAAAAACTAGTCGAAGTTGCTGGATAAGCAGCATTTTGTTAATATATATTAGAATAATTAAAATATTTACATGTGAAAGAGAGAGAGAGAAAGAGCAAAAAGAACTGCATGTGCGATTTTACTTGATATATTAAGGATTTTAAATTTATATAAAATTTATATAAATCTCTGTATATGAAATGTATTATATATGCATGTATCATATGTGAAAAACCAGAATTCAAAATCTTTCCTATAAAATAGAATAAAATATATTCAGAGACAAGAAAGATTCTGAATTAAATTTCGGGTTTTGTGAATGGATGATATAATAGAACCGTCAAGTAGAATTACATATTAAAAGTAATGATTGAATAATAATTAAATTTAAATAAGAATTTCAAAATAATGTTTGGAAAATGTTTCACATAAATTGTCAAATATATATAGTAAATCATCTATATTAAAATATTCATTCTACATATACTGAAAACGATATATTTTAAACAAACGTTTTAATGCAGTTGGATATTATTATCATATATTCTTATTATCTTATTTATTATTATAAAGATAATTTTTTACACATATTTTTACATCATGCTTATTATTATAAAGATATAATTGTGTGTGTGTGTGTGTGTGTGTGTGTGTGTGTGTGTGTGTGTGTGTGTGTGTGTGTGTGTGTGTGTGTGTGTGTGTGTGTGTGTGTGTGTGTGTGTGTGTGTGTGTGTGTGTACATTAATTTATACTTCAAAGAAGGAAGAAAACAAGTTGAATTGTCATTTAAAAAATTTTGAATTTTGAATTTAAAAAATTAAATATTTTTCTTAACTTTGCACTTTTTCTTAATTATACTTAATTTTAAAAAAGTGCTAATTTGTGCGCTAATTGTGAATGTTTGCATTAAGCTTTTTTCTAAACTAATGTTTTACTTATTCTATCATATTTCGTCAGAACTTGTCACTTTTACCCCAGCCAGGCCATGCCTTTATCGCATCTTCCGATAGACGAATGTACAGATTGTAGACTTTGTCAGCATTATTCTTCTGAGCTATACGAGCCATATCCTCCAATGCGATCTCCCATTCTTCATTATTGGCTATAGTAATATTCGTAGACTCTTCATCTATTAATGACAAAAAACAAATTAATAAGTGATTGCGATAAATAAGCAATATTTTGATTTCTATCTGGTAGAGGGAATGTACAGAAGAAAGCATACAAAGAGAAAGCATGCATGCTCGAGTCTTTTATCGATTTTCGAGGTTTTTTATCAGGGTTTGCGAGTTATCAAATTTTTTTTTTAGTCATTGATATAGATACGATAATATAGATAACCCAACTTGTAAAGATTTAATACACACGTAACATTACTTTATTATTATTATTTTTTGCCATTTTTATTTTACTTATCAATTTTCTAACTGAGCAAAAAAGATATTAAAATTATATCGATGGCATAATAAAGCACAAATTATCACTAATTTATTTTTAAGAAAGTTATGTAATAAAAAAAAATAAGATAAGGAAAAATTAAATTGAAAAATTTTTCTTGGTATAATTTGAGTTTTCTTCGTTTTTGTGGCATTATAAATTTATTTAGGATAATTTGAAAAATTCTATATTATATAAAAATTATACAAAATTTAAGAAATGTAGGCCTAATTTTACATATGTAAAAACTCACCTTGCCAGGTAACGCCGTAGTTCGTGCCTTGTAGACCTGGAAAGATGATAGTTTGCAGCTTCTCACACAGATTCGTGAAATTCCTCGCGATATCACTGTCGATATTAACTTTGCGCACTTCTTTGTAGCTCCATGGATTCTCCTCACTCGAAACATGTATCTTGAATTTCATCTTAACCATCGTCACTTCAATTCAGCAAACGCTAAAGTGGAAAGGAACGTTCCAGCAGGGAACGTCGATGTTAGAGATTTATAATCCAATCTCTATGGTGACAAAATGACAAGATAAAAACTTTCGATTAGTCTGTCGCTTTTGTCAACTTCTCTTCAATATATACTAAATGAGTATTACGTTATCAGAAAGAATCCAAGAGTCGCTTTAACCAAAAATGGCATTTCTTCTTTCCTACTTTTCACACGTCAGTCTAAGTTTGACTCATTATTATTTATCAAAGAAAATTCTCCAAAAATTTATATTGAGTAGTTCGTTTGACAATCTTGAATATAACATAATATTAATAAATTCTTTAATGTTTAATGCATGGATTTTAGCGGCGAAAAAGATGTCATTTAAATGACTGAAAGAATTCTAAATCTAAATCTATTTTAGAAGGCATCTCATACAAATGATAATTTTTAAATATTATTTTGAAGAGATTTTATTAGGTCTTTAAAAATTATTCTGAAAAATGTGTTCTCTTAGTAAAGCTCGTTGAGTAGTTTTTAATTAATGAATTACTACAATGTAGGACAACGCAGCCACATTCATTTTTGTAATAAATAAATTTAGTAAATTTTTATTTTTAATATTAAAAAATTTAAAGCAGCATCAGCTTTTAGATCGCTAAAAGATCTTTTCGAAAAAGTGCAAAACATTTTTATTATCTTAGGACACAGCAAAATCTTGGCAAAATATAAAGGATATTTTTTTATTTATGTATGGCTCAAACATAAAAAAAGTTTGATATTTTATCAAGTAAGCGGTTCGAGCGTGGTTCTATATAATTATTTTGATGATCTAAACAGAATTACTCTTAAATCTGTATCTAGCTAAATTTTTAGACATTTCAAAATTTTTAGCAAAACCGCTCGTTCCGTGCAGTGGGAAAGAACGGGGACGGTGGCGCCATCTCGGACGGCGCGTTTCTCTCGCAGAGAACGCGCGCTCCGCCGGGTAAGCGGCAATCTGCGTGACGGCAATCGCCTGCATTCGCTGAGTTCCGACGATTCGCTCTCGTGCTCGTCAGGTCTGCGCGCGCGTTCGAAAGACGAGCGCGTTTCAAGTGTCGTTGTGCGTGCGTTCGTTCGCGTTTACGTTTCATCTCGTGTCACGACACACGGGAAAGAGAGAGAAAGAGAAAAATCCGTCGCTCGGGTGTTCGCGGATTCACGCGGCGCGGGAGATCGCGCGTGCCTCGAAACACCGACGACGACGACGACCGTTGACACGGAAGATGTGAGTGCGCTTAAACTTCCGCGATTTCGACAGCGAGTTATCCGCGAAAGTTATATCTCTGGCTTATCCATCTCGACGCGCGTCTCGCGACTTTCTTCTTCCGTTTAGCCTCGTTCGCGAGCGAATTAAGCTTCCGCGCACGAATTTTCGGTACGCGGCGTGCGACCGGCGGATTATGTGACACTCATCGCAGCCGACGATAAATAACGTAAGTAGGACGTGTAAATGCATCGATTGTGTGCAAGCCCCGCGCGCGCGAGCGCGCTTAGCTCCAATTTAATCGTTTGCGTACCACTACCGGGGCTTTATGCGCGCGGATAATAGAAATTCTTATTGCCGAGGCGTAGGCACGAGGTGTCCCCGTCCGAGGACTCTCCTCGAGCTCTGAACGTTCTCGCTGCGTGTAACGTACGTTTCTTTCCTTCGAGCGATTTTTTTGCGAACCGCGAAGATTCGAACGAGAGTTTTATTACTCGTAGTAAGAAGAAAAGCGCGGGAATTTCCGACTGGAGCTCAGACGGAAGATTGAAAAGAAAAAAAGGAGCGTTCAATCCGAACAGTTCGGACACTTGGAAATTGAGCGCTTGATGTAAATCTGTTACGTGAATTTCACGATTTTACTTTAAGACTTTTGGCGGCGAATACGCGTGTTTTGTGTAAAAATAAAATGTTATTTCGCACCTTTTTTTTACTTAGTTGATTCATAAGCTATTTGCATTTCAATTGCACGATTACTTCCAACGTATATACGTACATAATTTTGCGTTTTAGCACTTAATAAAATTTGATGATTCGAGCTGTTTCGAGCGAGGTAAACGTTCCACATCTACGTTTGGTCACTAGGACGTTTACCTCGTTCAGTCAGCTGACATCGGTCGCCGGCCGACGCGCCTTCGCACGCGCGCGTGGACGCGGTCGTCGTCAAATCCTCGCGAATTCCTCGCAGCGCCCGCTTGCAATTTGCTCGGTGGTCCGAGCAAGTGAGGCGAGCGAGAGGACAGCCGGGGGGAGGGGAGGGGGGATACGGTTCAACGGCTGAAGGAACCGGGAGGCGACGTATCACAATATCACGTCGCACACACCAGACGATGATATAACGCGGTCGCGTCGCGACGCGGCTCTTATCGCCCGCCGCGGACACGCACACGCGCGCGAGCGTGCACCCGAGAATCGCGCGTGTAACACGCACACGCGCGCGCCTCGTGGCACGAGCGCCGGTCGCGAGATATTTCCCGTCCCTCCCCCGTGAACGTGGACATTGACACGTTAACTGCCATTAAACAATTTTGCTCCCGGCGCTATTTTTATATCGGCGCGCACATGTTTTGTTTTGATTTTTATTTCTACACTGGAAAAAAAAAAGATTGAATAGAACAAACCGAGCCTCTGGATTGAGTAGATTTGTTTACGTCAATCGCAATCGAATTGAATTGTGTAAAAATTTAGTCTAATGGGCAATCTGATGCAAGAGTTTTAAGTGAAACATTTAGTCAATAGTAAAAGGTTAAGACAATTAAAGTGTAGTTAGGTGGACATTATAGATGTTCCTTCGACTACGGTAGAGGTTCATCTAACTGCATAGCATGAAATTTTAACTTTGGAATAGTAACCTATTAATTCAACTTGGTCAAACATAACTGTATTTTTAGTTTGTTTAATACAAATAAGATGTTATAAAAACATAAAGATTATGTTGCAAAAATTAAAGCAACTAGTTTGCCGTAACTCTGGAATTGCGTTCGCTTAACGTTATTTCAGTGGCTAATGCTGATCCTTTTTTTATAGCGTACTTAAATATTTTATTTTAATATGTTTTATTGTATTTATTCTTTATTTTAAACTTATAAAACTAATGAAATTTTTTAAATTTTGTTTTTCTCTTGAAGAAATTAAATTGGCGAATAGCTGATATCTACGTCTGAGTTAACTGATATTCGGCAATTAACGTATTAATAGGATCGCGATTTCGTCGCGCTTTAAATTGAAAATCTAATTTTTTAGAACACTTGAAGGAGAATAAAGGGGCTTTTCATACGAATCTGAATTTAATAAAACGAACGGCTCAAATAACCGCGTATTCCACAGTTGACTCTAAAAAGGGGTTTAGGTATGCATAGCTTGGTTACGCAAAGTCGCATTAAAATTCCGGCGAAATAATATATGCGCTTCTAAAAAAATTGATTTATAATTTAGGAAAAGAGCCGAGCTCCTCCGTCTATTACTTTAGAAATTAATTTGACCGCATTTGATCCGTTCACTCAGTGATGTCCCGAACATCCCAGTTAGAGAAGCGCGCGGTCGGTGTATTCGGCCGAGGCGTCGCGGAATATGTAAGTGAGAAATTATGCCGTGCGTATCAGTCGGTCGGTTGCATAATGGTTAAAAAAACGATGAGGTATAGAGAGCCGAGCGGCAATGCGCGATTACGTAAGAAGACAAACCAGTTGCGGGGAGCTCTGAAAATGCTCTTTCTATTTTCACGCGCCCGGGAAATTTTATAGTTGTCGCGCGCAGTGCGGTGTTTTCATTTCTAGCGAATCATCCCGCGGGTTTATTGTATTCGACCACGCCTTGGTTTTTCCAGTGACGTTGTCTCCTTGGCCTTCTTTTTTTCCTCTCTCTTTAAGGCTGATCGATATTCTTTCTTCCCCGCGCGGCGCGTCTCGAGATCTCCCGTTTGTTTACCGGCTTGTCTCGGTCTCTTAAAAAGATAATTAACGTTATACACGTATACATTGTTCATCTGTTACATCGATCGGTTGCGTAACGCAAATTCAAGGAACGGAGAATAATTCTTTTCATTAGAGCGATGATATGGGTGCTTGACCGCCGGTAAATTTCCGCATTACATATTTCCTTTTCCATATTTCCTTTTCCTTCTTCTTTCTTCCCATATAGATCTATTGCGATTCTGCGGATGACGAATGACAAGCATTAAAGCGAATTCCTTGTAATTAATTCGTCCTCATGATGTAGCTTTGATCCTCATTTAATTTGCCAGCCGTAAATTTCAAGTTCAAATTAATTCTATGCTCGAAAGGCCTCTTAAGCTACCGATTTATCAAAGTATAGTTTATAAGTAGAGAATCAAACGAAAAGTAAGACAGATTTTGAATTGCTTGTATATACGATTCGGAAACTGTTGACACTTTCCTTTATCGTGATTAAAGAGGCTTGCGATTTTAGAAAACTACCTTGAAAATGTAGTTCTCTCTCTCTCTCTCTCTCTCTCTCTCAAATTCCCGTATACGGAGAGAATTTTCTCTTGAAATTTACTCTCATAATCTAATTGTGGGATAATGTGTGACCTCAAGGAATTGTACTATACTTTTAGTACATTTTACTAAAAAGTATAGTAAAATTCCTCGAGGTCACACATTATTCCACAATTACCAAATTTTGAGGGTAAATTTTAAGAGAAAATTCTCTCCGTGTAGATGACTCGACACAGGGGAGAGTTGTCGAGTGCTTAAGTTACTTTTATCATGTTTCACATTTGATACCAAGAGCGCTTCCGTAAGGAAATTGAAATTGACTCCAGCTAGATTCGCCGACGACCGCGTGAATGAAGTTTCAAACGGCGAGACGTATGCCTCGCGCGCTCGACACAAGGGAGAGTTGTCGAGTGCTTACTACTTAAGTTACTTTTATCATATTTCAGATTTGATACCGAGAACGCTTCCGTAAGGAAATCGAAATTGACTCCAGCTAGACTCGCAGACGACTGCGTGAATGAAAGTTCAAACGGCGAGACGTATGCCTCGCGCACATGCATACACATATAGTACATACACGCCGGCGTGTGTAGCCGCGAGATATGCACTTTCACCGCGAAAGACCGATTGCTCTCGCGATCCGTATATCCGCGTACGCCACAGGGGGGGATCGCGGACGATTTTTTCCGCCGGCGGCCGGCGCGTTATCCCGAGAAGCAGATTACTTATTCAAGGTTGGTCGAGGAAGCCGTCGCCCAACGCCGGCGAAGCCTCGCGAGTGCAGCAATCGATTCGCGAGTTTTTCCCGGCTATCCTCTCTCCGCTCTCTCTCTCTCTCTCTCTCTCTCTCTCTCTCTCTCTCTCTCTCTCTCTCTCTCTCTCTCTCTCTCTCTCTCTTTCTTTCTTTCTCAGGCGAGGAGGCGTTATGTAAGAATCCGCGAGTCGCGACCCCCGCGCGAACGGCGATCGCGAATTGTGACCGATTGACAGAAAGCAAGAGAGAGAGAGAGAGAGATCGTATTATCGAAGGCGCCGGGCGATATTATTACGCGAGGCGCGATAAACCTACGAATGACTCCGCCGCGGGAAACTCGCGCGAAATGAGATCGCGATGATCTCTCGCGGTGTTCCGTATGACCGCGGAAAGGAAAAAAAGAATGCATTTGTACGGCGCATCGCGCGGGAAACCACGCGATCGTCGGCGGAGTTATAACGCGGAGAGGATTTCAGCGAGCGGAATGCGATCGATCGCTTTTAAATCCGCGAGAGCGATCGCCGGGATTGCTCGCTTTACTCGTGAGTCGCGCGCGGGAGGGGCCGCCCCGATGGGAAAATGACCGCCGCTCGGGAATTGCTTTGATATGAGGTAATGCGCACCGCGAAACACGCAAGATACATTACGTAACGTGTTAAACGTGTGTGTACACGCGACGGCGACCGGCGGCCGCTGGTATATATTTATTAACGAGCGATCGTTTAGCCGTGCGGTTTCCGTCATGAGGAAACCGCCGGCTCGCCCCGATCGCCGATTTCCAAACTCGCGCCAACGCGACGGCGAGTTTCAGTGGCCGGTAACGAAGTTTAAGGCCCCTTGGCGCGAGCTTAAGGGCCCTTAAACTTCGCCACCTTCGCCCTTAATTGCCCCGGGGCAATTAGCTTGAAATCGCTATTCGGTATGACGAGGATTCACGGCTGAAGGAACCGGTGTAAGTCGCTGGTGTCAGCCAATTTGAATTAAAACGTGACAAACGATCGATTACCGGCTGGTTTAATTCCGTTTATGAAATTCCTTTTGAAGATGTGCTTTGTCGAGACTGCTAGAGAGACTTGCGATTTTAGAAAGCTATTTTGAAAATCTAATTTTCTCTCTCTCTCTAAAATTCCTGTAAATTACATTGATGCAAAGGAGAGTTGCTTACCGCCTATTTTCAAATTATTTTTATTATTATATTTCTCATTTGATATTGAGAGTAAATATGCGTTGAAAATTGTAAACTGATCTTTATCTATTATTGAGTTGTTTAATCTTTCAGCAAATTAATTTATTATTATAAGTCTTTTTGCAACATCCTGCCGAAGATACGATTTAACAATTGATTTAACATCATCTTTGAATGTGAGGAATTTGTACAGTAAAATAATTAAAAATATAAAAACATAGTAACTAATACTTATTTTATTAATAATTTATTGCGAAACGCTTAAATATTTAATAATTAATAAATAACAATATAATAATAAGCATAGAAGATAAACACAGCATTTACATTATTAGTTTGAATGTGTTTTTGTAAATTACATATTGTTATTTATGTTGATTATGAATTTTATTTTTATCGCTTATCAATCTTATATTAATATTATTTGTTATAATTAAATTTGTGATGATACTATTTAAGAAACTTGATAGAAATATCGATTTAATCCTTATAATATGTATGCAAATATGTGTATACAATGAATATAAAATATACTTTTTATGAGAAAGTATAAAAATACATTATGATTACGTATAAATTGAACTAAAATTACAAAATATTAATGAGGTACGCATTTACTAACTTTTTTCTCCGTATATTGAACACATATATTTTTATTGCAATATACGTACTTTTATACAATGCTCGGTTTGTCTAATTTACATAATTTATTTCACATTTGAATCTGATCATTGAGTTATCGGCGATCAATTTTCTCTGTCATTCATACGCAAGCTGAATGCCCGAAAGGGAAAGGGTACAGGCTCCAGCCAGCGAACTGTACACTCTGAAAAGGTCAAAGTATCTCAAATGCAAATCGCATTTAGATCCGTAAGGGTATACCGGTCAATACAAATACGGAACGCGGATCCGGCCGGCCGATCTGTTAACGGTCTCTCGGTAATTAGTTTCACGTGGCGGGACAAAGAAAAACCTGTGCAAAACGTGAAATGCAATTTCGGTTTTCCGTTTCGTCGCGATGAATTGCAACGAAACTGCAGCCGCCAATGTCAGGACATTCAGTAACGTAAAGGCGCACGTTTCGCTTCAATCGCGGTCGGTCGCCCGTGTTGATTTACCGGGCGAGCGAGATCCGAAATCACTCGGTTCACTGCATTCGCCGCGGCGATATATTACATATATTATTCGCGACGCAGACATTCAATGTCGACAGGTATCTTTCGCGGAATCGCGCCACGGCTCCCACGATCTTTCCTTTCTTTCCTACGCCGAGATACCAAATCGCGCGCGCTCTCCTCCCATTTTTACAATTTCGCGAAACCGGTTACTACGGCGCGTTATAGCGGCCGCATTAATCGGGAAAGCGCGCGACTTGAATTTACATAACGGAATCATTGCGAGTGTTACGTTACACGCGGCCTTGATTGCGTGTGTGCGCGCGTGCGTGCGTGCGTCACAGGTCAAGCGCAGAATTGCAGAAAATCGAAGGCACCCGGTCGGCCGATCGGGCCCGGATGTGCACCGCACTTCAGGAATCGAATTACGTAACTTTACGCATCGATATAAGGAAATATGAGGTCGCCTTGACATTGCTGACTCGCGCGAATGCGATGCATTCGTTTTCGGTGTTCCCCTTACTCCTCTGCCGCCCCCTGAGTGCTCGCGAGTGCGGAAATCGACACTTCTGATACATTTCAATGGATGTGCACTAGTCACACTTTTTTCTCACGCTAATCATTGTATTTTTAGATTTTTTTTCGTGCTTTTCCACTTTTAACGTTGTTTGAATTAATGACGTTAATGCGGAAAGTATCTCTATACACTGAGAAAAAAAGTAGTTAATTTGAGTAAAATTTTCAATTTAATTAAATTTCTTTGATTAAATATTTATATATTTTAGTTAAATATATAAATATTTGAATTAAAGTTCAAGTATTTTATATGTTTAAGTTAAATGCATAAATACTTTAACTGAAGAAATTTAATCAAGTTGAAAAATTTAGCTAAATTAACTATCACTCTCACCATCCAATCTCGCATAAAAAAGGCATTATATTAAATTTGGTTGATAAAGTGGTTTACCCAATAAAAAAATTAATTCGCAATCGGTCATTACACTACACAGGCTTCAGTCATTACATAAATTTAACTGGGAACATATCAAGATTCTAGATAACGAATCTTCCTATTATAAACATCTCATCTGAAATGGTACATATTAAAAAATAGAAGCAAGGATTGAATAAACAAAATGACACGGATTTATTATCGAAGGCATATCGTCAAGTCTCAAATTTATTCCCTAACAACTTGTACACTTATACACTTTTCTTTGCTTCCCGATTCTTATCCCCACTCTCTTTTTTCCCCGCTCCTTCATTCCTTTGGCTCCCACGTTGCCTCAATCCCAGAATTCCACCATCACGTCACTCAATTTTGTACTTCCAAATAAGACAGTTCAATTTAATTGTTAACTTTTTTCTTTCTCTTCCATTTGACAATTTGTTCAACATCATTGGGGACTGAGCTCGAATGTGTATGTATTTATCTTTTTTATTTTTTGACACGATAATTTTAATAGATCGTTAAAATTTTATGATATTTACGGTAGATGACAACGACTTTTCACGAATCGGACTTTTTGAACAAATAACGAATCGAAATTCACGAATCGAAATAGTTTCTTACAATCACGAACAAGCCACAGTGTTGAACCGGTGAATTTGGAAATTCTATCTTTTTATAATTTTATGTGATTAACTACATATCTCATATATTGTAATTTTTGTATTTTTGTTGATCAGCCGGATTAATATTGAAAATGGTCTGATGGCAGACCGAAACGTATATTAAAATTTGTCGATTATATACAATTTTACATGGAGAACTAATGCCTCTTCTTTCTATCAATTGATAGTTAATCATTAGAGCCTTTCGAATCTTAAGTTTTTAAATTAACTATTTTTTTCGCAGTGTAATAGAACGTTTTTTTTTTATTTTAAGGAGATTATAACTCTTTTATTCGATTGACCCCTGAGCATAGGTGTATGATTTGCATGAGAAAAGAACTAACGAAGTTATTATTATTATCCAATATTAAATCTATTCTCATTGCAATTGTCGTAAATTTTTTTTGCGTGATATCGCGAAATTATAAAGCAATTATATTAAGATTACTATGTAATGTTTTTTTAACGTGATTCTATAAATTTATAGCTGCATATTTTGTTTAAGGTAATCGTTATTGTCCGAAGTAATATTTTTTGAAAACGAAAGATTTTATTTAATTTCTTTGATGGCTTTTTTCATTATTTTGGTCATGTTAATAATAAAATTCTGAAATACCCCATTATCCTCGGGACGAGCACACAAGTGAATGACGGGGGTGTTTTTGTGATTCATCGATGCGACGGCGATAGGGGATGTCATCGGCAAGGCATTATCCGTCAAGCACAGGCGCTGATGATGTTTATGTAATCACGTGGTTAAATTGTTGCACACTGCGTTGTCTGTGTGCTTACGTAACTGGAATCGCATTCTCACGAGAAATGGGCAGATATGTTACCACTATACGCGCTTAAGGGGGAGGCTTAACGTGCGTTCTTCCACGTGCAGCTTGCGAAAAGCTCCGCATTCGTAAAAACTTTTGCTATTTCGTCGCGGGAGTTTCATAATTAAATTTATACACGGAGAAAATTTTCTCTTAAAATTTACCCTCAAAATCTGGTAATTGTGAGATAATGTGGAACCTCGAGGAATTTTATCATACTCTTTAGTGAAATTTACTGTACTTTTAAATTTTACTAAAGGTATAGTAAATTTTACTCAAAAGTATAGTAAAATTCCTCGACTTAACACATTATCCTACAATTACCAGATTTTGAGGATAAATTTTAAGAGAAAATTCTCTCCGTGTAGGAATTGTGTAATTGCAAAAATTGTACTTCTTTCTTGCAGATACCGGTACTATGAGGCTGCACGAATGGATGATGTATGAGACATCCCGAAGCAGATTTGAAGGTATTTGATGATATTACGCCATTATTTGATATTTTCAATTCTCGTTTTGCTCCAGTAAGTTGACATACTCAAAAAAGATGTGTAAAACATAAGAATCAAGAATACATACTTTTTTCCTTTGAATTGATGGATTAGAATGGTTTACTACCGAAAGAACCGGGGAAAACTGGGATTTTCAGAGAATTGCTTTTTTATCCTTAAAAATCATTAATTTTTATCAGAATTTTATTAGAATTTTATCGATACTTGGAAATTTTTGGAATTTTACTTATAAATTTAAATTTTATCTCTTTCTGTCTTTTTCTAACAAATTTTTTATTTTCACATTTACATATATTCTCTGTGATTTGCAAGTTTTTATTAAAAAATCAGTGATGATAAGAAAACAATACATTGTTCTAAATTGACGTCGTGTGTTTAATTACGTTTCGTATTCTGTACTTTTTGTGAGCTATATTATTACGGACAAATCGTTATATGCTATTTAATTCATATTATTTCTTTTAGTATTTTTTTCTGAAATGAATAATACTTGTAATAAGAAAACTAAATAATACTTTTATATTCAAAACTCGAGTAACTTTTCTTTGTACGATTAAAGAACATTAAAAGGTATAGTAAACAAATTTTATTTTAAAGTTGCATTTAAAAAATTCTTTAATTTTATCTGGAATTTTGAACAAAATAGAAGGGGATATCTTAGAGAATTCTTGTACAAAATTTAAAGATTATTTGTCAGGCTTTTGTACCTACACAAAAAGTCGGAGAAATCGGTATGGTTATAAGTGGAACATCGATTCTGTTGCTTCAAGGGCGCAGATGCTCGTTATGATGCGACAATGGAGGCTAACATCCTAACAAGCTCTCAGTGCACCTGACATTACTCTTATATTTCGTTATTGCGCCGGCATTGTGCATTGATATTATTCCAGGAAGCGGCAACGTTTATTTCTTAGACGTAATTTCCCATTGCGAATGGAAATAATATTAGAATTCATGAATAAATGCCGGCCACTTAATTATAGATACATCGACACGTTGCTTAATTGTTTTGATTTTTACGATTGTTAAAGTCAGTTCTAACTGCAAATTATAGGCATTGAACAAAGGGATCTTTGTTCAATCTCAACGGCACTTATTTTTTCCCTATCTTAAATATCGCTAGTCGATCGCCTTTTCTCTCTCGCGTTGTTACTGAATCTTAATTTGTACTTAATTCGCCGTTCTGTCCGTTTGAGCGTAAAGCTCAACTCGCCCTCGCTCGTTGACGCATTGACGGACAAACGATAAGTCGTCGTGGAAGACAGGCGTCCAATTATAAAAATTCGCGCGACGAGCGAGTCAATTAAGACTTAATAATTTGACGCTTTCTCGCGATGGTTTGCTTGCAGGCATTGGTATGTTCCAGCTAGATGAATGGACGCATGGATGGGCTCGATGCGAATTTAAGGGTGAGTTTACGATACTCCGTTTATTTTCAACACTGTTTTAGCACTAGAAGTACCAAACGATTATTATTAATTGTTTCTATATTTTAAATTAATATTTTACTTCTTTCAAAATATTCCTGTAAAACAGAATGTTAGTTTAGATATTTTTATAGTAATTTATTTGTTCGATCTTTTTTAGTGAGTAAAAATACTTTGGTACTTCTAATGTTAATGTTTTCGAGCAAACAAATTAACGCTTTCTCTGATGGACAATGCGATTGCGGCGAAGAGTGATTGTCGATGAAAAGAAAATAGGAGTAAGATGATGTCACTGGGCACTGAATGTTACAGCGACAAGATGACACCATGATTACAGTTGTTTCCGCAAAAGTATTGTATTACGGGGGGGGAGGGTCAGTGTCAGCTTACCAATTAATGTTGGAAAAACGAATTCCGGAATCGTTGGTCAATTCGGAAATTCGAGGATACAACCTCCTCACATTCTCTTCTCAGCGATGACCGAAGTAAATTGATACTTGATATACTCGAGGTGTGCGAAGACATACCTCAGTCTCCGATCCCTGTCTGACGCGTAAATGTTAATAACGGTGCGTCAATTATGCCTTTCCCCGATTTCTTAATCGTGACTTGATTAATGGTTGCGAAGTACATAATATGATGATTCAGTTACGATACAGACAGTACTGTAATCGTGTTAATTTTATTGACGAGATATCGAATGTTTAATGAATATATAAGTAATGAGGCAATTATATGCCAATATGCACACAAATGCGATTGAAAATTGTAGGATTAATTTCTTTTCCTCTAAAAATAAGTATTAACGTTCCGTACACATGTTGTTTTTCATCAGCATCTTCTTTACACACGTTAAGTGAATAATTGCCGAGTTAATTTTTATTACATTGAGAAGTAAAAATGATTGCAATTATTATAATTCATTTTGTTTTTATTATCTTAATATTTTACTATATTATATTTAAAATTATCATTTGTGTAGTAAAATTTTTCACATAATTGGCAAAGTTATAAATATGATATTACTACTACTAACATTATCGCAGTAATAATTATACAAATAGAGGTCTTAACTCCATATTTATTATACCATGCAATTATAGTAAAAAATACCTGACACTTCTCTTGATGTACAATTATGCCTAAAAAAAGTTTTTCAACTTTTATATATTTTAACATCTCTACGAAATATTTGTATAGTTTATTTAAAAAATTGTATATAATAATATAATTAATTACAGAGGTCTTAATTTTTTCAAAGAAAATACATTCGCAGAACAATATTGTCGTGTGTACAGAGTATTAAACAATATTTTAAAAACAATATTTGTTTATTTAATATTTAAGAAATGTAATTCAAAATTTTATGCGTAGTCTTCAGAACAGATATCGTATTTTTAATCCTTTTTCCTGGCTTATGCCGGTGTTCCATCGACCGCCATCGAAAATACGTTACGCAACGTAAAAAGGAAAATATCGCGCATTTTATTTTCAAATTTCGTCGTCGGCGACGTTAACGTGCGGCAAGCGTTAACGAAGGTCACAGATCGTTATTGAAAATGCGAATAATTGGATAAATGCGCGCGCGGGTGGGGAGTGGTATATGAAATCACTGTAAATTAATCGACGGGAAGGCTGATCTTCCGCTTACCGAAAAATCACGCTAATGAGTGGACGAGGGAGATTTGGCAGAGGGACAGGGGAGAGGGGGGATCGAGCTGTGGTCACTTCAAACGTCAATGCCGATCGTAAACCGGACCCGTATCACACAAAAGCGTATTGACGATAATAATTAACGCTCCCGTTACAAACGGCTGTACAGATGCACGCGCGGTCGAGGCAGGCTTAGCTCGTGTAATTAGCGCTAATTAATACAATGCAATCGGCTCGGTCGCGGAATCTCGACGATACGGATTTAAGGGCCGAAAAACGCGATTAAGTCGAACGGGGCGTCTAGAAACATATATTTACGTGCGTGCGCGTGTGCTTTTCATCGATCGCCGATCTCGGGTTGACGCGCGACGATCTTCCCCGCTTTAAAACGCGGCAAATCAGTTCGGCAATCATAATTTTGCTTATCTCGGCTCTTTTCTCACGACAGTTTACATTCCTTTCTTCTATTTTCCATAAGCAATTTGAGTCTTTTTTGGCACAAGCGTAATTTTACTTTTGATATTTATTGAATAAAAACTTTAACATTTATGTTAAACCGCTATTTAATGTACCAGAGATTTTGGAAAGTGGTCCTGAAAAAAAAAAAACTTTTTTTAAAGTTTAGAAAAAACTGCGCTAGATCCAAGTTGCCTATGAAAAAAGTAAAGATATGGTTGCCTCGAAGTAGTAAATATTCTTGATTGAGTTTGAAAGAGAAACTAACAAAACGCACTATCAGGATTGATACAGGTGTGATTAGCGATGGCGGCATAGCGTGAACAATTAATAGCTCACGAAATTAAAGCGGTATTCAAAACTTTCTTGCAGCCGGTTACCATACAGTTGACAGCTATTATTATTGCAATACTAAGCGAATTGCGCGCAAAGGTAAACCGGTTAGCCGAAGGCTAATGTTTCGAGTATCTGTGGTAAAATAAATAACATAAACTTGTGGAAATACATTAAAAAGAATAATTCTGCGCGGAAAGAAATGCGTCGATCGTTCGTTTTGTGCCTCTACCAGAATGTGCAATATTAAAATGTTAACTCTGACTGATTACGTTGTACATGAATAAAGTTATGTAAGGCATTAGGATAACGAGTATTAATTAGTTGGTTCATATATTGTTACGTATAATACGATGACATGTGCGTTAATTAATTCTAGGAAGGGCGCGAAACGTACGATCCGTTAGAAAAAGTTCAATAATTCATATATACTTTAAACTTTTCCATATGCATATACAAGATGAGTTTTTTTAATTCGTCGATTGATTAATCATGTTATGCGCAGAAGCAACTTTACTTTGTAAAAACTTGATTTATGCATCTTCTCAAACTTTATTACGCATGCGATTGTGCAATCGATGAATTAAAAAATTTGGCTACATTTTCACAATCTACATTACTTGTTTACACGTTTGTATTTTATTCGAAAGAGATGTTTTTCCTGTGAGTCTTTTTTTTTTGCTGCAAAGTCAATGAGATGCGAACTCAAAAATGCTTTAAAACTGTTAATGTGTCTGGAAGGCATTTTAAAATTATGATGCAAATCATATAGCATATAACGATCGATTGCTACCATCGTACTCTTGCTACTCGCGATTTCTCAATGCAGGCATAAACAGACAGCAGGAAAATCGTAAGATATAGTTTTTCAAGCTTGCACGCGCAAGTTTTATAGAGCCGTTAATGACACGTTTCTTTCGCGACCGATTATTATTTAATTACGTTATTTAGTTAGTTTCAATAATTTAATTTTTAATGGATTGTAACAATTTAATTATGGTCCACTGAGACAGGCAATGACATATCGTTACACGCTTTTAATAGATCGATTTTATATTTTTCTTCTTGATAAGTTTTGAAAATCTTGTCTGCGTGTAGCATAAATTTTGACTTTGTTAACGATAATTTATACGTTTTAGAAAGCAAAAGTTGAGCGTAAAGTTCGCTTTGTACAAAAAAAAAATGTCGACTAAATTTTCAATTCGAGTATAGATAATATTTTCCATTTAGTAACACAAGTTGATAGTTTTATCTTCGTTTTATCTTTGTCATTTATTAAAAAGCTAAAATAATGCTATGTATTAAAATTAAATATTTAAATACTTGAATTCAAATTGACCTCTGCTCTCGCACATATGATTCTACCGTATGATACCATTTTTCGCTGTTACGAATATTCGAAGTGAATACGCTTTTACCTAGCGATTTAGTCGCCAAGAGAATCCTCGCGACGCATCCTCCCCGCCGTGGGGGTGGCTGCTCAGGGGCACACCGCGACTCGCCGGGTGTGCGATTCTTCGGCGGCGCAGGGCGGTTTTAGTCACTCCCACCTGTGCCATCGTGACCACGTGGTATACCCGTCGCGACACCCCGGTGCAACTCGACAGCATCACCGCCGACGGCGAGTACCTCTCGCGTCGTCGGCGGAGGTGCCTCCTCCGCTTCCACCACCGCCGCTACCGTCGCCACCACCGTCACACAATCGAGCCAGCACCACCGTCGTCATCATCTACTACCCGCGTACCTCAGTACCAACCGGACGACGCGTCTGTCGACGAGCGCGAGTTCGAGAGGAGAGTTCTCCTCTCCCCCGATCATCGACATCGCACCCGAGGACTCCGTACATAAAAGTAAAAAAAGGAGTTTTGCAATAGCTAGCAGATATCGAGCGAAATAATGAATAATTTTACTTTTCTACATATATTTAGGAAGATAAAGTTACCTTGAATATATTAATCGGCATTGTTTTACTCGATTATTTGGTAGCCGTTAGCAAACTCTTGTTTCAGTGTGACGACGACAAACACTCGGCGAAGACTGTATAGACCGGCGCTTCTCTGGTCCTCCGGTTTTCCCTCGTCGGTCGGCTGTCCGCTCGGCGAGGTCACGTGCCGGCCAGAGTCTCGCGGGAGCTCGCGGCACGCGACCCGTCGGTGGACTGAACTCGCCGGTGGTACTGAACGCCCGGCACGAGCACCTCGTCGTCGGCGTCGAGGAGGCCCGACCCTCGAAGTACGAGGGCATCGCCCGGCAAGAGGGAAGGCGACAGGTCCTCTGGCCTCTTCTCGAGGATGTCGCCGCCTCCTCGTCGTCGGCGACGACGTGGATGTACGCGCTTCTCGGTAAGGGGGGGTTTCCCCGCGCCCATAAAACGGCATTTCTCGCGACGTGCGAAATCTCGAATCTCAATGCCGGGAAATAGAAAAATTGTTTCAGCCGCGTGCGCGTTTCAGCTAATGCATCTGAAGATTATTCGGCAGACTCGTCTCTGCGATTCCCACAGACGTTGGTTTGACGACGAAATGTCATACGCAAATCAGATTTATTTGGTTACGAACTTCATCAAAATTCTTTCAGAATTTTCGTACGATGACCTTTCAAATTGCCATCAACAGATGCTGTATAATTTACAAATTATTGTGGATTCAATAATGATTTTTAAGCGAAATCGGTCAAAGTGTTTTCTTATTGATTCGTTTAATTGAAACAGTGCTTTCCTATTGGTCTCTCTCGATTCGAGACTTTCGAGATCTTGTGACATATTGCACGGCGCTGTCCATCCGTTTTTCATCAACGCGTCAGACGTATTATGTCATTATGTAATGATTACTGGAATATTCTCGTCGCCTCAGGTACTGTTTTTTTTTTCCATTGTCTTGCACTGAAGCACATTCACACTAATCTCGTCGCGCGTCGACGTTCTTTATTACGGGGCTACACAAAGAATCTCTGTCTCCGGAGCCTTGCCTTTTTTGTTCGTCATCGGGTGTTTTAATCGATGACAATGAATTCCAATTTTTCAATGATCGATTCGACGGCATTGTCTCATCGAAATACTTTCCGCGCTCTCCGACCCGGCAAATCGCAACAGGTGCCCTCCTCGCCCGGAGTCCGTTATGTCATTCGATGATGCCAGTGGCATCGCGACCGCCACATTTCCATCGATAAAGACCCCGACGAAGCACGAAGCGTTATCGAAGGCCGCGCGCGCGATGTCGTGGAACTCCTAGGTAATGTCATTGTCACTATTATCTCAATCGCGTCACGCGATTGCGTTCCGTGGACTTTTTTCTTTCCGCGTCACCGAACGCGAACCGGGGTCTCCTCCTCGAGGAGCATTCGCCGAGAGCGAGACAGATCTTTATCGCAGTTTTATGTAACGCCAACCACACTGAGATGGAATTCCATCGACTTACCGTATACGTACGCTTCATCTCGCGGTCGTGGCAGAAAATAAAGAAGAAAAACGCCCAGCTCGTATACCGACGGGCGCTTTCGTAAGACGAGAAGATTATTTTAATTAAGAGGGATAACGCGTAAGAGTTCTCGTGCCCGATGCGGGAATTGTTATTAAATCTTCTGTTATTAAAACGCGAAGTCGCGCGTAAGGCAATGCACATCTGTCGAGGCTCGATGAAGAAGTCATCGTGTGCGTGTTTATCCATAATCACATTTAAAATAAATAATACGCGCGGTTATTATGATTTTATTACCGCAATTTCGCCGGTTTTTTTCTTTTTTTTATATAAAAATAAATAAACGAGAAAGTCGCATGAGGGGATTAGGCAACGTATCGTTCGAACGAAGATAGATGTCTGAAATATTACCTCGTGGGGAAACGTCTCTTACTCTCCCACTGAGAAACGGCCCGCGCATTTAACCCCTAGAACTCGTCTTTCTGGGCTTAAGTCGTCCAAGATGAGCGTTCCTTCTGTTTGCAGGTTTGCTGTCGTCGGCCGTCTGTATACCGCGTACGTGCTGTTAATACGCCGCTCGAGCGAAATGTCATAAAAATCCGGGAATTGCTTGGCAGGCAGCGGCACGAGGTAGCAATTAATGCGCGTCCGAAGGCGGATGATTCGTTGCCATCATCATCATGGGTTTCGCGTTGATTGATCGCCGATTTCGTCGGCCGCCCGTCGCCGTGGTTCTCGCCGATCTAGAGTCGATCTCTTGCGCAAGCATCCTTTGTGCGTTCTCTGCAATGCAGGAGGGCAAAATAGCACGTGCGGTTTTTTCTCTTTCTTCTTTTTTTTTTTTTTGAGAGAGAGAGAGAGAGAGAGAAAAATATGCCGGAGAAGGCGTCGATATATTACTTTCACGTTTCGCCGTTGGTGTAACTTGCGGCTTTCGGCACCTCGAAGATGATTCGCCAGCTGTTTTTCTCGCGACGTTCGCAGGAGAAGGTAACATGCCTTTCTCTCTTTTTTTCTTCCTCGTTTCATTTCGTCGTTATTAATGCTCTATACGTGCTGTATCGACGCGCGTTCGCCGGAGTCGCGCGAACGTGCACTCGTAATCGCAATCGTCGATGACATTGGCGTTGCTGTCACTCAAGGCCGGAGATTGCGGCGTTACGCACATGCGACAGATTTGTCCCGTTTATTTCCCCGTTGTTACAAAACGCGGTCGTCACACGAGTTTCGCGGTATTGAATTGTTACGAAATCGGTCAGCGACGCGTAACGTCGATGTAGGAGGAAAAGAAGATATAATACAATCGGGCTCGACCTCTGTATTTTCTCACCCGTTTCACGGTGCCCCGCGCCTGCATGATACTCTGAAAATTAATCGGGCGTCTAAAATGACGGATTGCAGGTTTGCAAAATTGCGCTTCTCGCGTGGGCTCGCGCGAGTGGATAATTATGCCCTGGCTCCCGGATAATTACCCGATAGCGGCTGACCATATTTTACGTTACGCAAATTTATCATCAGGAAATTATCGGCTGTGCAGCCGTCGACGTGCGTGCGTGCACGCGCAAGGAGCGTAATCTTGCTGAAGTTTGTCTAAAAATTCACAGCCAGATACTGAATATAATTTTGTTGGACTGTTGAAACGACTATGGAAGTTGTTCATGCATGACGGGCAATGCTGCAAAAAGTTTTTGACATTCCAGCTTGAGCGTCCTACATCATTACTCTTTAATGGTCCGACAAAATTATTGACGAATTTTTAGTTACTTTAGCAAAACCGTTTTTTCCTTTTTCTACTCCTAATGCACACGCGGATATTGCGAAATGTCGTAGACCATAGGACATGGCCAGAGATACAAGAAATATTGCTGCCGAGCCGTTCAATATTAAAATTGCCGCTGAGATTTATTTTGAATTTATTTTGAATTCGCGAGACTCATCTCACTTTGAGATCTCTCTCGTTAGAGAGTAACGGGGAAACTTTCGCACGTCGCGAGCGTTCGCCTGCCCGTCCGGGTCGGAAATTCTTCAGTGGCGAATCGCTCTATCGTTTTCCAGATGAGGGTGATCTACTGCCGGACACTAGCAACGACGGCGTCGTCGAAAATGAGGACGTGGTGGTCGCCGCAGGCGATGGCGCCTGCATGAATGATCGCATGCTGCACTATCATCAGCACCAACATCAACAGCATCCCCATCAGCAACAGCAACAGCAGCAGCATCGTTATCATCATCATCATCAGCTGCATCAGCAGCATCCGTCGGCGGAGCCGGAACTGGACGAACTCCTGCGATTTCGCGATACTGGAACCACGACCGGGTCGGGACAGGGACAGGAGATGGTGGCGCAGGAAATGGCACAGAGCTACACGCAGCTCCTGCACTCGGCGGCGGCGACGGTGCCGGCCCAGGAGGCGCAGGAATACATCTCGCTGGAGGAGCTACGGCCGCGCATCCATCATCAGGAGCATCATCGCCCCGTACACGACACTTGCGCACAATTGGCCACGTCCGCCTCGCAGCTCTATCATCAGCATCAGCAACAGCAGCAGCAAGGCGACGGCCAGCACCAACAGCAACACCAACCAGATTACTTTAATCTCTCGTCTGTGCAGGAGTAAGTGATTTGGTTGTCTTGTCGTATCTGTCGTCACGAGCAACAGTAACATGAAGGACAATCTTAATTAATGTATACATGCAATGTATGCGTGTGTGTGTGTGTGTGTCGTCTTCACGCGAATGCCGCCGCGATGTCAGATCGGATTATGCTTAAGGCCGGAACTGCGACGTTGTTTTGCGCGTTATCATGTTATTTATATCGCATTGTGTGCGACAACAATCGATAAGCCTCTCGACATAATCTGCTGGAATCGGCTTTGGAATTATGACCGGTGTTGTCAACACCGAGTCAGTTATCCGAGTGATTTCAGGTATTATGATACTACCGGAGTAGATACTCCGAATGATATCTCGATACACCAAATATCCGGGCAAATTAACAAAAAAAAAAAAAGAGAGAAAGAGAGAAAAACACGGTTTGCATTCACGTAATTATCTTAATAAACTAAGTCGCGCGTTGCGCGGTAAAATTGGTGATGAATTTTTTTTCTCTACAATTCGCGTGTAAAACAAAAGGCGAAACGAAGGACGGTGTCAGTCAGCATTCACGCTCCGACGAATCTAAATGGCGTACGTTCATAATAATGCATTAAAAACGACGTAATATAAAGCGCGTCGTTTACAAACGAAATAATGAGTGATCGGAATTCTCTCTTCTCTGCAAGCCACGATTGCTCTCGATTGCATTTCTATTTCGATCGTCGTAGCTCAATCGACAGGAACCAGTAGAATTTCGCGCTTTCTATACATTATCGCTCTTTTGTGACTTTTTCCATTTCCCTCGCACCCCGAGTCGTGATGCATTACATAATGCATCTCTTTATCATTGTCTACCGCGACGAATGCGTTTTTTATGCGCTACGTTGACCACTCGAGCGGACTCGCGCTCTATCGCTTTCCCGTCCACGCCTTTGAAATTAATTTCTTTTTCTAAGCAAACATAAACGCCAACTCATGATTGATTGATTCCGATAAACCTAGCTAATGTAATTATTAGATGTTGCCACAAAAATTTTGCCGGTGAAAATTATTATATCGAGGTGAGATAAGAAAATCATCATCTCGTAGACAAGTCGCGCGGCTGCACTTTACATTTCGGAAATTGATGTGGAATCGGCGAATTAACTCGGCGATTTACGGATTACAGTTACTTGAGGTATGTCAGATGCACGCGAGTTCTCGTCTATCGCGTCGCACGCGACATAACGTCGGTGCTGTTGTATATCTACGAATAAATAAATAGATTACGCTAATCGCCTGCATTACATCATAATTCACGGAACTATCTACCATTGTCGATGGCGAGATGATCGGCAGACCTTGGTTACTCTTTTTTTTTTTTTTTTTTTTTCCCAAGCAGCTAATACGAGCGACCGTCGCGTCGGTTTGAAACTAACCAAAGCAAATAATTTTGTTAATTTCATGGTAAAATGACGGTTTTAATCATAGATCGACTTCTAATTGTGGATCAAATACATACGTTAAAAACATAAATATATTAAGCTATATTTAATTATTTTAATCCATAATTGGAATTTACATGAACATTTTTGAATATTTTTGTTTAATATTGAATATATAACAGTTTTTTTTTGTAATTATAATATAAATTTACTGCTTACATTGACGTTAAGAAATTTTTTAAACGTTTAATTCTTATTCATCATTTTAATCTTAAATGATAATTCATCATTAACTCACTCTTTTTTTATTTGCTATAATTATATTTAAGGGAAGATTTTTCAGAGAAACTTATAAATTATATAAAAATAAAGAATAATCTTCAACTTTAGAAAATTTAGATCATGCTTGTGTTCAAAACACTATGCGATTAGCTGCATGATTATATATCGGACTTGCCGTATTCTTATATGCGTAAATGCGATCGACAACGCGATAACGCGATCAAGATTTAATCGATCGGCAAAAAGTTTTACATACGTTCAAACAGGTAAGGTAAATCGAGAGATTGGATCGATATCGCTCGTAGGAACTTATAGATCGTAAAGTCGCTGACGATAGTTCAATACTCCCGGACGTGACGTTGGTGCAACTATGCATTACAGGCCCCGCACACGATTAATGTATTTACGTACAAAAATATGCAGCTCCATTGATGACCGTAACTTTCCCTATTCCCTCGAGTCTCGAAAATGCTGTACAACATAAATCTTGATAACTGAATGGCTCGTTACTCAAAAGATAACGATTAGAAATTTTTAACGACATCATATACAATTAAGTTTCTCCTTCAATAATTCTTTTACAATAATTGCACGAACATTTTGCGATTTTTAAATCTTTTCGTGTATGCGTTTATGGGAAGCATTTTTTTCATCTGTACGATTCCCTCAGAACACCGGGGAAACTTAATCACGTGTTACGTGCGAATGTTACGTACGTTATATGACTTAACGCAGTGACTTCATCGGTGTATTCAATCGACAATCACGCTACAAACGCCTTTTAGCGGTTTCTTCTTGTATCGCAATCGCGATTTTCGATTAGCCGTCTAACTTTGCGGCTTGAAATTGGCTGCTTGCAGAAATTCGTGCCCCACGGTTTATTTCGGCGAGATAGGCACGGGTTCCGGGGTGGGAGAGCTAACCACCACCTCGGCGGGGGGTGGTGGCGAAGGTCTCACCCCGACTCCCGCCCCCGCCAGCAGCAGCAGCAGCAGCGGCGGCAGCACCGCCAGTACCACCACCACCACTCTCAGCAGCCCGAGCACGACCACTACAACTACCACCACCACCACCACCGGTACCAGCAGCATCGCTACCATCCCACAAGTTGCAACGGGGGCTGAACCGCCCCAGCACATGGAGACACCCCCGACGATGGTCCCCGACCAGCAGGCACCCGCCTCCGGCCATCACTTTCACCACCATCACCATCATCATCATCACCATCATCATCGGCATCATCGTAGCACACCCACCACGCCTAGCCATGGACCGGCGACCGACACCTCGGATGAGTTCGCGCCGGTCTCCAGGAAGCGGAAGCTCTCTTGCCAGTAAGTTTAATCCGTAATTTGTCGAAGACCCTTGAAGGTTCGTGCCTCTAAGAAATTCATGGTTGATGTCACCAGTCTCTCTCGAACCAGACGAAGTTGACTAAACTTAGCGATGAATCGTTGAACATCGTTTTATCATGGTCCGTCAATGATAATAATATATTATTAACAATAGATTTTTAGTGTCTAAATTGAGTAAGTACGTAATCTGCACTGAAAAAAAAAGTAATATATTCAATAAGATATGTAGTTGCGGGCTGCCACCTACAGGTATACTTAATACAATAATATATGCCATTGCAATATCAACATTGTACTTGCATTAATAGCAAATATTATTGTAGTGAGTATTTTAGGTAGTTGGCAGCCCGCAATTACATATGTTATTGGTTATATTATTTTTTTTCTGTGTGTAAATACATTTAAAAAAGCAAAACTGTAACAGCAACTTATTTAACTCACTCTCTAAATCGAAATCACTGAGAAACAATGCCTATATCACTGATTATGCCTACGTACGTTACTAGTTATAAGTATGGCATTAAATTCAGTAAAATTTCACTGATTTAGAGAAGAAAATTCGTCTTCTTTCTCCCAGAAGGACCATCAATTTAACGTTTGTGAAAGAGACCAGGTGAATCCGACTGTGAACGTTTCGGTGCGCATCGTCGTGATCTTCGATGAACGAACAGAGAGGAGGAAGCGCTAGAAATGAGACGCTCTCATCGGAAATTCTTGCGCGAAATCTCGCGGAATCACCAACGTTTCTTTTGTCCGTCGCGTCTTGCTCTCGCGGGAGGCGAACACACGGGTATACCGAAGAATTGGCCGTGGCGAGAGTGGCACGTTTGCCACGGAGCACGAAGCCAGCGTGTACGGTGTTCGCTCCGTGTTAGGCTCCACGTAGGTGCGGAAGTCGTATCGTGGAAATATTACACATTAGCATGAAGCGCGAAGGGAAGCCCGCCAAATGTGCCAAGGAGTCTGGAGTCTCTCCCGCGAGCTGCGGCGACAAACAATTCGCGGCAACTAGCGACTTAGTCTCCCCCCCGTTTCCCCTATCCGCGATACCTGTATTCCCCGACGCCGATGTTTCGTGATGTTTCGCGCGAAACGTTCGGCGGTTTCGAGTAATTACCCAATCAAAGTGTCGGATACGCGGTCAAAGGGTTAACTTAATCGTTGCAACAGAAGATTCGTCTCCCTCTCTCTCTCTCTCTCCCTCTCTCTCTCTCTCTCTCTTTCTCTCCCCCGAGATCCCGATCGGTCGAAATTGCCTTCGGCAATTACCTCCATTGCTTGTTCACGCGGGCTCGGCACAGCTGATTACACCTGTCAAATGATGACATATCGAAAATGCGATTGCGATCTCTTTTTCGAGCGTTGCGAATATCCCGCTTTGAATCATACACGTGTCCAGGATCCGCTGAAAACATTTTTTGGCCTCGTCTGAAATTGAGCCGGGTGTAAAGTGCGCGATTTCGCATGGCGTCAACATTTCTTGTAATACAAATCTCTATGAGTATGCAATTATTATGCAAAATTTAACATGCGCGTGTTAAACGGGAACCTGATCTCGTGTCGTTAGCAACGTTAAAATTGCGTTAGCGCGCACTGTTTTATTATGGCAAATATTTATATCTCCCGTTTCCGAGGCGAGACTTTTGCAGCGAAGGAGAATCGTGTCGACATATTTCCTCGCGAGAACGGGAAACCCACGTGCGACTTTTCGAGCTCGAGACACAAAGGAGAGGGCCGGGGGAAAGAGGAAGCTCTACACGAGCGAAACTTCATGAAATTTGCCGTCAAAGGGGTAACACCCTCTGCGAAGATCGTAATATGCCAAAGAAATTGTTTTCCTGTGATGTTTCGACCGAATTTAGTCGCCGCAAAGGGACTTCGCCAATTACGTACTTAGATTACTACGTGCGTTTAATCGGCAAAATTGCATCCCGCGAGAGAAAAGGCACTGGAATTATTGTGTTATTAAAATTAAAATAATAATTTAAAAATATTTTTTATAATATATCTATTAAATCTCTTGTAATTAATAAATTTATTTATCGAATTTTTCTTCAATTTTATTGTTCAGCTTTTATTGTTCGTTAAAGAAGCGCTATCGTCTGTTTTAGTGTTGGAAACGATCTCTTGGACGATCTGGGAGACGACGCCAAATCAGTTCGCACAAATGACGACAGTAAGAAGTAAGTAATTACGTAAAATGATCGAAAAGAAAAAGAAATATATTTAGCACACGGAAAAAATCAAGATTTCCCAGCGAAAACACGATCGAACTTTTAACGCAATCGGCGATTACATAGTATTATGTCAGATATTGCCAAGGTGAGTGCTACCTTGACCTACCTCGGTTCTTTGCTCCGGCTTCATCAGCGACGTCACTAAATCCAATGTATTTACTGCTGCTAGGCGATACAAGTCCCCCGCAAAAGCAGTCATTCGGTCACGAAGTGTCACGGTTTTATCGCTTATCTATTATTGCGCACAACAGAGATAACAATTGATTCTCAAATTGAAGAATTTATATTGTTGTAGATATTTGAAAAATATTAAAAAATTTCATGAAAAGCTATTTAAGCTCAAAAATATCAAAAAACGAATTCGGCCCTTTTAAATCCAATTTCCTAAAAATGTGACGTGATAGAACAATCTTACTTACGAATTTGTTTATTCACCTGGTCTGATTTGCCATCCAAAAATTTATTTAATTTTATCTGAGTATAATTGACATGATAAAAATATGCCAACTGCAGGAATAAATTTAAGCCTGTTTTATTTCGACATCCTTACGCTTTTGTTATTGTTATTTATTTAATATTTGAAAATAAGTATTATAAATTCTTTATATTTTTAATTACTTTAATGTATGGTACTCTTTCAAAAAACGATATGATTTATAAAGCTTATAAGTATGACTTAGGTAACCAGTTGCCTAAGTTATGTTTTTTGCAGCAGGTAAATATCTTTTCCCAAAAAGCTTTTAATAAACTAATTTATTGATAAAGAGATTAAACATTGTGATAGTAATTGAAATATCAAGCTATAATTTTCATCGTTTATTTTCGTACAAATCACTATCAAATAGAGAATATAATAAAAAATAACTTGAGTGATATGCATTTGGCAACTCTCTTCTGTTATATTATAATATATATGTATATTTTTATAATATTATACGTATTTGGTAAGAACACACATAGAACGGTAACCGGTGGAAATTTTAAGTACTTGGTTAACACACGTTTTACAGATCCAATGAAGCCAGATTATAACGTCTAGCGGATATTACGATAACTATTACGATATGTCCACTTGAATCCGTTATGCGATATAATTATGTGATATAATGGGCCGGCGTATAGAGTTGAGATCGAGACCAGTTTTCTCCGCCACAACGATTTCCGCCGTGCAATTTATCCCTCCCTTTCCTTGCGGGCATAATAAGAGCACGAATTCTTGGACAAATCGTGCGCTGAAAAAAGCGTCGTTTTGCAAAATCAAATCGCACTTTTCCCATTCCATTTGCGATTGACATGGGCCGCGATCTCGTCGTTGTCACGCACGTGACTGCTTAAAGTCTGTCGAACTTTTGAAAAAGCGGTGAGAGGTGAAAGAAATCGATGTCAAAAGATGCGCGTGGCTCTCTGATCCATATGCATGAAACCTTCGCATAAAAATCCGCTGTGATCAACAAAGTGGCTGTGTTACGTTGTTTGATAACTCTACATGTTTCGATCTTTGTTTACATGAAACGAACGGCGCGGCGTGAGGTTTCCATCGCGTGATTAATGCAATGAGCATTCACGCGATCATTATCTTTTATATTTCAGAAATACTGGGAAAATAATAATTTGAAAATCCGCCCATGTCGCTCTCTTTCGAACAAATTTAAAAAAAAAACAATTTGCGAACTTTTGTAACAGCCATAATTCATATTATTGTAAAATATCCCACCCAAACTTTCTATTTTATGCAATTTCGAAAGCTGTTATGCTAAACGATGATTGGACGATTATTTTTATTATTCTATATCTATTTTATTAAGCATTAATTTTAATTCTAATATCCGTTGTTAATAAGCTTATAAATAGTGCTATAAAATATGTACAAAATATCAGCTACATGTTTCTCATACATACAGTGATCCAGATTATAAATATTACAATTTTATGAAGTGAATATGCTAATTTTATCTCCATGTTTATTTAATTTTACGAGTTCCCTGTTTAAAGGTCTCTGTTGGTACCCAATAAATTTCTCATTTTCTCACTTTCATTTTCATCTCTGTTAAAATTTGGCGAACTCGACGGCACTGATGTTTCTGTGCTTTCCGCAGGCAGAACCACAGCGAAATCGAGAAGCGCAGAAGGGACAAGATGAACACGTACATCACCGAGCTCTCGGCGATGATACCAATGTGCCACGCGATGTCGCGGAAGCTGGACAAGCTGACCGTCCTGCGAATGGCGGTGCAGCATCTGAAAACTATCCTCGGCGCGGTTACCTCATACACGGAAGGTCACTACAAGCCTGCGTTCCTCAGCGATCAGGAACTCAAGACGCTCATACTTCAAGTGAGTCAACTTAAACAACGATTGCGTAATACCTACAAACAGTTGCGGGAGACCATTTTAAATTTAATTTAATTTCTCACGATATACCGATAGAAAAACGATCGGACAATGCATACCTTTCTCACCGTTCTGCGCAACGATTGACTGCGAAAAATCGACAAACACTTTTCATAATTGTTTTATTACAGGAAGTCGCTGTCTTAATTGTTTTTCCTTTACAAGAAATCAATAGATTATGTTCATTCGCGTCTCGCTTAATTCTATAAGTGACACTTCTGGAGCAAAAACGTGCGACGGTTACGCGCTAAACGCTATCGTGGGATCGGACAATTCACCGAAACCGCAGTTCGGTTAACTTGAAATTCATTTATGACGCGTATTTTCGCCGCGCGATTCGTAAGAGGCCGCGCTCCGACCTGTATATCTTTTGTAATCCTTTTGCACGAGATCGAGCGGAGCGAAACCGGCGGGTAACTCCCTTTCTCCCGCGTGCTACAGATTTTTATTCGGCTTGGTCTCGTGCCGGACGCGGCGCGGCGAAAGGAAAGCATGCCCGAGAGAAGCATGTAAGATTTATAGTATCGCGCTAATGGCAACCCTAGGCCGAGGCGTTCTCGAATCACCTACGCCTTTAATTCCAAACCAATTAGCGCGAAAGAGGTTCCAGGTGGTGGAGAACGTGCGTCAATAGAGATTTTCTTCTCCTCGTAAACGAGCCTGCACACAAGCTTTTTTGTGCGTTCCGAATGCTTGGCTTCTTGACGAACGCATTGGCTCTCCCCAGCCTCTCCGTGCGTTCCGAAAAAGTTGGTGATTAACATGTAACATTTATTATAATGTTACGTTATTTGGCCGTAATACAGATCTCTGAAATTAATTATCGAAGGAATTATATTGGACGTTCGAGCTGGATTCTTGCTGGAACGTGAAAACTTTTCACATCGATATGCAAGCCTTATCATGCTTGAGCACACTACATAATTATTTTTGTGATTCAACCTAAAATTAATTTCTGATCTGTATCTAGCTAAGATTTTTAATGTAGCAGTAGAATTGTTCCAAAAGCGTTGTAGAGCTTGAAATATTTTTTTTTCGCTTAGATTGATTTTTAATAAACAACTTTTAAAGATCATTTCTTAATAACTCGATGGACACGCAAATTGAAGGTAAAAATTTATGCTTTTGAAAACTGCGAGCCGCTGCATTTCTTTTTTTGGGGCTTGAAATTCACTGCGTGCCAACGTGGTCTCGGTTCTTTAATTGCGACGAAAAGCGCGGTGTATTGGTTCACGACAATAGAAATGTATCGGCCGTTTATGAGGCGTATTACGCCGCGTGTCTGCGAAAAACGAGGAAAAGGAACCTCGGCGGCCGATAACTCCTATTCACCCTAGATTCCGCGCTCGTGCTCGGCGCGCTGGTGCCGCGCGGACCCGGAGATTTCTCATTGTCATGTGTACACGTATACACTCGTTTATCTTTCATCGAGGGGGGAAAGTTTTTTTCTTTCCCTCCTCGTTCTCGCGCGTTTCCGCCATAGGAAAATATATCCGTAAGTGAATGACCACGCCCGGCATACCGAGTATTAGATCGGCTACGTACGACGTGATTCTAAGCGCGTGGCATAATCGCCAGCGCAAATCGTGTCCCTGTTGCTGATCGGTGCGGTTTATTGCCATTGAAATCTGGCTGGGAGCGCATTGGGAATAACGTTAAGTTACCTGCTGATTATAGAAAAATCGGAGCGCGAATAAATGTACACGCTTATCGCATTCGAGAAAAAGAGAGAGAGAGAGAGAGAGAGAGTTCTCTCGGGGTTTTGACATTTCTATTCTGACTAGACGAACCTTACGACCTGAGGCAACGTAGGCGCTCGAGAAACTCGAGCATGAACCACGCGCGGAATCGCATTGACATGGATTAATTAATGAACGTTACTTGCGATGGAACGATACGTTGAATCTCGCGAACCTCGATTATGTAATGCGAACGGTGCTGGTAACGTTTAGCTGGTGCAACGATAAATGATACGCACGTGCTGAGACAATTGCGGCCGACGACGCAGCGAAATCACGAGCGAAATGTTGTATAGAATTTCGCGTGGCTGAGTACACGTGTGAAAGAAAGTTAATTCAGCTTACTCCGTCAAAATTTCCTGTACGGTCATTGATCACGATCTTCACTATTAGGCTTGAGGATTTTCTAAAAATTAATTTTATACCATTGAAAATTGCGATTTTTATGGGATTTTAATTCAATTTATATATCAATTTAAATTTTATCTCCTTTTCAATTAAAATTTAACCTTAGATCTTTTTTTTTTTTAATGGAAAATGTCGACAATCAATAAATATGGCATGCACTGTTACATTCACGTCTCGCGTGACTTTTTTACAAAAAATCAATGACAATAGAAGACAATATATTGTTCTAAATTGACGTTGTGTGTTTAATCATCTTTCGAATTCTATACTCTCAATAAGCATAGATCCGTGTACGGGAATAAATTGCTGTATGCCATATTTATTTGTTTAGTTTATAGATACCATTCCTTTTTAATACTTTTTAAAATTTAATATTTAAAATCTAAGTAACTTTTCTTTGCCATTTTATGATTAAGGAATTATAAAATAAATTTATTTTTAAGTTGTATTAAAAGATTTTCTTGTCTTATCTGGAATAAAATTCGGAAATTCTCAGGAAATTTGATTACTAAATTTGAATAAGTCCTGAAATAATTATGTTGTTTATCAATGTTGCGTTTACTTATTAAGATCAACCAAAGATTGATGTGCGAAATTGTTGTGCTTAGTCAGATCGTTTAAAATCTCTATTTTTGAAAATGTGGCTGCGGCTGCAAAATTGCGAAAAGTTCACGATTAACACTTAGAATAATGTAATAATAAATATAAAATAGACTTTCTCTCTCTAGTAATTACCACTTATTTTATTATCAAAAGTATTAAAAATACTAACAACAGTGTTTTTAATACTTAAAATAAGTATTAATTACTGGCCAATTTAATACTGTCTAATATTACACTTTTATAAGAAAAGCTTTGTTCTTCAAAAGTCAAGATACGCGATGCGAATTCATTGATTGTGATTAACGATTTGTTCCCTACAGTGTAGCATAATGAAAAGCAGCTTGTCTTGTTTCAGGCCGCAGAAGGTTTCGTCTTCGTGGTGGGCTGCGATCGCGGAAGAATTCTCTACGTGTCCGAGTCCGTCTCGCAGACTCTCAATTATTCTCAGGTATATTGAATTATATCGCGTTGCACCCTTCTAAATTTTTGTGTTTTGAAACTTAACGTTAGTGAGGCGTAAGAGAAATATCGCGTGAAAGCGAACGTGCAGCGCGCGCGTAAGAATCTCCGCTCAATAGCTAATTAATCGCAATGTCCATACCACCATTAGCCTCTGTCTAAATAATGTCTGCTGCATATTCATCTCACAGATTATAAATTATATCTTGAAATGGGTATTCAGTATATGTGTGTTTGACCGACAGCGATCGCTATTGCCATCGTAACGTTGCTTATTTACAAAGTTGCTCAGTAAGAATTTAATATGCGTTGAAATTGATCCTTGCTAAAATTTTTTGTTCAATTTTTAAGATATCCGAGTGTTAATTTAATAATACGCTTGTGTTATTTGAATTACTAATTTGATTTGAATGTTTATTATCTATCGTTTGCCTTTCATGTACTTTTTTCACGATTTAATTAGATTTCCCCGTTTCGAAAATTAAAATAATACATCCAATGACTATAGGAACCTGACGAGCATTTGAATTACTGATGTTTATATCAAAATATCGCTAGAATATTACGAATAGATAAATATTAAAAATACATTTAGACAACAATTTCAATTTTATTAAGTAAAATGCTTGCTTGGTTTTGGTATAACCGAATTATATCGCTTTGAATTTTTATTGGATCATGAATGTTAAGGATTTTTATGCCACAGGGTGACTTATTGGGTCAAAGCTGGTTCGACATTCTGCACCCCAAGGATGTTGCGAAAGTAAAGGAGCAGCTCTCGTCCTCCGATCTCAGTCCGAGGGAGCGACTGATCGACGCGAAAAGTGAGTACACCAGAGCTGTTGCTGCTACAACCGTAGCTGTTGCCGTTGCGCGTCTCTAGATTTCGGCTCGGCGAGCCAAATCGCGCGGACATTAATTTCTCCGGCCGCGTGCGAAGACTTTCCGCCTTCAAAGCATTAATTATAGCGCCTTTCGACGTTGCCTCACGCTTGACGCGTCGATCATTGCGAACGCAAATTAGTTGCCACGCGCATCTCTTCCACCACCTTCACCTGATAAATGTCAGTCGCTCGGCAGCATTTGCTCGCGTAAGCTTCGTCGATAAACATCTTTGAACTGGCGTGCCTACCAGATAAAAGCGTTGCGAAAGCTCGGTTGAGGAAAGGAGACGTAGAGTTGCCGAACGAGTCTAATGCTGGGATTCTTCAGATGTTGCATCGCGTCTGCGATCTGCAAAGCGTTTGGATCGTTAAAATATTTAAAATGCTAATAATAATTAATTGCGACGCTAATACCGTGTAATAAATATTCTTTTTTCTTGCGTTTGAGATGTGAGAGATATGAAAAATAAAAATAGCAAAGAGAAATATTAGACGTACGATAAAAATAGAAAAAAGAAGAAAATGTGAAAAATGATAGAACGATGAACGGGACTATTAATCGACAGATGGATCGTTGCTGTCATCGTAATTGTTTCAGCCATGTTACCGGTGAAAACCGACGTGCCCCAGGGTGTGTCACGACTTTGCCCCGGTGCGCGGAGATCCTTCTTCTGTCGGATGAAGCGTAAAGTCGACGGAGTCCGTTGCGGCGAGATGCAGGTGAAGGAGGAAGCTGATACCGCCGCTGGTTGCCAGAGGCGAAAGAAGCAACAAAACGTAGGTGAGTGCGGCTGATTACCCGAAGATCGGTAATCCAATCAGCAATCGCGGAAAAAAAATTGAAAACTCAAATCAGTCATCGAGCACGTGTAAAGAAAGATTTGTTAAAACTTACTTTTTATTTTGTATTTTATTTATTATACATATATTATATTTATTTTGAATTTATATATTATATTTATATTATATTATTTATTCCTTTTTACACTTTTTATATTGGTGTTTATTTGATTATATTTATTTATTGCAAAAAAAAAACAATATTTCTTTAACAAGAGAAAAATCTTTGATTAACGAACCTTTTATTTTTTATAAAAATGATTACGCAAATATACACAGTCCGAACATTTTTATGTCTATTGCATATTTTTTCAAATTCTTTTTTCTAAAAAAAAAGGGACTAAATCTAAGTTGTGTCCTCTTCTCCGGTGATGGATTTAATTTTCTTTCAAGAAGCAAAACACCTTGCAGGGCAGAAAATGATTGTTACGATTTAGAGTATTTGAATTGAAAATCGATCATAAGAAATTCTTTTTATTTCTTTTCGATTTGATAGTTATAGGAATATCATTCCCTGCATTATCATACGACTCTGATCTGTTGTCAATTTTACTAATAGATTCTGTATCATTTTCACGAGACTTCTTGTGTTTCTTTCAACGTTTCTTCCTCTCACTTTCAGAAACACCATCATCTGATACTCCATTAATTGAAGTGTCATATCTTATGGAAGGAACCAAATTTTCAATTGCACCATCTACATTATCAATATTACTTAAACTTAACCTATAACCTTGTGAATAATCAGATTTTAAAGTGGCGCATATGAAAGGTGGTTTGCTCCTATTGTCAATTTGATTCACGCAACATTTTACTTCCTGACCAATCTCCATCAAATCACCTAACCATTCCTCAATATCATCAGGTTTTGGAATAGAGATGGTATAGATTTTGTGCACCAGCACTACAATGTGATCCAAACCCTTTTTATTCACTATACCTACAATACAAAAAATAGAAATTATTATAAAAAAACATTTTATGAAAATATAAATTAACAATATAATAGAAATAAATTATAATTTATACAGTTTAATAAATTAATTTCAATTAAAATCATAAAAATTATTATAAATTAGTATTTTATAAAATAAAACAATTACAATAGAAATAGATTACACAATTTAAATAATGAAAATCATTTTATGGAGTAACACACAATTTGTACAGCATAAAAATATAATTTAACTTACCTTTTAGGAAAGTTCCAATTGTAGGACAAAATAGATAAAAATCTGCTTCAACGTCAATGTGAATAAAGGGAGAATCATATAGAATCTCTCCCAGATTGCTAAGCAATTTAGGGTTTCTAAAGGCTAACACAAACCCTTTCAATCTAAAACACATAATTATTATGTTAAATTCTTTATTACAAGTTTTCTAATAATTATATATATAATTATTTATGAAAATAATCTTGGAATATTCTCCTAGCATATTTTTATCCATGCATAGTATCTAATATATTATTTCCAGTTTATCACATAGTTTTACTTGAATATGCAATACATGCAGGTAGCAAATCTCAGTAATATAAATAAAATAGCAATAAAATAGTAATTACTCAATTCGATCTTTTTATTTCACAGATAAACATTAAATAAAATATCTATTAAAGCGTATAAATCTATAAATAATTGAAAAATCAGACATGGAGATTTTATGCCTTTGAAAAGATATAGATGAATGCGTACTCTTTGTCGTAAGTATTTAAGGACGATCTCAAAATATGATTGACACCTCGCTGAACGTTGTTCAAGTGGTACGGATGTAACGCGAGGTGTTTGATGGTCCTCGTGAAATGCACGTGAGACTCCTCGTCTTCCAGGACTTCCAGGAGTTCACTAAGCTCCAGAGAGCTCCACGTAACTTCGCGATTCATTTGAAATTTTATCTCGCTTCAAAGACAATTTGTATATTGATACTCGAGTATTGCTTAAAACGAAGGATACATGCCGAAGGAATATTCCTATGTGAAATGACAAATGACTATATCATAGGTTAGGACGCAACGTTTTTGAGGTCAACTCCATTGTTCGACTCTTCTTCTTCTTCTTCTTCTTCTTCTTCTTCTTCTTAAAAGGCCCTTGATGGTAAAACTTACTTTTTATATTGTATTATTTTATTTATTATACATATATTATATTTATTTTGAATTTATATATTATATTTATATTATATTATTTATTCCTTTTTACACTTTTTATATTGGTGTTTATTTGATTATATTTATTTATTGCAAAAAAAAAACAATATTTCTTTAACAAGAGAAAAATCTTTGATTAACGAACCTTTTATTTTTTATAAAAATGATTACGCAAATATACACAGTCCGAACATTTTTATGTCCATTGCATATTTTTTCAAATTCTTTTTTCTAACAAAAAATAGGGACTAAATCTTATAAGTTGTGTCCTCTTCTCCGATAATGGATTTAATTTTCTTTCAAGAAGCAAAACACACCTCGCAGGGCAGAAAAATATGATTGTTACGATTTAGAATATTTGAATTGAAAATCGATACATGCCCAATCGGCAAATTTGTCGCATATTTGTGACTCATCAAAGATGAAAAATAGAAACCGTGTAGTATTGCAACAAAACACCGGTGAAAGGATCGCTGATATATCCTCATCAAATACCTCGCCGGCAATCTCGTAAAGTCCCGATACTTTCCCTTACTTATCGTATCATCTCTTCGTATAGTGTACAATACAACAATAATATATTATATACAACATTATAATATAATGTAAAATTAAATATAATATAATAATATAATAATACAATATGTAAAATTAAATATAATTTGTATTTGTAAAATTTGCGATTTTGAACAGCGAGTCTGCACGAAGACGCGTGTTTTTTAGATTGGAAGTATTGCGTGATTCAGTGCACGGGTTACCTGAAGTCCTGGGCGCCTGCGAAGATCGGTCTCGAGGAGCAGGAGGGCGAGGTCGACAGCGAGGCTTGTAATTTATCCTGCTTGGTAGCGGTCGGCCGGGTCCAAACGATGATATCGACGACAACGTTGCTATTGAGGAAGCCCCATTTGAGGCCCATACAGTTCGTCTCGCGGCACGCAATGGACGGCAAATTTCTGTTCGTGGACCAAAGGTCAGTATACCGAAATCATAAAGACGTTACGTGACCGTTAAAGATGGTTAGTATAAATGAAAATATCTGAATCTTTTTTTTCCGTCATTTAGAGCTACTCCAGTATTGGGCTTTCTACCCCAGGAACTGCTTGGTACTAGTATGTATGAATACTATCACCACGACGACATTCCTCACCTGGCGGAATCTCATAAAGCCGCGTTGCAAACTTCCGAGCGCGTTACCACGCAGGTGATTATGATAGTGCCGCTTATCGTTATCATTCCGCAATCATTACTCCATAGTGATAATGAGAGTAAAATTAATTTTAAGACATTAAAATTGTTAATAACTGCGTGATAGTGTCATCGCGTTTTCACAAATTGATTATTGATTAACGCAAAGACGGATCAGCGATAATTCGGATTCTGCGTTCTGATCTTGCACGTGTTATCACTTTTTACAGGTCTACAGGTTCAGGAGCAAAAGCGCAAACTTCGTGCGATTGCAGTCCGAATGGAAGTCCTTCAGGAATCCATGGACCAAAGACATCGAGTATCTAATCGCCAAGAATTCCGCTATTTTGTAAGCAACAATTATCATTTCACGCGTCGTATAAAAAGTTTGTCACCGTATAAAGAGTTCTCTGTCGTTTTTTCAGCTACGACACTCATCCAGATGGAAATAACAGATCTGAGGACTCGAGCGTGCAGGACAACTATGATTACTTCACGCAGAGTAAGTGCGATGTAAAGCGCGACGTTTTGAAGCAATTAATTAAGGGATTATGTTTAATTTCTTTCGTAAACAGGTAACGGTGGGCTGGAAAGACTGATCTCGAGCCATGTGGAAGTAAGTAAAATCGGCCGACAAATCGCGGAGGAGGTACTGGATTTACAAAGACGCGGAGAAGACTCCTCAGGCAGCAGCCCTGGCCCAGTGACGGAAACTAGTTTAATGACTACTGAGGTAAATATTTATGAATTTGACTAAACACAACTTACGTAATTAATTAATTACCTTTGATTAAAGCCACAAATTACAACAACGATGACGACGACGTCACCGGAAAGAATACCTGACGTTTCCCAGCCGGGCGGCATTGGCAGCGATAACAGCAGCAGCAACCCCACGTCGACGTTCAACCACGTAGCGAATAACGTGCAGCTCAACAGCATCGCGAACGACCAAGGTCATACCTATTACTGTCTCTAAGGAATCGTTTCTTGATATGTAATGCGTTCATTCAAAGATGGAAAGAAATAGAAAGCGACAAGAGAAAAGATTTTGTTAGCGCGTGTATGTGAGAACAATTTAACCGATTTAATACATCTAAGATTTCCTTTCAAAAAAGGCTAATCGATACCCACGCAGAGTATAACATTGATTCTGTTTGTCCAACCACGTACCCATATTAGCGATATCACGCACAACGTAACATCCACCTCCTTTCAGGCGCGTCACGAGACGATGACATGATGGACATGATTAGCGGCACCGCGATTAACGAATCACCAAATCCGATCCCGTCCGACGGCAACGACGAAGCAGCGATGGCTGTCATCATGAGCCTGCTGGAAGCGGACGCGGGTCTGGGTGGTCCCGTGGACTTTTCTGGATTGCCATGGCCATTGCCATAATATGTACGCATTTTATAAGTATACAATTTTAGAAACATCTTCTGGTCAAACGAGCGTTCCGAACATTCGAACGAGACCTGGTGCTGAAATGGTGCTTTTAAAGTATAGGACTCTATTAAGTTAAGCGAATTGTAGCTTCTAAACGGAACTTCTAAATCGCGATCAATTAACTATCGTTACTTATCAATATTCGGATTTGTAAATCTGTATGCTTTCATTCTTTATCTATTATTTGTCATTGATTTCTCAAAAACGACAATTGCTTTGCAAAAGAGGCGGCAAAAGATTTTGCATTCAACAGCAAAAGATGAATAAATGTTGACGAACGCCCTCAAAGATTTACAGTGGTGTGACAATAGTGTGGATAATAACGTACGAAAAAACTAACGTTTTGGTGACAAATTAACGTTATACATGTAAATATGCAGGCACGTGATGCATGTACGCGTGATATGCCATTTAAGTGTACCTAATTAAATTGTAGGAATATCTGTATGCGAGAACTTTCTATAAATAAATCTTTTAATTCGGTGAACGTACGAGATAAGCAAAGTTTACTCGTTACGTACGCAAATATGGACTCCCGAACGTACCATCTAGAAATAATACATCGATAACTAAATTATACGATGCTGCAATCTAGCAATCCTATATGTTTTATTTTGTCATAACGTACGATTCGAATCTGTGCAAAAGTATCGTAATATTTCTAAGAGACACGAATGGAATGTGGTAAGATAAGGATTTATGTAAATAACATGACATTACACTGCTGTAATTTATTGTCCGATATTTAAAAAAAGATATTCACAAATATTCACAAGACATTATGGATATTGAAAACGACGTTTGTTATAAATAAATGATAGTGAATCTCTTGATAAATTCGAGGTGATTGTGAAAATTTCTATCCTGTAATAATTTTAGAATACAAATAGAAAGGTTATTATATTCTAAAGAATTCGTTATTAGAACACATTTTGGTAAAAGTTCACAAATTAAAAAACTCTCATTCTCCAGAGAAATATAATTCGAACAAAACAAAAGAAATAAAACAATTTTAAAGGCTTAAATTTAAATTCGCGATATTAGAAAAATACAATTTGACAGATCGAATTAAATTTCGAGGTGCAAATTTTGAAATATAACATTTTCCGTATGTTTCTACGTTAATTGCTATCAGTGTGTATAAGCTCAGGCGAGAGTTTCTTTTTTCTTATATACAAAGTGAGAGAAACCATGTAATTATTTACATCTATGCTAATAAGAAAACTGTCATATAACATATCGTGTACTCCGATTTATCAATGTCTAGATAAATCATTCAGATATTAACGGTGTTGATATCTCTAATAAGTACAAAATCGTTGTTAGATGTTTAATAAAGAGAATTTCTCATGACTGCAAATATGGAAATTTATCATAACTGTTTATAAATACTCATATTTGTTAGAATTGCTGATTAAGAAAAATAACTGAGAAGTGAGATTGAAATAAGTTATTGAGTGTATGTAACTCATAATTGTCAAATAATATACAATAACGACGCAATTTTTGAGGTTTAAATACCTAAGATCGATTTACAGAGTATACAACAATTACAAGTATACGTTGCAATAGATTGTGTTTACAAATAAAATGTTTTTATGTTTCGTATCATATGCTGTTTATCATATTTTCATATCGTATGCATGTAATTCTATATAATTATTTCGTATTTATCATTTAACGATTTTATTAATCGTACAATTACAAAAAATATATATAATTATAAAAATACCGTAGTAATATCTTAGCTGTACATTTTTATTATATAGATAAAACTTTATTATATAGAAAAAAAATGAGTCTAATTTATATTTAACATTTTTAAGTGTTTTTTTTTTTTACTTAAAATATCAATTATGATTCTGATTTTATCGTTTTTTTCTTTTTAAATTTTTTTGAGGCATAATCAAGATTCAAATTACTCGAATCGCTATCTATTGCTGATGTAGTTTCCCTGTGTTGAATCTCTTCAGGCTCATGTTTAATCACTCGGGAAATATCATTCATTAGATTTTCACTTTTAATTATAATTTCAGAATCGGAATCTTTCAACACATTTGCATATTTCTTCGGACTCGGACTTTTTTTCCTTTCTTTATCTGAAACGTTGTCATCACTAATTATATCCTTTTTGCTCTTAATTTTAGATTTCGGCAATGAGTCTCTTAAAGTTACTGTGTGTTTCTTAGAACATTTTTTCTTTTCGGAAGTATCATTGTAAAAATCTTCTGTCAGAAATTTAGGCATTTTAAAGTTTTCATTTAAATTTTCTACTTTAGTCTCGTTACTTAATAGTTGGCTTTTTGATTTTTCATTAGTAATTCCGTCTATAAGTGGATCTTGTTTTTCAATTTTTATTGTAACAACGTGATCTGATTCCAAATCTGACATTTTCATAGGTGATTTCTTGTTTTTCTTATGCTTTTTAAATGCGTTGTCTTCTAAACTTGAAGAGAGATCGACTATATGTTTCTTATGTTGTTCTTCAGATTTAATATGCTTGGAAATAGTGTCTGTATTATAAAATACTCCTTCATTTTTGGTCTTTGTTGATACAGTTTCCGAATCGGATTCAGATTCCTTCGTGTATTTCTTTTTCTTTTTCTTTTCTGTTTTAATATATTGCTCTTCTTTTTCAGTTTTAATATTTTCGAGAATGTTCTCTGTCTTACAAATAATTTTTTCATTTTCTATCTTTATTAATACAGTTTTTGAATCAGATTCCTTAGATTTCTTATGTTTTTTTCTTTTTGTCATCTCAGTTTCACTATCTAATGGAACAGAATTTTCTCTTTTTACAGCTTTATGTAACTGCATATGTTCATCTGAAATTGTATCATTACTAAGTAACGACTTTGATACTTTCTTGCTTTTCTTATGTTTTTTAGAACTATTATCAACTTCTGAATTATTTAAATAATCATCAGTATTTAATACATATTGTATATTTTGGTATTGCGATTTCTTTTCGGATTTGATAGTTACAGGAATATCATTCCCTACATTATCATACGACTCTGATCTGTTGTCAACTTTATTAATAGATTCTGTATCATTCTCACGAGACTTCTTGTGTTTCTTTCGATGTTTCTTCCTCTCACTTTCAGAAACACCATCATCTGATACTCCATTAATCAAAGTGTCATTTCTTATGGAAGTATCCAAATTTTCAATTGCACCATCTACATTATCAATATTACTTAAGCTTAACCTACAACCTTGTGAATAATCGGATTTTAAAGTGGCACATATGAAAGGCGGTTTGCTCCTATTGTCAATTTGACTCACGCAACATTTTACTTCCTGACCAATCTCCATCAAATCACCTAGCCATTCCTCGATATCATCAGGTTTCGGAATAGAGATGGTATAGATTTTGTGCACCAGCACTACAATGTGATCCAAACCCTTTTTATTCACTATGCCTACAATATAAAAAATAGAAATTATTATAAAAAAAACATTTTATGAAAATGTAAATTAATAATATAATAGAAATAAATTATAATTTATACAGTTTAATAAATTAATTTCCATTAAAATCATAAAAATTATTATAAATTAGTATTTTATAAAATAAAACAATTACAATAGAAATAGATTACACAATTTAAATTTTTAAATAATGAAAATCATTTTATGGAGTAACAATTTGTACAGCATAAAAATATAATTTAACTTACCTTTTAGGAAAGTTCCAACTGTAGGACAAAATAGATAAAAATCTGCTTCAACGTCAATGTGAATAAAGGGAGAATCATATAGAATCTCTCCCAGATTGCTAAGCAATTTAGGGTTTCTAAAGGCTAACACAAACCCTTTCAATCTAAAACACATAATTATTATGTTAAATTCTTTATTACAAGTTTTCTAATAATTATATATATATATAATTATTTATGAAAGTAATCTTGGAATATGTTTCTCCTAGCATATTTTTATCCATGCATAGTATCTAATATATTATTTTCAGTTTATCACATAGTTTTACTTAAATATGCAATACATGCAGGTAGCAAATCTCAGTAATATAAATAATAAAATAGCAATAAAATAGTAATTGCTCAATTCGATCTTTTTATTTCACTGATAAACATTAAATAAAATATCTATTAAAGCGTATAAATAATTGAAAAATCAGACATGGAGATTTTATGCCTTTGAAAAGATATATAGATGAATGCGTACTCTTTGTCGTAAGTATTTAAGGACGATCTCAAAATATGATTGACACCTCGCTGAACGTTGTTCAAGTGGTACGGATGTAACGCGAGGTGTTTGGTGGTCCTCGTAAAATGCACGTGAGAATCCTCGTCTTCCAGGAGTTCACTAAGCTCCAGAGAGCTCCACGTAATTTCGCGATTCATTTGAAATTTTATCTCGCTTTAAAGACAATTTTTATATTGAGTATCGCTTAAAACGAAGGATACATGCCGAAGGAATATTCCTATGTGAAACGACGTAGATCATAGGTTAGGACGCAACGTTTTTGAGGTTAACTCCATTGTTCGACTCCCGCTGCGCTAATCAGCATCGGCGCCATCGGCGGCGTCGGCGGATAAAATTATCAATAGGTTTGTTCCTTTTTTCATATCGCTAGATTGAACTTCTTGCGTGTTCTTGCGCGGTTTATCTTTTCTCCTTTTTTCTTCAATGTGAAAAGAAAAAGAGGAAAGCTGAACTGCGCAAAAAAGTTTTTAGCGTTCAAGTCCATGGCCTATGGATGTGGAAAAGGAACAAACCCAATCATTAATCATAACAAACTACATTGAGCGATATGTACTTATGTATTCGTTGCGGAGAATTATTGTTGAAATAATTATTTAATGTGATCAACAAAACTTCTCGTTTTATTACACGTTACACCGTATTGTAATTAGGAACTGCATGTGGATTTAAAATACCGAGTCGCCGTCGTCCGGCAATCATGAATTCGAAGAAGACTATAACCTTTGGCAAGATCAGTGCCAATTTAGATAAACCGGAATCAGAGGCACCGGTCGAGACTTTCAGCTCTGGGGGATTCGGTACTTTCGGTAAAAAACGCGAGGAGAACAATGTGAAGAAGATGGACGAGATCAAGCCGGAGGACGAGGAGGAGACCCAGAATATGCAGAAGATGATGGGTATCACGGGCTTTGGTAAAAAGGCCAAGTCCTTCGACGTGCAGGAGATGATGGAGAACATCACCAGAACCATCAACAGCAATAAGGCAAGCACGATCGAGAAAGAGAAACCCAGCGAGATCGCGGAATCTAAAAAGGACGAGATGAGCGACGACGATGACGACGACGACGATATCATTGGTCCACCTATACCATCTCTGATACCCGTCACTTCGGATGCGACTAAGGATTCGAATGCAGAAAAGAAAGATGAGGAGAAAAATGAAAGCGAAGATGACGATGACGAAGAATTGTCTGAAGAGGAAGAAGAGGTGTGTATAGTCAAAATGTTAACTACTGGAAGAAAGAACCTGGAATTTTCAGAGCCATTCAGTATCTGGTCAATGACCATTGGAGTGCATCCTTATCATTAATTATATAATGCAGTATGACATTCATATCAATTCTCTATCTGTAAAGAGAATAAGAATGATTGCTTTATTCATCACCAAATGGATGATCTCTAATATTCAAATAATTATTCAGAATGAGATACCAATCTTTTGTCTTTTATAAAAATTATAATTGTTTTCTAAAAATGAGAGTTTGGCCTCGACTAAATACCTATTAAATATTCTCTCTCGAGTTTTTTTTCTCTTTTACTTTTTCTGCTTTTTCACTTACCATACCTATATTACATACTATTACAGGTAACATTAAGAGACAAGATTCCCTGTTCTCACGAAGTCTCAATGACTCACGGCACAAAAGCTGTGATCGCCATCGCCGCGGATCCATCCGGAGCTCGACTAGCCTCTGGTTCCATTGACTACGACGTCTGCTTCTGGGATTTCGCCGGCATGGACACATCTATGAAGAGTTTCAGAACATTGCAGCCTTGCGAGAATCATCCTATTAAGTGCTTGCAGTATTCCATGACCGGGGACGTGATACTGGTGGTCTCGGGCGCGGCGCAGGCTAAAGTCCTGGATCGGGATGGCTTTGAGAAATGTGAGACCGTCAAGGGCGATCAGTACATCACGGATATGGCGCGCACAAAGGGTCACACCGCCAGTCTGAACAGCGGCTGTTGGCATCCGTTCACCAAGGAGGAGTATCTGACCTGCTCTCAGGACAGCACCTGCCGAATATGGAATTTGTACAGGCCGCGCGGACACAAGAGCCTGATAAAATGCCGTGCGCAAAACGGCGTGAAGACCATCCCCACCACGTGCGCTTACAGTCGGGAAGGCGCAGCCGTTGCGTGCGGCTGTATAGACGGCTCGATTCAGATGTGGGACCACAGGAAGAATTTCGTGAATCCGTCCCTCGTGCTGCGCGGCGCGCACGCATCGTCCAGCGAGGTATCGAGCCTGAGTTTCTCGTACCTCGGGCAGCTGTTGGCAAGCCGGGCCTGCGATGACACTCTGAAATTATGGGACTTACGGGCATTCAAGGCGCCGATCTTCGAAGCCAAGGGATTGTTCTCGCGTTACGACACCACGGATTGCATGTTCAGCCCTGATGACTCGATGATCATCACCGGGGAATCCTTGAACAAGGGAAAGACGACCGGTAGGGTGCTACTCTACGACAGCAAGACGTTTGACCTGATCAGAGAGATCCCTGTGACAAACTCTCATGTGATAAAGACTCTGTGGCACCCAAAGTTGAATCAGGTGTTCGTCGGCTGTGGCAACGGCATCGTCAAGGTGTACTACGATCCCAAAAAGAGCATGAGAGGCGCCAAACTGTGCGTTGTCAAGACGCACATGAAGCAGAAGCACATCGAAATAATGTCCACCCAGCAGATCATAACGCCCCATGCGCTTCCCCTGTTCCGTCAGGACAGGCCCAAGTCGGTTCGCAAGCAGATGGAGAAGGACAGGCTCGATCCGGTAAAATCGAGGCGTCCAGATCTGCCCATTACCTCCGGTCAGGGCGGTAGAGTGGCATCCTCTGGAGGAACGCTCAGCTCCTATGTCATACGCAATCTCGGGTTGAGCAAACGGATAGAGGATGATCAGGATCCAAGAGAGGCCATTCTGAAATACGCCAAGATAGCCGAGGAGGAACCGTACTGGATCGCACCTGCATACAAGAAGACGCAGCCGAAAACGATTTTTCAAAACGACGATCAAGATAGCGGACCGAGTAATAAGAAACAAAAAACTTAGATTTATATGCGCCTTGTGTATATACAGATTATATATAATACGTATCGTGTAATTATATGTATCCATGTAAATATAATCGTGATATTTCTGCTCGTAGGATGCACAAAGAGAAAATGAAAACACTTTTATTATCGTGTCTTTTGATTAATTGGAGAGAAATGTAACTTTATCGGAAGCATTACATTGCAGCATATTGAATATTCTATACTGGAATGATGCATATAAAAGGGGATTTATTCCTATTGTCAATTTGACTCGCGCAACATTTTGTTTCCTGACCATCAAATCACTGCTATTTCTCCGTATTGTCAGATTGTGGAATAGAGATGATATATATTTTTTGCATCGGCACTACAATGTGATCCAAATTCTTTTTAGTGATTCTTCAGAAATCCACTAAGTTCCAAGGAGGTAACTTCACGATTTATTTTAGTTTTTATTTCATCTCAAAGACAATTTATATTGAGTATATTATTTATGTATTTAAAAAAAGTATATATATTTTATAGGCTGCGATCCAATTGCGCATAGATTATGTATAATAATCGGTTATTTGCCATTGGATAGTTTTCAGGTTTTTCTTTTGAAATTTAATTCAAACAGTTTTTTAAAAGTGCTGTTTTATTTATACAGTAATTTCATTATAAGAAAATAATCGAGTTTGGTTGGTATAATCATAAAATAATTGATAATTCAATATAAAAAATACTTGATTTTTATATATTTCTGAAAAACTAATTTTATAAGAATTTGATATTAAAAAAATGGAGAGCGATCCTTTATTGTCTTCAAGAAAGAGCGATTTACTAGACAACAATTGGTCTGTTCTTTTTAGCTGCACTGATGCAATAAGTTAGAATGAGAAAAAATATATTTGTCTTTAACTTATTGCACCAGTGTAATGCCCAGTCTACAATGAGTCGTTGGTCGTTGGTCGTAAGAAATTTAACCAATTATGTTCGGTTATTCTTCTCTAAGATCAACTGTGATTGGTTAAATTTCTTACGACCAACGACTCATTGTAGACTGGGCATAAGGCCGGACTACAAGGTGTAGTAAGCCTTATGCCATAAGAAATTGACCAATTATAATCGAATATGAGAAGAATAATCGAATATAATTGGTTAATTCCTTATGGCATAGGTGAAGGCCCTTATGCCGACATGCGAAAAGGTTATGCTACGTAACCTTACGTGATCGTCTGACGTGCAATCGGTTCGAATTTCGAATCTACGACGTATTTGTGCGGCTGGAGGTAGAAATTGCGCGGGTTCTTGCGACGTAACGATGAAATAATCATGTTTCGATTAGTTCGAGAGCAGTTTGTGGCTCTAAAACTTCAAGCGTTCTCAAACGGCTTTGAATTGTAGATAGAAACCGCATAAAGATAAAAATTTAGTTGTCTTCATCATATAATTGTTTCTTTCCCGTAAACATGGCTAAGAGGAAGAGCTTCAATCGAATACACGGACGAAACTCCAGGCATAGATCCAACGACTCTTTTGGTTCCGGATTTCTCGATCCGGATACAAACATCGTGGATGAAGGTAGACACGTTTTTTTCCTCATCATTTCGTTTTGCAGCGTTTTATTGTCACAGATGAACCACCATGAAAACGTAAAGTTGATTTTAATTTGATACTTTTATGCACCGCTTTTTCTACAGGACGAACATTCTGGTGGAACAACTTGGAGGAGGATACATCTCCGCGGCATTCCCACATTTACAGTGTAAACGAGACGCCTGGACAACTGAACGAACGTTCAGAGTTGAATTCTACCTACGGTTCTATGGAATGGTGGAAAAATTTGGAAGCCTCTGGCAGCAAGTCCAGTATTTCAATGAGACGCAATCTTAGCGCAGGTATGAATCGTCAGAGCATTCAATTTTTTTTTTTACTGTAGATATTACAATACTTATAATATACGTTATCTTTTTAGAGATAGTTAAAGCCAATATATTGCAAGTTTCGACGTCCGAATCGGAGAAAGAATCGATGCATGACTTAAGAAAGAAGAAAGTTTATCTGAAGGCAACGAATAGCAGAAAGAGCATTAACAACGCTTTCTCAAAAGCACTGAATGAAACCGAGACAACTATTCCATTAAATTTACGGGGGAAACGAGTCAACTATTCTGAGTTCCATAGTGATTTGGATAAAGATGTCTCACCTCAGAGAGAAAACTTGCAGGAGGACGAGGAGGACAGTAATTTGAGCGCGACTGGGAATATTTTGAAATTGAAGCCAACTATTTCTAGAAGAACAAGACGAAACGCGAGTACAGATGATCAAAATCCTTTTCAGGATGTACTAACAGAGGGTGTTCTGAGTGGCAACGTCACGAGAAAATCGATCGCACTTCAAAAAGAATCTTCGAGGCGTTCGATGCATGGAGATATTGATACGAATAAGGATTGCAGTGGCGATCATGGGAAATCTATGAGAGCATCTCAAGCAATACCGCTAGAGAGTATCAATGCTATCTCCTTGAATTTGCCACCTCCAAATGTCGAGGACGCAGCATCTGAGGCCAACGTTGAGGTGATCGTTCAAGACACCGATGAGAGCACCGAGATCGCTCCTAGTCAATTTTTGAAGCGTAAATTTGCCTTTGGACAACGCACACGGAGAAGCGTGGGAAAAAATGCCTTCACGGATGCTTTAGCCGACGATAGCAGCTCGAGTTTGTCTGATCTTAATGAGAAACAGCGTAAATCTACCTTTCTACAGCGCACACGAAAAAGCGTGGGAAAAAATGCTTTCGCGGACGCTTTAGCCGACAATAGTAGCTTGAATTTGTCTGATCTGAATAAGGAAAATGATTTTAACGAAGCACCATTAATGTCACTCTCGCCACTCCGCCCTTCAAAAGAATTATCCATCAATAGATCTAAAAATAATATCACGCTCGAGAAATCTCCAATTCGTCAAAGTTCAAGATTGTCTCTAAGTGCAGCTAAGAAGCAATCATTAAACATACAAGACGTCAAAAATAATATTGAAGCGGTCGATTTGAGCAGCTCGTCCACAGATAACAAATCTCTCAGGAGAAAAATTTTTGAAGCCGTATCTTTGAAGCCAACATCAAAAATTTTAGAAAATTCACGTAAGAGTCTAACTAAAGAGCCTAACCCGTTTGAGGAAATACTTAGAAAAGATGGTAATATTAGTACAAGAGAAAGTCACGTTTCAACTGAAGACAATCATGGTTCTCTCGAGCAAGACAGGTCTACGATAAAGATTATCGAGGTACGTGGAGCTGTAATGGAAGAAGAAAACTTGCAATCAAAAGAGGATGAAGTTGCAAACGAGGAAGAGTCTGAGGAAATATCCGTTACGTCGTTAAATGTCGAGGAAAATGTACCTAAGAAACTTAATGTATCATTAGAACTCAGGGATACACAACTGGCAAACAGCGATCTCGCAAATATATCTAAATCAAGTTCTCGAAAGAGTATAGTAGCTACAACGTCAGAAAAACAAGCTTCTTTCAGCCGCAAGTCCATCAGAAAGAGTCCTTTGGAGGAACATTCACATACCAATACAATGCTATCTGTTGGTAGGTCAAGTACCAATAAGATAATAACACATGCAATTGTAAACGATGATGTACATAATGATGTAGCTGTAGAACAAGATTTAAGTACGCCCAAACGAGTGTCTAAATTGATCAATCCTTTTAATAAGGAACTTCGTGTTGTTTTAACGCGTATCAGTTTAAGAAATCGGCCTGAAACACCAAAACAATCCGCGAGTAAAAATACGCAGTTGCCTAAGCGATCTCTAAACTGGATCAACGAGGAAGATGATGATGTATCTGTAGACTCGGAAATAAATATTGGCAGTGTCTCGGAAATAATAAGTTCTACAAGAATTTCAAAAGTTAGTACAAACAATATAGAAAGGCACAAAAGCACTATTACGCCAGCTGAAATGGCTGATGATACAGAAGAACCTGCGAGGCAAACAATTCAACCAAATTCCACTTTGACGAGGGCTGAAACGAGCAATAAAATAGTAGATCGGCAGAGCGTGCAGATTTCAAACAGGACCAGTATTAGAGAGAATAGAGAAATTGGACGTAAGGACAAAAGTTCGAGCAAATCTCAAAACAGTCGCATGTCGATTAAACCGTCAACCAGCAAAGGTATTTCTGTTAGTAAGGTAAATTCATCATTGAAAAAGATAGATGATTTCTTCAAGATAAAACAAACTTCAATAGCGATGGACCAATCGAGCCAAGACGCGCAGAGATCGCAAGTCTTCGAAAAAATGGAGAAGATTAAGTCTAAATTAGAGAGAATAAAATCTCGAGAGATGGCCGCGATGAAAATAGCCATAACGGATGAGAAAAAATCTACATTACAAATGAAAAAATATGCGAAATCTGTAATGCTTAAACAAACCACGAAAAAGAAGTTGCTTGCGAAGCCTATGAAAGTAGTGGATAAGGCATTCTTAGTAAATGGAAAAGTATATAGAGCACCGAGGCTTCCGCGTCCGAAACACTGGGTTACTGATCGTTTCTACAAGTTTCTGTGGAATCGTATGGAGCCGAAGTACAAATTGGCAGCAAGAGTAAAGTCCGAAAAATTCGTACAGGAATTGGCCAAAATAGTCGCTATCATTGAACGTCGTAAAAAGTACGAAAGTTATAAGACCGAAATGGATGCTTTGATGAAGGAAATGGCACGGTTAAATATTATCAATACTCGTAATGATTTTTATCATTTCTGTCAGGATTTTCTGCCGTATGAATTCCGCGTTAAAGTCGTGCCTATGCTAATGCCCGGAAATAAAAACAACATTCCTTATGATCCAGAAAAGTTACATGTTCCCATACTCGATACCGAGTGAATGACATTAAAGATATCAATGCGATATAATATATTAACTATTTTTGAAGCTGTTTGTAATGTTTAGAATAACGTTGAGTGTACATATATGTAATTATAAAAATATTATATAATGTTACTAATACACATTACTGATAATATATTTTTGATAAATGCAAATAAAATGTAAAATATATTTTTTTATTACATAATCTGTAAGCTCTATGTCAATAGAAAAATAATTTTTGTATTTTTTTTTAATTCTTATATAGATTTGAATTTAATTAATTTTTGTGTTAATGAGATAAAGAAGATAGTTAAAATTTTGAAATACTATGAAATACTATTTATATTACCCCTTTTTTTTTGTTAAAATTTATAATTGGTGCAACCTATTCATCGATTAATTTAATTATCTTAAAATTTGCTTGCATCAAAAACTAATTTACTTGTAAAAGTTGTTAAGATTTTCTCATTACTTTGATATGAACGAAATGTAATGGTTCTCACCCCTTTGACACTTGATACTTTCATTCGTACTTTAAGCAAGCATTTAGTTAATCAATCATCAAGTATTACCGTGTTTTTATGTACTTATTCCGGTTTACATGCGCGTACATTATTTGCTTATATAATCGCATTATATGTATATAAGTCTATTGTGATATCTCTACGGTTATAAATATCTTCCTAATCTCGTTCGCTCTGTAACGACAATCTTTTGCCTGAGTAAACACCTTGTTTTTCCACAACGTTCACAACAAAAATTATTTATATTGCTTTATGACGCTGATAGATAGGACAACATTAGGCAAGTTGTCAAAGATCGAGCACGTGTTAAATTATAAAAAAAAAAGATTATTTAGTTTTTTTTCTTGTTAAAGCTGGTTTAACTTAATAAATCGGGATTAAAACATTCTTTATATTAAATTAAATCTAGAAAAAATGTGTAATTATTGCTGCATTTGTAAATTTTTATTAAATTTATAACGGTACATTTTCTGACAATATGACTTTTGTCGTGATATATACACGATTAAAAAATTGTTTAATTTATTTTTAGCAAGAAAGTTAAAGTTTCAAAAATAACTAGTTAAAGTTAAACAATGACTTATTTGAAATTAACTAAGTTAAGTTAAATGTAACTTTCTAAGTATATTATTTAACTTTTACTTTTTTAATTACTACCCAAACCTGAGCTATAGTATATTTAAATAATAAAAATAAATAAGATTAATAAATTGATAGCTCTAATGTTATACAATGTTGGCCCGATTTGTAAGTATTCCAATTATACAGGTAAACGTATCGCATTCATTCCGCGCCAAACGGCCGTGACGCGCCGACTTTGCAAATATTTGCAACAGATCGAACGTCGCATTGACGTAACTGCGCTCATGCAATTCGTGACGCATTCGATAACGAAACTCGAGTATAACTCAATGTAACGATAACCAGAATTTACGTTTTTAATTATTTAGTTTCTCATTGTCGAGCAAATTTCGAATTTCTATTTTTAACATCCATAATGAACTTCCCTTCAAAAAGGATAATGTTTCCCAAGGTTTTAATTAATCACGCGAGCGTACGTATACACACGTACGCACGCATACTCCACAATGCAAGGCCTTGTTTGAAGTCTAATCTCTATAATGGAACGGCCGCCTCAATTAGGCGAGACTTATTTTCGCCGGGCCGCGATGTTTGAGCGGGCATTTGTAGCCACGCGACACCGCCACGCGCCGCTCGTTATACCCCATCGCCGACGGCGATTGTTTCCCCTCAAACCCCGCGAAAAAATGATCGGCGAGTCCGCTCGGCTGGACGCGCCGCAATTATTGCGGCGCGGCGAGTGAATCACGCGAGAGACGAGAGATTTGGCCTTCGCGCAGCAGCTCATCCCGACCGCCCTCGTTTTGCGTCAGCAATCACAGTGACATTACGATTGCGATCTTTTCGCAGACTAAACTAAGAGGGAACGAAGTACGCACGTCGCGGATTTTTCCGGAAAATCCGAGTCGGACTTCTTTTTCGCAATCGTGTCAGTTCCATCATCGCGGGCTGCCCGCGGCGAAACGCTCGCAAACGATAAGGCGTGATTGTCAGTTCGAGATAACAACGCGAGTCCGGGAGAAGGGGGAGATTTATTACAACCACCGAACGATTAACTAATCGGAAAGTGCACTCGCGATGCACTTTAAATCCGGGGCGGCGGAGAGATCCGGGGGGGAGGGGGTGGAGGGAGCGATCCTTCCGCGGCGACGTGCTCTCGTATGTTATGACAATTATGAGTTTTCCGCGGGGCCACTCGGGGGTGGCACGTGTCCGACGGCGTGCATCAGGGCGAAAGGGACGGGGAGTGAAGGGGATGAAGAGAGGGGGACACGCACGGCGCGGCGCGTGCCGCCGCGTGAGAACGGCCGCGCTCACACGCGTCACACGCACACGACGCGCACGTGTGTGCACGCAGTCGTGAGAGAGAGAGAGAGAGAGAGAGTAAAGCGCGTCGGTTCTCGCGATTTACCCGCTCTCGACTTTCCGGTGCATCCTCGGATAAGAGGCATCGATTAAGTTTCATTCACGTGCGCTCCGGTCATTCACGTTATCGCTTCGATCGAAGGCTTTTGCTATTTTTTTGATACGCGCGTTTTAGATTGAAGAAGACCGTACAAATTGCGAGATCGTAGAATGGATAGCACTGGACTTAGATAAAGTGTGCTGGAAATTTTTGTAAACAAAGTCCCTTGATGTTAAAGAGAGTAAATTATTTTGTAAGATATTTTTAATTAAAATTTTTCTATCATTATTCCGATATTTACATGTAAAATAATATTTACTGAATTTCAAAGGGAATTTTGTTGCAATTAAATTGCATCAAATGTATTGATTACATTTAATATACCTTCTTCAATGTATTGTATTTAAAAATACAACACATTTAAATGGTCGAATAAAAAAAAGTTAATGGCATTTAAAGCGCCTATGCGCGAAATTTTATTTTAGTGTATCTCACTGTAGGAATTTTTGAATATTTGACATTTTGTAATTGAAAAGCAGGAAGATGGGCAAACAAAATTATTATAAAACGAATAAAAGGTCTTTGATAAAGGTTCAAAGCTCTGAACTAATAATAAAATGAAAACTTTATAAAATTGTCGTAAATAATTTGAAAGGTTGTATGTGAAAAAAAAATAATAAAATGACAAATCGATACATAATACCATTTATTTTATATTATACGTATATGGAACGCACGGTGTACGCGTGTGTTTGCGTAAACACGCGACGAGTCTTAGCGACGGCTTAGCGAAACTTTTATGATAATACCGCGTTTATCGCAACCCTTTAATGTCTCATCCTTAATTTTCCCCGTCTGGCAAAACGTTCTCCATATTTGCATACGTGTGGTAGTGCACGTGCGTACACGTGCACGCGTATGCACGCGCACACGCCGACTCGTGCTCCGTCCTTATTCTTATAGTTGCAACGCGCGTTTATGCAGCGCAGGTGCACAATTCACACAGAAGTAATATTTTTGACAAATAATCTATAAATAACAATAAATTAATAGACGGAAACCAAGATAAAAATTAAAACAACTCTCTCTTTCTCTCTCTGTATGGTTAATTAAAATAATCTTGAACTTTGAATCTTTCGATTTACGCGCATCTCGCGATAAATCGAATACTCTCTCTGATGTAATGTTACACTATCAGTCTGCAAATGCTTTTTCGGTGTACATGTGTACGAGAAAAATAGTAATCCAATGTAGATATCGAGATGCAATTGTCTGTAACGGTTTGCTACTTGAGTGAATTAATTGACCGCGTGGAACCGCGTAAACCGTTAATAAAATTATCACGTACGTACATCGGCGTTTTATCAATCAGCGACTGCCGCTCTCGGCGGTAGATTTTCTCATTCAATCATTCGTGCATTAATCCAATTCGTTCTTATTCTCGCTTCTGTATTTCCCCACGGGCCATTGAGCACTCGTTCGTTCGTCCCTGTCGCGGAGCTGGACTCCCATGCACGCGTGTTCCTTATCGAATTGCACGTTGATCAATCGGTACTTTGTACTCTCCGCTTAGACAGATGGCTCTGGTTTTGTTATTTGTCACTTGTAACTTGTTTTAAATTAAACAGCAAGTACAAATATCTCCTTTCCCTGTTTCGTATAGTATTTTAAATTATTTATATTTTGTTCATTTCTTTATATATCATATTATTTTTGTAAACACGAATAGAGAAACTAGAAGAAATATAGGAGCAATTTCATAAATATATATTTGAATAAATGCTAGCTTTTCTCCAACAATAATTAATTAGCGGAAAATACATGGAGAATCAGACAAATGTTTGAAGAAACGAAAGAGAGAGGCGCTAAAGCTTGATTGTAAATTATAAAAGCGCCATTATAATTTAACTGTGTTCAAACACATGTGAATCACAATTACGAGTGACCTACATTTTCACGAGCAAATGAATAGATATTAATTTTACGGTAAATTTCATTCGTCAAAGTTCGTCCTAAAACACACGTAAAACATACGTAACGCATGCCTTTCGATTCCGGAAACGAGGAAACGAATTTATGCCCTTTGAACCCTAACATTTTCGAGCAAAGCGAAATACGTAAAGCGGCACGACGGGAAGAAAATTAGAGGCAAAGCGGAAAAGCTCAGCGAAGTGAGAGATATTCCCTTTTTTCGAGCGGAAAATTCTCTATTGCGTTAATAAGTGGCTTTGGTGTATACAAAAGCCGGGCGCAATTTGCGAAATGTCACACAAGCATGCGGATGCACGTTTAAATCCGCCGTGTTTTAGAATTACGTGGTAATTAAAATCAATCCGGTCGGAGGGACGGCGGCGTGCCGCAAACTGGAAATTGCTATTACGTCAAGCCGGGCGTAATTACCGGTCGCTCATTAGTCCCCATCTCCGCAAGGGTTAAATGCATGCCTCGAGCACGCCGGGGATGAACGGGCAGGCCGCGGAAGTCTTTCCGCGTCGCTCGCGACGACGACGATGGGACGGGGGTTGCGGCGAGTGCTCCGGACTCGGGGATGATCGTGCGGCGTCGGGACGCCGCGCGCCGCCACCGGAGTACGGACAACGGACGGGGCGCCGCCGGGCAATCATAAATGGGGAGGCGCGGCGCTTCGCAGCGGTATTTCGTCGCGTGACGCCGTGGCGTTCGCATCGATCCGGAGCGACGACGGCGCGGCACCGTAGGCGACGAACTGTAAGGGCGGATAAGAGAGGCGCGCACGAGGGCCGAAAATCAATCCCGGTCAGCGTGTCGGTTTCTCGTGTTCGCGGCGAGGACAGCGGCGATCAGCCTTCGAAGAGGGATTGTCTCCTCGGGGCGGCGACGACAGAGAGAGCTGACGACGACGACGACGACGACGTTCGAGAGAGACTAGATCGTCTGAAGCGATGCTGAAGAAGTTCCTCGGCAAGTCCGGTCGCAGGATTCTGCGGGTAAGCGGTTCTCCAGGGTGTTGCTTGTCGTTCTCGACTGTTGCACGTTTTCGAGGGGGTTGCGCGCGACCTAGTTTTCTCCGAAAGAGAAAGAGAGAGAGAGAGAGAGAGAGAGAGAGAGAGAGAGGCGACGGTGAATCCACCTGGATTCACCTGGACGTGTTGCGAGACCGGTTTCCAATTGACGTTTCGCGTGAAACTCCACGCACGCACCGTGTCGTGAAAGATTAAGTCGCACGTACCAACGTCATTCCGCCTAGGCGTGAAATTTTCGTGCGCGACGGTCAATTATCGCGGATCGATGTCCTTACGTGTCGTGGCGTGACTCCGTGCCGACGGATAATACTAAGCAAGTTGACCTTTCCAGCGACACGGGGTGCACTTTCCCTCTCCCTTCCCTCTCTCCCTGGTTTCTCCCTGATTTTTCCCCCTCGCTTATGTTATTCAACGACGGCGCTCTCTCCGCTTTTTCAGGCGATCAAGAAGCTGTCCACCAGAAGCCGCAAGGCCAAGAGGTCATCGCGCAACCCCAGCTCCTGGCACACGGCGATCCCGGACCTGGAGACCACCTCGCTCTCGTGGTCCCTGCCGTCCCTGGACGCCAAGAGCATCGACACGTACATGACGTACGTCGGCGAGAACCAGGATGACTGCACGTCCAACTGTTGCTGCTGCGACGAGTACGAGGAGAACCAGAGGAACGAGAACCGGGAGAACGAGATGATAATCTAACGTCCATGCCGCTAGGCGGGCGTCGCGGATACCGGCGCCCTCGGCTCGAGTTTGTCCCGCGATCGAATTCGCCGGCCGAATCGTCCATCCCGGCGAGGGTGGCGATGTGAATCGTACGCGCGTCGTTCGAAACGAATATTTAACCCTTAACTGGTGAGTACGAGTACTCGAAGTTTACCCCCTGTTCTTTTTTTCTCCCCCCCCCCCCCCACAACGACGTTTCGTTTTTCGGCGCGATGATTGTAGTGCAATGACTGTACCAAAGAGAACGTCTATCGGGACCTGCAACCGGTTAAGGGTTAATCACGATCCCTCCGTAATCCGTTCCACACTCGCACACACACAGACACATACACGAGCGCTTTTTAATAAAATCTCCATTATTTATCTTATTTTTCGATAGATACGTGTCGAGAAGCTCGTACAGCACAGAAAGATTGCAAAAATATTTCATTGCGAGGTAACAGAAACGTCGCAATGGTCGAGCGTTGCGGCAATATTACAAGGCAATGTGCTTTAGCGTTTCCAAATATTGGATTAACACGTTTTTTCAAGAATATCACGTGTCCCCGCATTAACTTTTAAACAGAAGAATAAAAATACAAAAAAATGTACTATCAAAATCTCATTTACTTCAGTCTCCGGACTCAATTTTGGTAAATAATTTTTAGAATGCATTTGAAAAATCTTATAATGTTGCGCGTCTTATATTCCATCTCGTGGTTCTTTAATTAGAATTTTTTAATTAACTTAATTAGTGTAACTCCGTCCATCGGGGCGGCTGCTCGCGGTCATAAAGTATACAAGACATTAATTCAGCGGACATTGCTGAAATAAAATCGCAAAGAAAGCCTGTGCACGCTTCTGCGCTGTACGGGGGGGGGGGATGGAAGACGCTCTGTGGCTGGACCGCGGATTATATAATTATAGCCGTAATCTCAATTCCCCCGGCGTATCGTCGAAAGATAAGAACGCGAGGAGGAGAGATGACGTTTTATTTCCAGTTTTAGTCTTCCAGTCTAGATTTATATTTTCCAGCCTGTATATTTTTCCACAGCGCGAGTCGCTGACGCGCGGCTCGCGCTCGCCCCGATCTCATTTAGCGCCATTAATTTCACAATACAGCCGTATCTTACGTATTACTTTATTTATTACCGCGTATAAACCGACCGCGATTGTTGACGACGGGTCTATGTTTCCTTTTCTCTTCTTTCCCCTTCTCTCTTCCGTTTCTTTTCGTCGCGCAAAAGTAGAGAAAGGAGCGGCGCGACCCCGCTCCGCGCGTCATCGTCTCTTTCGACATAGAGAATAGCAATATGTGACGTAGTACAAAAAAATATATACATGTGTATATATATATATATATATATATATATATCGCCTAGCGTGTTATCGACGAACGTTCGCGCGCGTCCCGGAGAATGACGTCCAGAATTTAATAGGACTTTTCCATCCGTCAACCGCGCGGCGACGGTTTTATCATATCGGGTCTAACTTGTGGATCACTATTTTGCAATATCACGTGTTTTTCGGTGTCACGAATCGTTTTTTTTTTTTTTTTTTAGGTGACCAATTACTCTCGCGAGCCCGTCCGCGAGTACGGATGTCCCAGACACGCACCAGCACGCGGCGGGACACTTTACTGTCCAGATAATTTATATATATATACTATATATCTCTAATTGTGAACCCCGAGGAGAGAGATTTCTCGAGCGATTAAACTAGCGATTAGAATTGAACAATCACGATATTTAGGATAGGAACCGGGGGGAAAATTGAAATTCCACCCACTTCTTTCACTTAACCACACACCGACGCATTTGTCTGTCCGCGGCACCCGGGGCTTTATACGAATCAAAATGTCAGAGATTCGATCGAGTAGGGCACACCTCGATTATATGCCCCCCCTCCCTCCTCCCCGCTATTTATCCGGGGCACAGATGAGATTTCTAAGAAACAAAAAGTTTTCGACTTTTTCGATTCACGCAGTGTCACTTTTACTTGTATAATTGTCCTAGATGTTCGATACATTTCGCGCGGTCGAGGTGCATCCGTTATATTAGTCAGCCGATACAACCGACCCTCGATACAGGGTATTAAACTTGTTGGAGTTTTCAATTCCGAAGGGGGAGAGCCGCGCATTTACCTAAAAAACACGAGCCATTTTTATAATTCTAAAACGATTCTACGAACGATCCTCTTACGTAAGATTTATTTTGAGTATTTACGTTTCGCCGAATATCGAGGGTATACTTATGCAATAAGTCGCACCGGCCTGATCACTCGTACCGAGTTCTTCTATTTCCGATCGTTTCCGGCACCTTTGCTCAAGGCGCGCAAAAGTCAATCTTCACCCAAAAAGTATCGAGATACGTTTCCATTCTTCCTACCGGGTTGATTTGTAAAAGGAAGAAGAAGAAAATAAAAAAAGAAAAGAAAAGAAGAGCTTTAATGACTTACAATCTATATGTATAGATGCAGAATTTATATATATACAAAGAGGAATTATTAAAAAATATGGATGTACAATATGGATGATGCGTGTTGATATACTTTATCGTCTCGATAAGGCTGTGACTTTGTAAAGCGGATGTGAGTGTCGTAAATAAAAATGGTTTTATTGACAATTCCGGACGTGTTCCCATGAACCCTCCCTCCCATATCATCACATCGTAGGCCTTCATTGATCGGCACGACGCGCGGTAAAGGTGTTACACATGTGTGCGCCACAATATGTATCGCAAGATACACCGGAGAGTCCTTCGTTTGAATTGGTAATGGATATCGATCCCGGGCGATTTTCTCATTACTGGCGGTATAACGATCACGCTGGAGAAACATGTAATAAGAGTCGGTTATACGTGCCTCGCTACGGCTAACTTATAGTATCGTCTATGTAATTCCACGTTGCTTCTAATAACGTTTTAACGACACGCTGCCCCACTTTCGCAAATGTCTTGGGGTAACAATAGTCTGTACTTATACCGCTAGGGACTTGATAACGATTTTCCCTTTTTGATATCGGGTTTTAACGTGCAATTGAAATTCGGAGCCATAAATTTCCTTATATCTCTTAATCCTCAACGGTATTATAGAGTTCCGTTTAGTCCTAAAGTGCTATTCTGGGTGAATCTTCATTCAAATGGATCAATTCAAGTTTATATTACAGTTTTTGTGATTAAAATTCTAATAGCTTCTCGCCTTTAGTACTATTTTTTATATTTTCTTTTAAGATCTTTTTGAAAGAAGTGTAATAACTATAAACTTGAAACTTGGTGCAGTTGATGTTTGAATGTTCTTTATAAATTTTTTCAAACATTAGAAAGGATATTTCTTGCAAATTTGTACGGACGTATTAAAAAAGATATTGGCTTGTTGGTCGTGAAATTCCTCGATGCATTAATTGTCAAAAATAGAAAATTAAAATTCCTAATTTATATAAATGTAGTTCTTGTTTGACTGAAAATTCACATTCAAGATCTGTACTATTAAAAAATGTCAAAAAAATTGATTTTTTGAAATCTGAAAACAAATCTAAGAACTAATCTTAATTATGCAGTAGAATTTTTATCCAGGGTCTTATTAATGTAAAAAAAAAAGTATAAGAAGCATTTTAAGGTTAAATCGAAGATTCCTTTAAAGGTCTCTTAAAGAAAGCCTCTTGAGAGTCCCTCAAGAAGTTTCTTCGAAAATCACTTAGAAATTTAATTACATCTTACGATTCTTAGGAGAAACTCGACGCTACGGTTTCCTGAATAAACCACTCGCTCTGCATATACCCTCGTAATTATATCGCTTTCCTCGCGATCGCGCCTCTAAAGTGGCGTCGCCCGCAATTTTAATGTAGGTCGAGCAGCTCGCACTACTGACACTGAGAAGACGATCGTTCCACGTCCAACCACGAGCGGCGTCAAGTTTTGACAGGCGACCGGGCGGACGCGTTTTTTTTCGTGCGATTATGCGCGCGTGCGACCCACAGGCGGATCGCGCCGCGTACGTAACGAGCACGCTCCGGACAATGGGGGCGCACGTGGCAGCGCAATATCAGTAATTCCCGAAAATTGGGTTTTGTCGACGCTGCGCCGTCTAAAGAACAAAAGTAGCCGCTAATCATTGGAGTTCGTTAAAAAAGGAGAGAAAAAAAGGGAGGAGGAGGAGGAGAGAGATGCGCGCGGGCGCACACGCAAACCGTGTCGCGGTGCTAATGAGTTGCAAAACTGGTTTGCGGATATAATGCGAACGGGAAGGATTGTTCCGCATTGTTCTACGTGTCCGAGAATATTCCGCATCTGCGAAAGAGTTTTGCATGAGAAAAGGTTTGCGCAGCGGCAGCGTGTTCTTCGCCCCTTCCTCCTTCTCTTCTTCCCCGAAAGCGTAAATTCTCGCCCACAATTTCGCTTGAGGGGAAAAACGCACAAAGCTCGCTCGTTTGTCACGTATGACACGGCGATGCGAAATATTACGACATTACATGGTCCGAAGTTATTTCCTTTTCCTCGTAGTAATATTAATGAATCCGCGACTATCATTTTCTTCGACTTTCTGAAGCGGACGCGAAATGCGTATATATATATATATATTTTTTTTAAGGACGTGCTTAAAAGTTTATCCGTATTTGAAACAAAAATGGAAGGAGGTACGATAAATGTCAAAGAGAGCCGTTAATTCCGGTGAAACCGCAGTCGCGTATTAGACTTCGATCGAAATGTATTTTCTGCTTTCGTTCGCGTAACATTAGCGACACTCCGATCATCTCGGATGTCACACAAAAAATATGTCAAATAAGTATAAATTTTTGCTTGTAGTACATGAAACGATGATAATCGTGTTTATATACATATAATCTAGTCTTCTTGAAAAAATTCGATAATCTCAAATTTCAGCAAAACATTATATTTTTATTTTAATATTATAAATCACCTATAAAGTGCGATATGATTATTTATAATATTATTAAAAATTGTAATTCCCGATTTAAAGATATTTTCAATTCGATATTCTTTCTTCTCAACTCATAAAAATTATTACTAATTATTGAGAATACATTTTTCTGAATGAAACTACTTACGTAAAATTTTTTGTGTAAACAAAAATTACGTCTGTTTAATGCTACATAATCTTATCTCAGCATTTATCATTTTGAAAATAAAGATATTCCCAAAACAAAAATATTCTTTTTTTGCAAGAATATCGACGATAAAAGCTGAAATAATCGCAATCAGAAGACGACTGCTACCGTTTGTTTTTGTCGTGCTTTCCGCCAATTCGGCCACTGGCGCTTCCGATCACAAAAATCGTAAACAGATTTCGTAATAAGTAGAATCGTGTAAACATCAAGAATGTTTGGGCGATATCGAGTGTTTAGTGATTTCACGAATGATCGATGAAGGACTCTGATTTCTTGCGTCTCTCCAGGAACTACGCGATTGCGTAACGAGAATGCTGAGATTTCCTAGATCACATATATTTTTGGTTTCCTATGACTCGCGTGCATTTCGATTCTCGGGAACGCGTTATTGGAAAACTCGGGGGAAAAATGCAAAAGGGGAAATCACAAGCGACAAGATTCTATATTTGTATACTCCTCGTGTTTTTCCTTCCTTTATTACAAAATCGTATTGCAAAAATACTTGGATTTCTCCCACACACGGAATACACTGAGATGCGTAAATGGCACGGTTGCAAATGCGTATGACGGCGACGTATTCTTTTCCTTTTTCCGTCCCTTTTTTATTGGCGCTGGACTTTACACGCTCGCGCAATCGTTTATCACTACGCGACAAGCGCGAGTGTGACGAACGAGGCGACGCGTGAAGGAGAAAAAACCCCGGTTACAGAGTGTCGCCGGTTACGAGATATCCGATAGAATTACGAAGTCTTATTATTTACAAAAAAACGTATGTACAATTTGTATATACAATTCTTTCCCTATCAATAAATATTTTTTTTTTTTCGGTTAGGTACCCGTATGACTATCATTATCTCACTCATTGAAAATATATTGATATACATAGATTCGATCATTGTGGAAGTTCCTGAGATACGTTCCAAGTATCAAAACATTGTACAAAATGTATATCGTATGTACATGGAAGCTGCAAAATTCGCGGCTCATGTTACTCTTGTTTCATTCCGCTAATCGTAAATATTACAAACTGTATAATTTACAACATTAACAATTCTCGGGGGGGAAAAAAAAAACTTACATTTCGGAAAAAAATTTGGATCCAATTATACATGAAATTATATTAGAACAGATGTAATTTTACAAGCCGATAAAATTAGATCTGCTCTGATATAATTTGATCTATTTTGATACGAATTTTTTTCCCGGATTGTTAACATGAGCGCGAATGTATCGTCGTAATTAAGTCTTATAAATGAAAAGGTCGGCACAAAAAGTGATACAATTTACATTCTTCTCCGTGGAAGAACACATATATATACAAAGAGCGTTTAGAGAGGCGCGTATCTTACATATTTTATTTTTAAAAAATTGTATAAAATTATGTTTGTCACGTCCAAAATTGTATCACCCTTGCGCCAAACCTTCGTCGATTGCGCGTCAAGAGTTCACGGTCAGTACGCAAGTTCCGCACCCCAGGGTCGATAGGGTTTCCCGTGCTGCTGCTGGGGATACTGACCCGGGTACTGACCCCAACCGAGGGTGCCGCCGCCCAGAAGCGGCGGCATGGCACCCGGGCCAGGCGGCATCCCGGCGGACACCGTGCTCGGCGGTGGCTCGTAGCTGCTGGCAGTGGAAGTGGACGTCAACGTCGTGGGAGCCGCGGGCATCGCCGTGGACACGGCTGACGGCGGGTGCTCGCGGTGGAAGCTCTGCAGGTGCGACAGCAGGCGCAACCGTAGGGGATCCCTCTCGTCCAGACCCTCCATGGTCACCAGGTAGCGGCCGACCTCGGCGGCGCACTCGCCCCAGCCTACAGCGTGATAATCCATGGCCAGCTTCGTGCTGTCGTAACCCTCCGGCCCTGCAATTGTGATTTGCGTCGCGATTACGATGATGATCTTGATAGCAAATCAATAATAATAATTGTAATAATAATGAATACGATGTAATAAAAATAGTATAGCAATATGATAACTGAATAAGGCTGATGAGAGTTGCATTTACAAAAATGCGCAAGTTGAAATGCAAAGACTTTTATATTTTACTAAACATATGAAACGTTTGACTCTTTGGAGTCATCTTCAGCGTACTGTAACAAGACATCTATAAAATCCGTCAATTTCAGCCTGACTGAGCCCTTATCGAATTGCCGCAGTGACATCCTTCGGTTTATGAAGTGTACTAACAGAAGAGATAAAATACTGTATCCCGAAGAGATTGAGAAAGTAAAATATCGCGCCATACTTTCACTAGCCTTATTCAATTATTCGTATTATTAAATTTCGAGAATCCAGCGAATTATCATATTTATGGGTTTTAAAAGTAATCTATTCGAGGATTTTAAATGCGCGCGGTGAGGAAAGTCTTCTCACCGAGATAAATTTCTAAGCGAAACTTTGAAAAGCAATCTCGGTAGTTAGAACTAGTAGAAGAAACTCTGAACGAGATGGAAGCTGATTTAGCTCAAAGTTAAATTAGATTTTTAAGTCGGCCGTTATCGAATTCTTCGGAGAGGCGTAGATACAACGCAAAAGATCAAGGTGCATTATTTTTTAACACTGCACGCAGATACGGAAGTGCGTAGAAAACTCGGGATTAAAAGCTCTATCAGCATGTCTTTCTGCGAAACGATTATTTGAAACGTGAATTTCGCTTTTTGTTTTCCCGGGAAAATGTAGACGAAGATGCCTCCCGAGGAGAAGGGGAGCAGGTGTCATCGGAAGATGATATCGAGGCTTTCCCCGACGGCTTTTCCATCGAATCGCTCTGCGATCGGGTCGCGCTGCAGATTGACAACGTGAAAGTGCATCTGCGGACGGAGAGAGTCCTTTGTGCATTTTTGGTTTTCGCGGCACAACAATGGCCCCGGGCATACGTGCACCGAGGCGAGATGGGCGCCTTGGCTTTAGTAGCAGGCGGCTCATTGTGTATAATGCGGAATGGGACAGGTAGCGTGGGAATCGTTTAGACCCCCATAGACCGGGGGGGCCTCGTACGAGATACATCACACACGCACGCACACACCGTGAACGGAGTGGAGTGTCCCACGTTATTATGCAAGTTCTCAGACCGCCCTATGCAAACATCACTTACTGAGAGAAAGGCTACTGCTCGCGTATATGTATGTATATCGTAGTACAGCTCTCGTACGTCAAATCATCGCGCAATCGATCATCGCTAAAGCCTCGATAAGTAGCCTCGAGACTTCAAAAACGTCTATACGAACGAGGCACGTCCGGAATTTACTTACATTAAAAAGGAAACAGGAGTTTGCGCGGTGTCAATCAAGGAATGTCAATCAAACTCTCGGAATGTTGTAAACCAGTGAAATTTTTTTGCGCTCGATAAAGTCTCTTGGTTACACTATCGTATGTAGAAATGTAAGAAAAATAGTCGTCTCGCGAGATCTTAATCTGTAATTGAGAACGAGGCAATAGCGAGGCAACGACGCTTTATACGTAATTTTCGAATGTTGTGTCAACTTCGCAACAGCGCTATCGGTCCTCGCCGCTCCAAATGGTTTTATTTGGCGATATTAAATTTAATATCGCTCACTTTTGGGGACGGGACGCACCCCTCGCACGCATTTACAAATAAGAAGGTCGCCGCGAGCGAGCGCGCGCGCACACACACGCACACAAGACTACGTGCACACGCGTGGTGGTGCGGTGCGTGTCCGTGCACGCTTATGCGTAGCGAGCTAGCTGGTTTCCCACAGGGCTCGACATCTGCCCCAGGCCTACCGATCCGCCGAGCGCGCCTCCCTCGCGAGGGGTGCCGCGCGGGACACCTCATCCCCGGGCCCGCGCGCCACCAATCGTGGGAACACCACTTCCAGAGAGTCGTTGACTTCCTGTGCTTCCCACAGGATCTACGCGCCCGGTCCAGCACCTGCTCCTGCGGATCCCGTTTACGGCCGAGCCTTCTCCTCCGCGGCCTTCACGGGAAACCATATGCCACTGCTATGCCTTGCGATTTTCTCTCTCCACGGCACATATTCTTTCGAAAATATTTATCCTCCGATCATACGATGAGAGAAAACGAGAGAGTTTTCTAGTTAAAAATTAATGTCAGTAAAAATAATATATATGATGTTAACATTATTACGTTATTAAAGTATTGGAAGTATGCAACATAAAGTTCTCTCTCTCTCTCTCTCTCTCTATCTTTCTTAATTTTTCAATCAATTTGCAAATTGATTAAATTATTGAATTTCCCTGTTGTTTTTAAAATTTATAAAAAAGTAATTACAAACTGAAATATGTATACGCTGGCTGTATTTAGAAATATCATGTTTAGAATATCATATCGTGTTTAGAAAGGCGTTGCGAAAATAATACTAATCTTGGAAATCTCGTTTACGAATCCACGTTGGTAATCGCTCTCCCGAATCTGTTTAATAAGGAAACACAGAGAGACGACAGATGGGCATTCGGTTACACAGTTACAGTTAGCGCTGTTCGCTCTTACGGCCAACAGGTGTCTTCCGGTGGAAAATAAAGGGCCAATAAAGCGCCGACTAACAGAAAGACGTAATAATGGACGTAAGAGCCAAACCCGACGCGAGTGTGTGAGCGTAGCGCACCTTCGCGTTTATATACACACCGTGAGAGATCATTAATGAGACCCCGGGCCCGAGGAATCTCGAGCGCGGAAAAGGGGTGTGCGCGCCGTCGATCCTGGCGGGATCGTCTTCGAGTTCCGCTATACGCGAGTTGCAACGGGAAAGGGCGTTTCTTCCGGATTTCGGGGATCTTATTACCCGACACCGTTACACCTCCCGACGTACACTTCCGTTACGTAATGTTCCGCGAAAAGAGAAAAACAACAAGTTCCACCGAACGATTTTGCGAGCGTCATCAAGTTGACATATTGGATTGGCCGGATCAAGTCCTCTACCAAGTTTTACTGCCCCTAACATTTTGTCTTGCTGAAAGATTACGGAATAAAAGTAGCACCCCGGTGAAAACCGGGAGTAACATTAGACGTTCGCACTGGTGCGACTTAATTTTAAAGCGAGCAACTCAAGCGAGCGCGACGGGAAGGTGAGAGAGGGTTGAAAGGGACGGCGGCGGCGATTCTTACCCTTGCTGCGAAGCGTGCGCAGATGCTCGACGGTGAGCTGCAGAATCTCGGCCTTCTCCAGCTTTCCGCTGTGCGGATCCCGCGCTGCCGCCGGGACCAATCTCCTCAGCTCGCCGAGGGACGCGTTGATCCTGTCGCGCCGCTTCTTCTCGATCATCCCCCTCCTGCGTTTGCGCGACGCGTGCTGGCATGAGTCTCCGCCGGGCGAGTTGCATCTGCAACGGGGAAATTTCGAGAAAGGGTTGAGAAACGTAACGGCGCACAAACAGTCACAAGACGTTTTTCCCTTTCGTTTTAATTGTACATTGTTGACCTACCTCACGGAACGCGCAACAACTCGCTCATTAATTTCGACCGTGCTAAAACAATGCCGTCCTGATTGCGATTTTATCGCGGGACAAAGGGACGCAATATGTCGCGGTCGTCGGCAAGCGACCGACAATTCCCGAGGAGCGATTGTTTCAACGAGTTCGTTAAGGGATGTTTTAATTATATTTAATTAAGAGTATTTTCAGGTACGTTTAATTTCATGCGCTGAAAGAAACTGGAAATAGCTATTTGATTGTGCGCATTAAAAACACTTCTTCCTTCGGAAAGAGAATCCGTAATCTTCTCGTTGACATACTCGATTATTGTACGAAAGATCTTTCTTGCCTTTTCTGTAACAATTAGCGCGATTGAGGGGGTAAAAAATATACTTACGGCTCTTTGCCGCTTTCCTCCGAGAACACATCGTCGCAGTCCGAGTCGCTCATGGCTCTCTTCAGATTTCTTTGCTGGTGTCCCTGATTTTGCTGCGACTGTTGCTGCTGCTGTTGTTGCTGCTGCTGCTGCTGCTGCTGTTGTTGCTGTTGTTGTTGCTGGCCATTATCCTGACTCCTCAACTCCGTGTCGATCTTCAGCTCCAGAAACTCATGATTGGAGCGGAGCTCCGACAACTCCGGCCTCATGCCCGGTATGTCCTGGTGCCGGATGTCCTGATGCCTGGCGATGTCGTGCCTCGACAGCTCCTGGTGCCTCTGCACCTCCTGATGCCTCTGCATCTCCGTCGAGTGTCGCAGGTCCGGTCGCTGCATCTCGTGTCGCGCCAGCTCCTGACTCCTCAGGTCGCCGGGGGTCGCAATCGCAGCGTGTCGGAGCTCGCCGTGAGTGACGGGCGGACGCATGTCGTGATGGTGACGCATGTCCGGGTGCTGCGGGGGCGGCTGATACGGCGGATGATGCGGCGGCGGCGGGTAGCCCCAATGGTGACCCGACGGCGGCGCCGGCAGCGTCGACAGGTGACCGGGCGCGACCGCGCCGGAAGTGATCTCGGAGGACAGCAGAGTGCTGTTGTCGTCGGAGCGCGCGACCACCACCCGCCACATGTTGCGTCCGTGAAGGAGGGAGGACTCAACGAGGAATGGATCGACGCGATCGATAATCAAGCCCGGTTCGAGGGCTCGTGAAGATGCTCAGAGTCGACGACTATGACGTACGCTACCGCCCGATGCGACACGTTGTTGCCATAACGATGCACGGGGAAGATGTCATTGCAGCGGACACATCGCGGTCGAAATGACGATGAAGAATGACCGTTAGCAGCCCTCGATAAACATCGACCGTGTCAATCGGTCGCTGCAGCAGGTGACGGAAGTGTCGCGATCGAGCGACACTGACAACTGTAACTCGCGAATGACACCGTTGTCATCGGATGAACATGATGCCACGTCGCTTGGTTTTCTTTTATCCGTTTAAAGTTCAAACACTGTTCTTACACAAAGATCCGTAGAATTCCTTCAGATTCAGATTAAAAATCATTCCGTCTTCACCAGGTCTATTGTCTATAATCCAAATGTCCCATCGAGTAATCGTGATTGAAGAACACGAGGGCTTACACGACTCACAAAATCCTGGACGATGTCTTGTTGCTGGACGTCTGGCAGTGGTTCCATACACAAATAAAAAAAAGCGAAACTCGTAATTAACTCGCGTAACGGGGTTTCCGAATTGCGGGGGGAAAAAATCCGAATCCGGAGGGCCCCGAACTCGGAGGTAATTTCTTCACGGACGATTGAAGGTAGCGCGCGCGACCTCGTCACCTCTTGCGGAAGGTCAGTGCCGCGCGGCGGGCGGGACGGCGAAAGGAGCACTCGGTCCTTCGGCGGAGCACTTGTCTCTTGCGGCGGGAGTTTATCAGCGCCCACGTGCCGCGGCTACCCGCGACGCCGCTCGCGGTCGCGTGCGCGCTCGTGGAGGAAGAAGCGCGCGGCCGGGCTTGGACGCACTCTCGGCCGTTGGCTGTCGCCGCTGTTTGGCTGCCGTTGTGCTTCTGCTGCTGCTGCTGCTGCTGCTGCTGCAGGATGTGCGTGTGCACTGGTCGCGTGGCGGCCGACGTATGTCGTGTGCGGGAGGACGCAGGGACGACACACGACCGCGTGGTGTATCGGCGATTCTGGTGGGGATGATCGGAGGTGTGCAGCCCTCGGGATGGGGAGTGGGGCACCGCGCGTCCATCCGAGGTGAAAAGCACCCCGCACGGCAGAAAGAGAGACGAGAAAGAGAGCGAGAGGGTTGCCGCTCAAGGGGGAACGTAAATCGGGAGGGGACGACTTTCGTGGGAACGTCCGCGGCGACTCGTGCGTGCGTGCGTGTGTACGAGCGTGTGGGCCCTTGATTGTGCGACTGCCGGCCGGATCCTGCGCTGCACTCGGTCAAGGAGGCCAAGGAGGAAGCGATCCTCTCGTCCGCCGTCTCGGCCGCCAGCGGATGTGCGAGAAGAAAGGGACCGGAAACGCTCCTTTTCCCGAGGTGGCGTGAATTCCCATCGTTTCCCGGTATTATCGTTTTCAGATTATCGCGTCGCACCCCGATATTGATTCTCTCTTAAGGGGACGATTGTCATTTATGTAAACATCTCCTAAGCAGCGCAATATTTCTGTATCGACAGATTCTATACGTGAAAGTGTACAATATTGTTATTAGTCTCTGTTATTAATCTCCGCCAATGTGAGATTAATTTTAAATTAATAGAGTTCATAGAGTTTGGAGATTGCAAGTTTCCAAATGTAGTTTATCAAAGTTTTAATCACGTCGAAATACTTAATCTACATCGAATCCCTATAATACCTCCGCAAGCGAGGGGTCCCCGTCTCTTATTCCCTCGAGAAAGAGAGAGACGGAGGGAACGAGTAAATAAAATTGAAAAGACTCGGTAAGACAATCGGCCGGATGCCTTCTCCCCAATCTCTACGAAAAGGTGGACGCGCGTCACCATGAAATCACTCCAGTGCCACCCTCGCTAGATCAACCCCTCCCTCCTTTGCGTTCGCACGCTCGTGCATACGTCGCGGAGACGTTCACGCGTGTCGGGAGTACGGAAGGGGGTCGTTTGCAAGGGTAAGAGAGAGAGAGAAAGAGAGAGAGAAGAAGGAGGGGGGGTGCGATCGCGATAAAGTTCACACAGGAATCGTACGCGGCACGCGCTCGCATGATTATCGGCGCCTGGGAACGGAGCTGACTAATCGTATCGTTAACTTTTCAGCGGTGATCGACCGGGCGCGATTACGCGACGTGAAATGCGGAAAGTAAATTGAAAGTCGACCATGGGAAAAGGTGGCCCGAAACGAAATACATATTCATTTGTGTCAATGTGGAGATGGAATCACGTATTATACATAAAAATCCGAATTAAGCCCAAACCAGTAATCGACTTTTATTTTCTGGAGTTTGAGTAATATTCTTAAATAATATCCTACATTAAATTTTTCTTGCAGAGCAAATTTTTTTCTAGTTTTAAAAATTAGAAAAAGAAAGCGAGTTAAAAACCGAGATTAAAATCAACCTACATTGTCGAGAGAAATGGGCCGCAATGTTGTGCGGAAGGATTGCAAAGAGAAAGAGAATTTCACGCAATGTTATTTTCAAATCTAAGAAATATATTCATTTGATAGGTCTTACGTTGTTTCTTACGTTTTCATTTTTCATCTTTTAATGTGAACATAAACTTTTTTATATTTACGTTAGAGAAAACCGAATAAGTGCGATTGAAAGAGATTCACGAAGCTTTTATCGAAGCATTTTAAAATTAAAACGGAGTACTATAAATATTGCAAACGCAATATTAAAACGCAGTATTTTAACATAATGATGATTGTCGCGTGCGGCGACATTCTCGCTCTTGTAGTATGCACGAAGGAGGAAAAAATTTCGATCCTGTTGGATTGTAACACGCGAATTATCGTTTCCCGAGAAACTGGAAATATCGTAAGGCAACGGGGATTAATGCAGATTAATATCGCGCCACGTCTTGCACGTAGAAAATCGGCTTATTTCCCTGCAGCGATTGTATCGCCCGGCCGGGCGATGAAAACGGCGCGACGACGACGATCGCAGCGGGTATCGCGAGACGGTGCACCACGTCGCGTGCACACACGTCCAGCACACGTCATCACGCGATCAAGGGCGCGAGAAAGGTAAAGAAAGAGAGAGAGAGAGAGAGAGAGAGAGAGAGAGAGAGAGAGAGAGAGAGAGAAGAAGCGAGAGAAAGGGAGGAATACAAAGTGGATCGCGTGCCCGTTTCTTTCTTTTTTTTTTGCGCCTCGCACCACCGATCGGCCATTCTTCGTCGCCCCGAATTCACGGGAGAAGCCACCCTATACGAATAGTCCTTATTCCTCCGCATTATGTAATATCTTTTTGCGCGGACCCGCCGTACCTTTTAAAGCCTCTCTTGGACACATGGAGGAACGCAAGAGCGCACCCGGTTCCCATGCACAGTATCGCGTGACCGCGCGCTCCCCGCGGCTGGAATTTTACAAAGGGATGATGCAAATCCGACCGGCGACTCTGTCAGAACATGAATTTCCGCAGAGAAGATCCCCTTCGATAGCTTCTTTTTTTTTTTCATACGTATCGATACGCTTTGAAGTGGCTTGTTATCTCTCGGCCGCGAGTCTCACAGACGATGATTTACGCATACGTCACGTCAATTTGCGCTGTACGAATTATATATTTGGTTCCACAATTGAAAGGGTCGATTTAAACGGAGCCCATCTGACATCATTTCCGGGAAATCTCGCGCGATTTATCTTCGACCCGATAAATGGAACTTATTCGTGCGCCGGGGTATTTTCTGCATTGCAGAGGCAAATCGGTAGAACGCAGTCAATCGATACGGGAAGCATTAAGGCGTTCGTCCCTATCGAAAAAAAAAAGAAAAGAAAGAGAGAGAAAGAAAGGGCTCAACTCCGTCTCTTTCGAGAAAGAGAACTCTGTGAGTCATCGGACACCATTAAAGTGGCGCGCATGCAGGTTACGATATCAATGACTTACATCGTTCCGTATTACGGGGCCGTGAGTAGGGCCAGAGTATCCGTCCTCGTACTTCCGGTCCGCACGCGACTTCTGCACGTGAAGACACGTGGCGCGAATCGAGGTGTTTGCGTACACGCATCGCGCACGCCGGGAGGAGTGTGCGTGCCCGCGTTCTCTCTTCGAGGGAACGGCGACGACGGTTTTTTTACTCCTTTCCCCCCCCCCCCCGCCTCATAGCGTTTGGGATCGCGCTATTTGCGCCGCGCGCGATAATGCTGCCAGATAGAACGCGAAATTACACCTGACCTTACCGCAAACGAGCGGAGCACGCGCTCGCGTGGGCGGCGACAAAGCCATTTGCTTCGAGGGTGACTAGGAATTTCACTTATTTCCGGATAAATTGGGAAACAAACTTACACGCGCTGTTTATTGAAATTAAAAAAAAAAAAAGAGAAAAGATGTAATTTTTACGCTTCGCAAATTTTCGAGGCGACGACGTCTGGCGCCTCCGACCAGCCGAGAGAGAGAGAGAGATCGAGAGAGAGAAACCCGGTACTTTCTATCGACAAATATTTATTCATAATTTCGTTTCAATCATGCATATATACGCGCGCCGATGTCGAGTGGATTTAGCCGCTGGTCAGTCCATCTTCTGGACAAACAAGCGCCGCGCGCGGGAGGGCGTATAAGGACACCTCCGTCCCAACGTCATACAAAGCACGCACACACGCACGGAGCCGACGGTCCCCATGCGTAAAGCAAACATGCATAAAATTACGTATTTCGTGGCTGCGTGTACCAGCTCGGGCGGATGTGTTCTTAGAAAAACACGAGGCACGATTGATACCGGGATGGACGGACCGCGCCGCGCCGCGATATATTTGCCTGATCACGGTCGATCGCGGTTGCAACAATATTAGAATTTCCGCAGAATCGCCTGGAGTTCTCTCTCCGCCTCCTTCTCCCTCTCGCGCGCGTGTTTCCGCTTTTTTTCCCCTCTCTCGTGCGGTTGTTTGTCGAGGGAGAGCAAAGCAGAAAAATCCGCAACATTCCGTTTTGCTGATTTCCACGGATATTTTCAATTGGCTCGCAATGTTTTTTCTTCGCGGTATGACTTTTTCAAATGTCTTCTTTAGAAATTTGCAATAATAAAAAAATGAGTCTATCTCTCAACGTTTTTTGTAAAGATGTTTATTATAAAGATATTATTATAAAGAAATATTATTGTGCAGTTACGTTTGTTACTTCTCATTGTGTCATTTTAACAACTTTTATATTTATTAATATTTTCTCAGAAAGATTTCTAGAGTTGATAAAGTTACATCAATATTCATCATAAATATGTTATCTTCTCTCTCAAATTATGATTTAAAAAATACATATTTATAATTTACATATTTTATGAATTGAGTATAAATATTCTTTTGTTATAATTGCGGCTGTCAAACATATAAAAATTTTATACATTATTCTATTATTATGTTTAAGTATATATGTGTAAAATTTCAGCATAATTCTCTTTACAGCTTGCAACTAATTAATTTTTTTATTTGCTCTTAATTTTTATATAAAGTTAACACTTATTTATGCAAATTTGATAAGAAAAAATAGTATTATGAATTAAATCAAATTTTTTACACGTACTAATAAAATTTTATTAAATAGTGCATTTTATTAAATAGTTAAAAGTTATCTACCTAAATTATTCATCCAAATTATTCGTTGTTTTTACAAATCACGTTGTTTTGGCAGAATTTTATCAGAAAAAAAACCAAAAAATAAATCTAAAGAGCCTTCAGTTTTTGAACTTCGATAACTTTTAGCTGTGTATTGCAGAGTCAAAACATCCGTAACGCAGTCAATAAAACCGGTACTCTCTCAACTGTTCGGCAACTTGGGTCTCGCAAAGGAAACGTAACGTGCCGGATGGACCGGCTTTCTGGTCGACAAAAGTTAACGAGGTGTCGACCGAGGCGGTGGTCAGTCACTCCCCCGAAAGACCGGCAACTTGACCGGCCACCACCGACAGTTGGCGGCCACCGACAATCGTCCGATAATTGGCAGACATTGTCCCGCGCACGCGGCAGCCAGCCAGAAGCCGACTGTCCTTCTGCTTTACGATTTGTTGATCGCCGCCGCGATCGTGACGCGGACCGATTGGAAATATGAATTTATCACCGATCACGTTACGGCGGCGATGACTGGTCGAACGGTGATATCGATTATGAGGCGTTCGTATTATCCGCGGTCCGTTCGCTCCTCCTGATGTTTGCCCTCGTAAATCTGCCGCGATGACTGAATGTTGCGCTGCAACAACCTCGTGAAATCGAGAAAATCCGGATGAAAATATACCGTGAAAATTACGAGCGTATTTCACGAAATTAATGTGTTAGTCTTATTACACGTAATGGACATTTTATTTATTTATTTATTTTTGTTAATCACAGACTGTTACTCATTATATTCAAAATATGTATTATTTATATAAACGTATAAGTTATTTGTTTCGTTATTCGTTATTACTACAAGTTTTGATTTATTCTCTTTGTCTTGATTTTCATTGCGCGCTATATAATTATTTATTAAGAATTATATTCTTAAAAGAAAAAAATTAAACTTTTTCTTGCGCATTCAAAGGATAGAATAACGTTCTGAAAAGAACTTTTTCTCGATTGGTTATTTAATAAACTTTTGCCGTTAAGAGCTCGATTAATTTTATTCAATTGAATCACGTGTATAATAGAATTGTTACCACACAAGCGAGACGTTTTTGTTTCCCAATTACAGACATATAGGGAGGATTTTCCCGATTTCGTCGAATCACGACGTCTGACACCATCTGTGTCCCTTGCGTCCCTTTGAAGAATTGATCTGCCACCGGCAAGTCGCATTCGTACTTAACATTAAATTAATCGCTTTCGATTACCGTGCTATCAATTTTTGCGGCAAGACTTTGTCCCTAGCAGTTTAATCTTTAGAAGTCAAACTAAATTAAAATTTTTGACAAAAGCTTACTCGTTTAGCCTACCTTATTATAAATAATTTCAATTAACATTTATGTTTTATATGTTGTTTCAATAAACTAATTTATTATTAATTTTAAATTTTAATTACTTTTTGTACATGTGCTCGTAGAATATATGTCGGATAATTTAATGTGAGCGTTTAATCGAAGCGTGGGCAAAATTTTCGTATTTCAAGATGGCTTCACGGATCATTTGCCACTACTTCCCGTCGCGGTGAGAAAAATGCGCGCGTTTTTTTTCCGTTTGAAAAAAAAAAAAAAAACAGCGCGTTTGGGGAAAATAAAATGCGGTACTCTCGAGCAGCGCTGAAACTAAATTTAAATGCGGTGCACCCTACAATTACATCCCCATTTGAAAGTCGCCCCCAATCGTCATGGCGATTCGCCGCGGTCCAAGGCGGCTCAATTGCGGGGCAAGTGAGCGGCGCGATGTGCGTGCGCTCGTATATTAAACAATTTTTTTGACCGCGATTTTAAAAGGCGACAGCTGTCAGTCCGGCTTGACAGACCGAGACTGCGACGCGCGAACCGGACCGGACACGGGCGGTTCATTAAGCGTAGAACTTCCCGGAGATTTTTTCTTTCAGCGCGTTTACAATAAGACCTTAGCGAATAGCCGTGTACGCGTGCGAAAGATTCACAAGTGGCCGCGTTTTGTATTTCACGTTGAAACGACCGTAAATTTACGTTACGCAAAATTAATTATTATCTAATTATTTTGTATCATTAATCTCATTTTACGTATTATTTAATGTCTTTATATATATTATAAATCTATGTTATCATTACAAAGGAGAATTCATATTGTGCGATATTGTTTATTATCGTCATTAAAAACTGCAAGTGTTAACTAGATTAATTGGCCATTATTCATGCCAACGCAAGAGGAAAGAGATATTGATGTTTACAGACGTTTGCGTGGCTATTGATATTTATAGATATTAATTATTCGATATTTCTATCAATGTGAATCGTGCGATGAATGGAAGAGCACTTTACCGCAATTGCCGTAAAATTCATTCTCTTTACTTTATCGCGGGGCTGTATATTCTATTTGCGGAATTTTTATCTCCTCCCCTTTTTTTTCCCTCGTTATCGTGATGTATACCTCTCGATGACGGCAAAGTGCGCCGCATCTACCGCGTAGCGGTAATCAACCGGGCGATCTCCTCCCGGGAGAGTTCGAGGGCGATCGATCACCGTCGGAAATTTTACAATATCACGCGGCACACCGCGCGAATTAGGATACATGATCGATGACTTTCCAATCGCCGCGCGGCATTGTTCGGCCCTAAAGGGTCGCCCCGCGGGCTCGTTACCTTGTACTCGTCGAGGCAATTTCCTGACCGGTCGAAGCGACACACGTTACCACTGCCGTCAACGTTACGACGCGGAGGTCCGTCGTACGTACGATCGCTCTTGCGGTCTGGAGCACAGACGGCGTATTATCGCGTGGGTCGCACGACGAAAAATATAACAACAATCGATCTTCAGGCGCGCACACGTGCGGAGCGTTAAATTGAGGAGATATATTTTTTTTTCTTTCTAAATTACCGTGAAATACTTGATGGATAGACAATGAATTTATAAATAAATCAACGAGAGAAAAGTTCGATAATTCGATCGTGTCTAAGTGAATTATTACGAAGAGAATTGAAAGTATTGAAATTATATAAGCGTAAAATATAAATGATTAACATTACGTGTATATATATAAAATAAATTATACAAGCTGTTTTATGTGTTATTTGAACAATAATCCATGGATTAAACGTAAAATAGATTTGATTAGAAAGAGAAATATATTCATATTTTATTTTTTATTATTAATATATACTTTTGTTCTATCAATGTTAAATATCAGTCTAGATTTATTATAACAATAATTGTTATACTTAATTATTATTTTCTGTTATCTAATTTAATTATAATAATTTATAGTACTTATAATATCTAACAATAAGTTATCAATTTTTTTTTTAGTTTTGTAATATATATAAAATCTAAATTCTTCGAATTGTGATTATTACGAAAAACTTAGGAGACTTGGAATTTTGATGAAAACTCTGCCGATCATATTCTTTTTCTACCTTGTCGATTTTTGATATTTGAAATTGACATATGTTATCATATCTTGATAAGAAATAAATATAAAGCTGCTAAATAAAATTCAAATTGATTTTATAGTTTAAATAGAAACCTAATATTATACAATTTACGCAAATAATACGAATTAAAATTGGGCAAATCTTATTTCAGAAATATACAGGAAAAATTTTTTTAATCGCTGGCTGCGCCGATACATGAGCAACCATGCGCAACATAACCTAAAATTAAAACGGAGGAGAGTATGTGTTCACGTGGTGCTCGAAGTATAATCATTAACTGATTTTATACACGAATAAAGTTTATATCTTTGCTAATTTTAAAAAATAAATATCATAAATATTACAAAAATAATGTTGCGAAATGTTTGTTAAAAAATAATTTCAATACAGAAATTCTAGACACGTGTCGGTGTTTAAGATTTTATAGGTTGAAAACTTGTTGATGTACAGTAATATGTTTCATTATTATAATAATACATTGCGGACTTCTAGCTAACGAGAAAACGAGCGAGAAAATAAAAAGCCGCCGAAATGTCGGCCGCGATTGACAATACGGTGAAACACAAGAGTCACAGGGACCGCAATGCGGGTCGCAAGGCAGAAAAGAAGAAGGCCAAGAAGGAACACGGACTCCAGGAGTTGTCGGGCAAGCAGAGGAATCCGAAGGCATTCACCTTCCACTCCGCGATCAAGGCAGAAAGGCAGTTCAGGCGAAGGCAGGACATTGAGACTAAGAAGCAGCACGTACCTTTGATCGATAGAACACCCTTGGAACCGCCGCCGGTCTTGGTTGCTGTGGTAGGTCCGCCGAAGGTTGGAAAGTCGCTGGTTATTCAATGCCTGATTAAGAGCTACGTCAAGCAGCCGTTGACCAGTATTCTCGGCCCAGTCACCATCGTGTCGGGTAAGAAGCGAAGGATCACCTTCATGGAGTGCAACAATGATGTGAACAGCATGATTGACATCGCCAAGGTAGCAGACCTAGTGCTTCTGCTGGTGGACGCCTCCTTCGGTTTCGAGATGGAGATATTTGAGTTTCTGAATATATGCCAGGTGCATGGTATGCCCAGAATTATGGGTGTTCTCACTCACTTGGATCTGATAAAAGATGCACGGAAGATGAGGAAGATCAAGAAGACGTTGAAGCATCGTTTCTGGACGGAGGTGTATGCCGGCGCGAAACTGTTCTATCTTTCCGGACTGCTGCACGACGAGTATCTCCGGACGGAGATAAAGAATCTGGCGCGGTTCATCTCGGTCATGAAGTTCAGGCCCTTGAATTGGCGCATCACCCATCCCTACATACTTGCTGATAGGCTAGAGGATCTGACACCGCCGGAGTTGATCAGAAAGAACCCAAAGGTCGACAGAAATGTCAGCTTGTATGGGTAAGATAATTGAGTTGTCCATTTTGAGTTACTTTCAAAATGGTTGCATTTGAAATGTATTGGTATCCCTCTACTTATGATTACCTTTTGAATTTTTTTACAATTGGCATGTTATTGTCTAAATATTAACTAGATTATAACAAAGTTGGCTAAGCATTGATCCAAATTTAATATCATCCTTATAATACTAAATAAGAATTATTTTTAAGAATACTCTTTTTTTTAATTACTTGTTGAAATAAGTTTTTGTTTAAACTAAATTTTATAATAGTACATATTACATAAATTATATAAATCTTTTAAAAGAAATTTGCAATTTTTTCTAAATAGAGGGAAAATAAGATCATATAATTGTTTTTAGTAATATAATAATATAATAATATAATATTTGCTTCTAGATATGTCAGAGGAATACCACTGAATAAGGAGACGTCAGTTCATATACCTGGATGTGGGGACATGAAGATCAAGGATGTGAATTTTCTGCCAGATCCCTGTCCACTTCCGGAGCAGATTAAGAAGCGAGCCCTCGTGGAGAAAGAACGACTAATATACGCGCCGTTCTCCGGCGTCGGTGGCATAGTTTATGACAAGGATGCCGTTTATGTGGAACTGGGCGGTAGTCACTCCTACAAGGAGGAGGACACAGGTTTGACTGGCGCTTTGAAGGACACGCAAGAGACGCTGGACCAGAAACTGCAACACAGCGAGCTGAAACTGTTCAGCGACGCCGCGCCGATAAAATCACAGGATGTGGACGAAAGTATGGCTCCTTATACGGGCGAACTGGTGACAGAAAACGGAAGAGTTCGACGAAGAGTGATATTTAAAGACGAAGCGGACATAGAAAACTTAAATAAGGATGATGACGATAATCCCATAAAACATAATGACGAAGACGAAGACGACGAAGATAACGAAGATGACAATGATAACGAAGACAGCGACGATGACAATGATAACTGCAAAATGGATGAAAATGATGAAGATGAATCGAGCGACGAAGAGATTTTAGAAGGATCTAATAAAAAGGGTGTTAAAAGAAAAAATACTGAGGACAACAAAGTACAAAAGAAAAAGAAAAGAGACTCAGTTAATTCAGCCAATGAAAATGACGATGCAGATTTCGATGAGCTTGAGTTGGCGTCTGATAAGAGAATAAATGTTTCTCAAGAAAATGCAGGAGTGTATCATTCCCTGAGTAAAGAATCAGATAAATTGATAAAAAATAAGATCTCAGAGGCATTGAGTTTTTTGGAGGCGACAAAGACAAATATAAAGCAGGACATTGATGACGAAAGCTTCGATGAGCTCAGTGACGAGGACTCACGCGCGGGATTAGAGATGAATGATGAAGATGAGTTCAGCGATATTGGAGACAAAGACGATGCTTTCGAAGAAGAAGACGAAGAACAAGGAGAAGAGGAAAGAGATATCAAGATGGATGAGAGCGACGAAGAAGTCGCGGATGAATTTAAGTGGAAGAGGAATTTAACCGAGAAGGCGAGAGAAGCTTTTGTAGATCGCCAGCGAAGCAACAAGAATTTGATGAAAATGGTTTACGGAGTGTTCGATAAAAGCAACGCGATGGAGGAAAAAGAGGATAAGGAGGACGAGAAGCCTAGCGAGGATATCGGCGGAATATTTCACGTGGTTCAAGAACAGCAAAAGCAAAAGATACACGAGCGAGAGCTGCAGAATCAGGAAGAGTCCGTTTTCTTCACGACGGAGAGCCCGCGCGATTGGCTGGAGGAGGAAAACAAAGCGTTGCTAATCAACTATTTCGTGACGGGCAAGTGGAAGGAATCGGAGGACGCCGAGACGCTCTTGAAGTTGGACGACGAGGAGGAACTGTATGGCGACTTTGAGGACCTGGAGACCGGAGAGAAGCACAAAGGTGAGACCGCAGCTCCCAAGGAGTTGCCGGCAGACGAGGAAGAGGAAAAGAAAAAGCTATTAGAAAAGAAGAAAAAGCTGAAGGAGCAGTTTGATGCAGAATATGACAATACGGAAAAGAAAACATATTACGATGAACTAAAGGCCGAGGTCGAGAGGCAGGCAGGTATCAACAAGTCAGAATTCGAAGGACTAGATGACGATGTCAGAGTTCAGTTAGAGGGCTACCGTCCTGGTATGTATGTGCGCGTGGAATTCGAGGCGGTGCCGTGCGAACTGATAACGCATCTCGACCCAACGTATCCGATCATCATTGGCGGTCTGTTGCACGGCGAGGAAAACATCGGCTATGTGCAGATGCGAATCAAGAAGCATCGATGGCACTCGAGGATCCTGAAGAGTCGCGATCCGCTCATATTCTCCATAGGTTGGCGTAGATTCCAGTCGCTGCCGATTTACTCCAAATTGGAGGACAATCTGCGCCACCGAATGCTGAAATACACGCCGGAACACATGGCGTGCATGGGCCACTTTTGGGGTCCGATCACTCCACAAGGTGCCGGAGTTCTGGCAGTGCAGGATGTCGCAAGCAGGGAACCGGGTTTCCGCATTGCGGCGACGGGCTCGATTGTAGAATTGGACAAGACCACGCAGGTTGTGAAGAAGCTAAAGCTCACCGGCGTGCCACAAAAGATCTATCGCAAGACCGCGTTCATTAAGGATATGTTCAACAGCGCCCTCGAGGTTGCCAAATTCGAGGGTGCGCGAATTAAGACGGTCTCGGGTATTCGTGGTCAGATTAAGAAGGCGGTCGCCAAACCAGAAGGTTGCTTCCGTGCTACATTCGAAGACAAGATAATGCTGAGTGACATAGTATTCTGCAGAACGTGGTACAAGGTTGACGTGCCACGCTTCTATAACCCAGTGACATCACTGCTACTACCACCTGCGGAGAAGAATCAGTGGCGCGGTATGAAAACTACGGGCCAGCTGAAACGAGAGAAGAATATCCATGCCGAAGCTAACAAGGACTCAATGTACACGCCGATTAAGCGAGAGGTAAAGCCATTCAGGCCGCTATTCATTCCGCGCAAGTTGCAGAAAGAGTTACCGTTCAGAGACAAGCCCAAACTCGGGCCCGTGCCGCATTGGCGCAAGGCCAATTTCAAACAAGGTAGAGTCGCCGTAGTGCGTGAACCCCAAGAAGAGAAAATCGCGCGTATGATGAAGATGATTAGAACAAATTACGCACAAAAGCAAAAACAAGAGAAGGAGGCTATGACAAAGAGAATAACGGCGTATCAGGCGCGAGTCGCGGAGGAGGAAGCCAGGAAGATGACGAAGCAAAAGCAGGTGAAGAAGGAAGTCTTTAGGGATCTCAGTAAGCTGGAAAAGAAAAAAAATCGGTGAGGTTTCTGAGACAAAATATGAATAAATTAATATTTCAAGATTGAGAAAGTGTACATAATTTTCTTCACATACAAATATATATAGCTCGGAAAGCTGAAAAGAATAAATATACTTAATCGGAATGTTGAGTTTATTAACGTTTGCACATAAGTTACAATAATTACCATATATTATCAAATATATTAGTCCATACAAAACATATAATAACAATGTTAGCCGCGGCGTTTTTACAATATAGCTTGCGATCCACGCCACGATGTAATAGTATGATGGCCTGTCGAATAATTATCTCCGCCCTGAAAAATCGTATATATCCAAACATTATGGCATTTATTTTAATGCCAGTTGTATAATATCCATGAAATATAATTATGCAAACATTTGCATATAACTCTAATTATAATGTATATATAATATAGTTTATAATAAATATTTAATTATATATTTCGGTAAAATTATTGTATACAATCAATTCTCTCATTAATTTTTATATAAATTTGATGATTACATGTAACTTTTACCTGTGTGAGCATAAGTAATTCGTCTTGCGTGTCGACAATCTTAACGGGGAACGGAGAACCTGGCACCAACACACCAGCCCAACGAACCTCTACTCTATAATCCCCGGGTTCCGTCGGATCGTATCGACAGAGAATAATTCGATCTTTTTGAGTCTCCCGTTGCATCTCCACTCTGAATGCTCCCTTAGGTCCGCGTACTCTCACTGTAAGCTGACCGGCACCGGCACCTCGTGTGTCGCAAATAAATCGCGACTGGAAAGTAGCTAGTACACCGTGTTCGATTCCAGGTCCATAAACGCGAACCTAATATTTCAAGCAAGTCAATTAATTTAATTAAAATTTAATTTTATGAATTCTAAAAATTTATGAAATTATATTAATTTTATGTAGATTGCTAATATTTATTTAAGTATAAGAAAAATAGTACTGAAATATTTAATATAAAAGTTTTCAGTAAATTTTTTTTTTACTAAATTTATTAATTAGAACATTAGATTTTAACTTGGAAAATTTTGACATTTATTGAAATATTTAAGATTCTTGTTAACTAAACTGCAAATATTAGATACCTTTGAAGCATCCGGGGCTCCGGAGACGCGTAATGTAAACGGAGAACCGGGAACATGTTCTCCGGCGTATTTAATAGTTAATGCATGCCGTCCCGCCTCTTGAGGCTTCACATTCAGCGTGAACGTGGCATCACCATGATCGTACAGTTCACAGTACGCTACTTTATGCGGTCCAACGCAATGTGCCGTTAACTCACCTGCGAAACGAGTTTACGATAAAAAAAAAAAAAACCATCGAAAGTAATATTTTATCATAAGTATATGAAACAGGTTTTTACCTGGGCCAGCTCTTCTGGTATCGATAAAACTTCTGATCTCTTGTCCAACGATACCGTGCTTAAGTCCGTCTCCGGAACAGATGACTCTAGACGCGTCGGCTGCGCTCGTAACGTTAATTTGCAACGGGCAGCCCTTCAATTGCCTTCCATTCCACGAGACAGTCATTAAGAGCGGATCCGGTGTTAGCGGTATATAACTTGCACGATAAACACTGTCGCCTGTACATTTCGTATAAAGAATATTTAGAGCCGCCTTTCTTTACTCGCATTTGTAGCTTTGTTTATCTTTTTCCCTTCTTACCTAGATGTTGTAACATGACATTAAGTTCGCTGGTAGGTGAAAATAATTGCACTTTCGGGGTTCCATTACCGGCTTGAGAACCGTCTATGGTAAAACTGACTTCCTCGCCGCACTTGGCCGATGTTAATCCTCGTCCCTTTAGCAATACTCGACTTGTATCTTGCACCGGCGGCTAGAGAAAAATAAATAATAATAATTACAGTAAAAATGTATAATTAAAATCGTATTTTAAATTGAATTGATGAAATTGATTAGATGAGAAACCTCCAAATCCTGCACGAGCGCGAGCTTTGGTGCTCCGGGAAATGGTGTGCTGTTGAACAGTATTTCCAAACGATGTTCGCCGTTACTTATTTGGGGCGGAACGAGCTTCAGCCTGTTGCTAGATGTCATTTCGAAGGCGAGAGGTTGATCGCCGACAGTTCCGGTGATCTCACCGGGTCCGGCTTCCGCGGTGTCGAAGCTGATCTTATTGGATGGATGCAGTTTCAAGCGACCGATATCGTCACAAACAGCGGACCAGCCACCTACAGTCATGAATGCATCATAAGCTCAACACAAATATATATATATATCGGCGACATTAAATGTTGTTTCAATTTTATTCACCGATAACGCGAAGATTCCGCGTGTCAATGATCTTCGGATGCCACGGGGATCCTGGCAACTGTTGCCCGGCGCAGACGACTCTTATGTCGAACACTCCGACCTCACTCGGCACATAAGACACGTTCCACGTGCCGGGATTAGCGCCAGCTTCAATGGTCGCCTTGGACACACTGTCCGGTCCATCCACCTGCGACGCGTACGGTTCAATTAAAAAAGAATCCCGTACATCCTGCACGTAACTTGACGAAGCAACTTCTTTATTGCATCATATGTAAATACCTGAACTGCCGGCGGACTTCTCGTGCCGGTGACGATAAAGTGTGCCGGTTTACCCACATGACCACTTAACAATCCCTCGCCTTTCGCGCGGGCCTGTCCGACTGCATCGACGGTGCACACCACTGGAGTTCCAGGCACGGAACACCCGCCTATCTCACCAACGCCATAATGTAATATAATATACATTTTTTAATGTTTACATGTAATTACCGTAAGTAACGTTGATCATATAAGTGCCGGGCACGCTGGGCGAGAACTCTATCATCTCGGCGCCGTCGTTGAGCGGAGTGACCTGCAGCGGGATCTCCTGGCCCGACGGACTCGTCGCCGTCACGTCCAGGTCGGCCGTGCCGGCGTCAGCTTTCATCACTGTAATCATTCACCAATTGCGTAAACTATAATCCGCGCGAGTCTTCTTGCTGTTATTGTTGGGCGATCTTGCGATTTCTTCAATTGGTATCGCGCCGCGTGCGATGTGTATCGTGACTGTTCATTATGCGTTCAACGCAATGCTATTTGAAAGTAGTCTATGTCTGCCCGAGCTATCTGCTGCGATTATATCCGAGACACGGCCTTGAAACGTAGCTGCATAGTTATGGTACACTAGAAACCACTCGCTACTTTCTCCTGCCTACTGCGTATGCGGTACATTTACATAAGGCGCACCGGACGCAACGCCGAGAACACTTACGTCTCGAGTGAGCGCGATATTATGCTTTCGCGCGTACAACAAATCTAAGCAATTACTTAGTAGTTAACATGACTTTTCTCTTAACTTCGATAACTTGATTCCGATCGTATCACTCGATTTAGGTCACGTCGATACTTTCTTTACGCGTGAAAACAATCTCGTTTGCCAATGAAAAAATTGATAAATGAATCATGCACATGCAATAAATGTGCGAAAGATATTATTTTTAGAAAAACAATATATGTATAAACATAAACATATGCTTTAAGATTTACATTAATTATTTTGTAAAATAATATTAACTGAATAAAATTTATAATAAAATTACATCTAATTACATCTTTTATAATTGATCTGTTCTAACGCATGATTTTTGGCATCTGTTAACTTTTACGTTAAATTTTTATTAACAAATAAAGAAAAAATTTACTCTTAATTTATGTTACTGTAGCAAAATTGTTGCTCAAAATTTTCATGCTCGCTTCCATATATTTAATTATCCTTATTACTATATCAATAGAATGATGACTTACGTTTGAATGCGATGTGATCATGAACAGAAATTGTCATGGGACCTAATTCTTGAAGCTTCACCTTAGCAGCATCGAAGGCTTGGCAGAAAAATGGCGAGCCCAATACCGGTTTTGCTCCGTGCAATACGTCGATTTTATACGTGCCTGGGATAGTTGAACGATACTTTAATTTCTCTTTCTCTTAAAACATTTTACATGTTGCAATCTGTTCTGATCTTACCGACGTTATTCGTTGTGAATTCAGCGAGCAGATTACCATCGCGATGTTGGTAACAACGTACGGGTACGGCGTTACCCTGTGGACCGCTGATTACGACATCGAATTCTTTACCGGGACGCCCGAGAGTCTCGATCGTGAAAGATGTCACTTTCCCAACGCACGATTGATACAGGCCTAACCCTGTTGCCGTTACTTCTCGTCCTCCCGTAGGACCGCGTACTGTTACGTCTAATGGACTCCCTGCAAATTATTAAAGTAAATTAGAATATGCCATGTATTATTAAAATAAGCATACTTATTATATATATATACATAGAATATTTTTATATAATGTATATAATCCCTTGTAATTTTATATAAAATATATAAATCTCTGATAACAATTTATAATAAAAACTTTCATGTTAAACTTTAGTACAATAATTTCATTTAAAAAAAATAATAAAATACACACCAGGAATATGGACTTCGTTGTATTTTACATGAACTCTGTGAGGCGCAGCTCGTGTAGGATGGAACACAATCTCGTAGACACCGTTTTCTCTTTCTCTTACCAGACTGTCCACATCTGCACCACCGGCACGCACATTGACAGACAGTTTACCAGGACCAGCTTCCTTCGATGCAACAACTATACGAAAAAAATAATACTGTATTTTTAGTTCAGTAATAGCCTATATTTTACTAAATTTAGACTTACTAAACCTATTATTAAAGCTTTATATTATTGAAGTTTAAAGATTAAATAATTACCTAAAATAGTTCCTGGTCGATGACAAACTACGTCCGCTATTTCCTTGATAGAAACCTTGCCGGGATCGAAAGCTTGGAGTGTCTGTGAACTGACCAGCTTGTGTCCGTCATTGAATATTATACTGTACGTTCCCACTTGTCGTGTTCGAATCTCCACGCGATATAAACTGGATGATAACTTTGTTAACGTGCACGGAATAATTATTCCATCTGGGCCTAGAAAACAACAAAAATTATTTATAAAACATAATTTAAAAAGTATCTCATAATGATGGCAATTTAAACAAATAATTTACCGGTTACTTCAGCAGCTACAGGACCGTTCAAGTCAGACATATCTAGATCTACATATGCTGTATTACCAACTCGAATCATTGATGGACCATGTAACATACTACTAACAATGGGACATTTAAATGGACTCCCTAAGAAAAAAAGAACAATAGTCTCTTTGATTTTTCAAGTCAATTTTTATACAAGTTATTAATTAATAAAATCGCAAACCTGGCACATTGTCATCGTTGAAACTGATATTAACATAATGTGTACTCGTCGTTTGTGGTACGAATGTAACGTCATAAAGACCACGAGCGCAAGCCACTACCTCGGCTTTAACGGTGTTGTTCTCTGTGCTCACAACCAACTCCAACGTTCCCTCGCCAGCTTCCGCAGCGTCAACGGTAAATGTGGTTGCTTGGCCAAGCAACGCCTCCGTAAGACCGGATACGTGCACCTACAATCATTATGATAATATTAAGTTTAACATTAAAAACGTTTAACACAATTCACAATTCAACATTTAAAACTTACCTTAGTTACATCGTAGATATTACAGGCAAATGGAGAACCTTTTATTGGTTCACCGTCCACCAGGACGCTGATGTTGTGTCTACCAACTTCCGTGGGCACGAAGCTCACGTTATATTTTCCGTCAATAGGTTCAATGGTGATGGGCAGAGCGATACTTGACGGTGGTGTTGCGATAACGTCGCAGTTCGTAGATGCAGTTTGGGGATCCACGGTGAAAGACATCAGCCGCTTCACAGCGCCCATTTTCAGATTATGGCCGGAAATTGTCGCTTGACCCGCACCGACTACCTTGCAACTGAACGGTGAACCTGGAAATTTAAATATAGAATATTAATATAAACTGTATAAATCAATATAATTTGAATTCCTTTCTTACCAGGAACTGGTTCTCCATTAAAACGGACACTGAGACTATGTACAGCAGCTTCTTGTGGCTTAAAATTGACTCTAAACTTTGCGTTACCCTCACTTTGCACATAATTCGGGACATTCTTGCCGTTCACCGCGACTATGATCTCTAGATTTCCAGCTCCAGCTTGACTGGCATTGACTAGAAAGAGGATGTTACATATTTTCATAACACTGATTATACATGATCGTCGTATTACTAAATAAATTAAAGAAAAAGATCTTACTGCTGAAAAATATCGGCTTTCCGACAACTCCGCTATTTATATCCGTCACTTTTACTTTATCAGCATTATAAGCCTTGACGAGAAACGGGCTGCCTTCCACATGCGATCCACTGAGTTTCACTTCGACGCTGTGATCGCCTGTATCATAAATAATTAATTTAAATACAATATATAATTTTACAATAAATAATTTATTTATTATTGTATATTATTAATTTACGTACCAACATCTTTCGGAGTAAATCCAGCAGTGTAGGTGCCTTGACTGTTCTGCTTAATGTGTACAGATAAACTCTCTCTAGTAGGAGAGAGCACCTCAACGACAGGCGTGCCAAGAGACGCGTCAGCCTCTATTGTGAAGGTCGCGACACGATTCACAGATACTTTCTCGAGCACCTCGGTCACCAGTACTTTTGCCGTATCACTGACCTGTTTAAGTTTATTCGATAGAATCATTAAATAAAACCTGAATTATTTTGTATTGCATAATATATAGATAATTTAAATAATAAAATTTTTCTCATGTTTACTCTATCACGAATTCGTGATGTAGAATGAGAAATGAGATACCTGACAGCTAAACGGACTGCCGGGCACGTCCTCCCCGTTAAAACGTAGGTCCACAGTATGTACGATCGGTTCTCGGGGTGTGAACGAGATCGCGTATGTGTGAGGACCCTGCGCCTGTGCCGACGTCGGCACACGTCCGCCGTTTACAGTGACCTCCAGATTACCAGGTCCTGCCTGACTAGTCTCAACTAAAAAAAATTAAAAAAAAAAAAAAAAAAAAAAGAGATTTACCAACAAATTCATATGCACGTATACATTTTGTAGGTGTAGTAATAAAAATGCACAATAGTTTAAAAAATGTAATAATAAAAATATACCTAAGAAAGTTACGGGCATGCCAATGACACCACGCTTCGCGTCCTTTACTTTTATTGCGGTGACATCATATACCTTACAGCTGAATGGACTACCGACCACTGGGATGTTACGATAGCTCACCGATATCCGGTGCTCGCCGACGACTCTCGGAGTGAACGCCACGCTGCATGTCGTATCTTTGTTGTCAGTGACCTGAGCAGGTACGGCCTGTCCATTGGGTCCTATCAAGTCCGGCCGGTTAGTTGTTTAATATCATTTAGGGTCAGCCATCTACTTAGGGATCGCAGGGTCACCGGAGCGGCCAGCGAAGAGGTTCGCGCAAAATCCGATCGCTCTCTCTTGCGATTGTTATGTATGACGTAAACTCTCGCAACATCACAAGCAACGTTAAAGAAAGCGGACTACGCGTGTGAGAAATGGCTGCGATAAATAAATTGTTACTGTGACTAATGGGAGAAAGCCGTATATCTCGTCCTCGCATACGTTTTGTATTTCTAGTTTGCTTCAGCTTGGCTTAAACGCGCTTAGAAGGGGAACTAATATAAGATCATCCTCTAATACGTTCCAGCATGCTTGGCTGAGCAGAGCAACCGGCAGAGCGCATTAAAAAAAAATTATATGCTAAGTGTTATCAAGTAGAAAAAATATTTTATAATAGCTTCGTTCATTCGAAATTGAACGTGATAATATAAATGTATGCTAGTTATATGTAAAGGAAAAATATTGGCACTTGTTAAGGCATTACGTATTAAAGTAAATTTCTCAATTTAGGGGCAAGTATTTTTGCATCGGAAGTTTAACGATTATACACAACTTAAAGTAAATATATATAGCACTATAAACATGGCTTTTTGATGCAAGTCAAATACACTTCCGCGAACATACAAAGAGAAGTGGATGACAACGAAATGTTAGATACAATTTCTATAGCTCTCCCACCGCTGGAACCAAAATTAAGCATTCGTAATATTCTTAAGTGGTAACCAACGAGTGCAAGAGAAGAGTGAATGAGTAAAAGAAAAGTGGTAATTAAGTTACCCTTATGCAAGACTTTTCAGAAAATTGAGTTAGAGGAACCCACCACCATGTGCGTTAATCCATAAATTAAGATAAAAAAGGGAGGATTAGTTTCTGAGAAGTCTAGTAATGTCGTAGTCTGAAAGCTGGCCGACCTGCAACAGAGAGAGAATTGCTCTCAAGCTATACATTAACGAGACACACACAGATGAATAATTCTGTACAAGTCTCCACGATAATTACGTTGATATTCGTGACATTAAAAACAAAACAGGAAATCCCTCTGGTATTAAGTAAGGTTAATTAATACATGGATGCTTCTGTGCATTTTTTGTTGATGACATTACGTATATAAGTATGCATGTGCGTGTGCAAGTTGTGTGCATTTACATACATGTGTTACAAGTGTCGTAGTGTTCCTTAAATATAATTTTGCAAGAAAGTCAATCGTATCTCAGCAAAATCTTACTTGTGTACAGAATGCTACTAAAACGTAATTTACAATCAATTTGAATAAAGCAAACATATGTGCTACAACAAAAAATAATTGTGACTCGTGCGTCGTGTTTCACGCAGTTTCATGCAGCGATAGTTACCTTCAACGTTAACTTCTAAGTCTTCCAAGCTACCGGCAACGTTACTGACGGTGAGATAGCTTTGCCGTCCTAATCCAGCGCTGCTTAACGCCTGCCCGCTCACAGTCACGTGGCTATCGCCACCTACTCTCGTTACTATAGGACAGCCGGGCACGGTTTTTTTATTGAAGGCAATGTTGATAACGTGCTCGCACGCCTCGAACGGTACGAAGCTGACGGAGAACCGCGCGTTTCCTTGCGGTGTCACTTGCGTCGGTATGTTCTGGCCGCGAGCCGATATCGTGATCTCCAGGTTTCCTTCACCAGCTTGACTTGCATCGACTATTGACATATTATTACATCAATTAAATTTTTTAATTCAATAGGATGCACTTAAAATATTAATTAGAAATTAAATATTTGTCACTGCTATTACGTACCAGTAAAGTGGGTTGGTTGACCAACGCTACCTCTAGCCACAGGGCCAATTAGCACTTTATCCGCGTTAAATGCTTTAGCCAAAAACGGCGTCCCATTTACGGGATAACCGTTGTATTCTACGCTAATTGAGTGTACTCCCACTTCCTTCGGTATAAATTCCGCGGTAAAACCGCTGCTTACGTTACCAGTGACTTTAACTGGCAACTCGCTGTTTGGTCCTAAAAGACAATCGTTTAAAAAATAAATTAATAATTATTCAATAATTTATTACTCCATCCTCTGATATTATATTAAAATAATATTAATATATATTATTGTATCTTTATAAAAATTTTGAAATACGTTATATTAAAAAAATTATATTTTGAATTATTGTACTATAAGTGCATGACTTACCCCTTACATAAACTGCTAGTTCTGCGCTGCCACTTCCGTCGACTCCCATGTGAAAGCTGGCAGGCTGTTCGACTGGGATCAGTTCTAAATGATTCAAGCTCAACATGACTCTACTCGTGTCCGACACATTGCAGACGAAGGGACATCCACGTACCGCTTCCCCATTAAACTTTATGTCAATGTAGTGAGGTTTGGCTACCTCAGGGGTGAAGGATACGAGACAACGGCCACCGCCTACCACCTGGACATGATTGGGCACCTCACCCTCATTTATGGAGATCTCTAGCTGACCTTCCCCAGCAGCGCTGGCATCCACTGTAAACATTCCAGGCTTAAAACATATTCAAGAAGTGTAAAATGCAAAATACAATCAATGTTTCACCTCTGAATTGACAGGCATGTCCAACCACAGCGCTAGGCACGTCAGTAACTTGGATTAGACTGCTGTTGTACACCTTGGCGACGAGAGGTCCCGCCGGTAGCTTTTGTCCCGCGATGCTGACTTCCACGAGGTGGCTGCCCACTTCAGTTGGTGTGAACTCGACGCGGAACTCGCCGGATCGTCCGGGCTCCTCGTCAATTCTCGCGGGAATGTGCCTCTTCGAGGGTGCTGTAATTTGCCCATATGTCAGACATACGTGGTCTTGTGGATTGTCATTTAAAAATAATTAAACAGACTGACACTCACTTATGATCTGGACGTCGATCTCACTGCTGCTGAAACCTAATGCAGACAGCTCAAAGAGGGCAGGACTACCAGCAGGGACCAGCCTGATGGAATCACCAATCACTGACATTTTTGGTGCAGGCATGATGCCAACTCGCCAAGGTGATCCTAGTAATTAGTAATTGGCACACAATCAATCCAACAGTTTGACGTAAAAGACACTTTATAAACTATCTTAAAAAGCAAGTTTGCACACATGATAATTTTATTACAGATAGTTGATTAAACTATATTTTACATAATTTTTCTTGATTTGATTTAAGTCAACTGAAGAAGTTTTTGCCAAATAATTATCCATAAGTATAAAACACTTGTTCTTTGCAGCTCCAAATTAAACTTTCTATATTTGAAATAAAATGGATATGTATTAGAAAGAAAAAAAAAAAAAGAAAACAATACTATAAGTTTAGCTGCAGAGAATAAATTTAAAATTTGTTCTCTGCTGCCGCACCGCGTTACACTTTCTGCACTCAACATAAAATATGTATCTAGATGACGGAAAGAAAAAAGATAAACCATACAAGTTCAGCTAAGAGCAAAACGTGAGATACGCTTGCTGTACTTTCTGCGTCACAATAACACAATTAAAAAAAAATTACCGGAGAAAAACAAATAAAAGAATCAGTCGCAAAGAACAGGTTTCTACACGCAAGTCGAATTTTCGAAGGTTTCTCCGCGCGAATCGAGATTAAAGACCAGTAGATCGAGGTGACAATCGGAGAAGCCTTTTTTTTCACACACAGGCGGCGTCCGCTCCCACGCTAATTTTCGCGCGTAAACAACGAGCCGCGCGGCGCCTTTCGCCCTTTCGCGGAGCGTACCGTTACGCGGATTCGTCGATTATAATAACAGTACTCGGATATATAGGCCGCCGGTCGGCCGCCTCGAATCGAATTCCAGATCCCCCGGAAGTGCAACGTGAGTCGGTGCGCGCGCGCGCGCGGCCAGGTTCCCCCTAACCTTCCTTTTCTTGCCACGCGCACGATGCTGTCACATCAGCTCTCCGCAATAAGGGGGATGAAAAAATCCGCGGGATAAAATAATTAGCTCGCTCGGTTGGCGATGTAGCGAGAGACGAGCACGGCGACGGGGATCGAGAACCGGTAACGACACTTCGGCGGGAGGGGAACTGCAATTCTCGAGGAGACGCGGAGAAACAGAGAGAGAGAGAGAGAGAGAGAGGGGGCTCTCTCGATCGTGACGTTCTTCGTTGTCCACAGAATGGATTTTTTGTTTTCACTTCGAGAAGGAATCCGTCAATTTACCTTGGCAACTCGCGGCACGTAGAGAAACCTGAAAAGACGCTGGAAGAACCTAGATCGAAAATGGTAAGAAAGGGGGAGAAGGGAGAATGGACGGGCGGATCCGGACTGATCTCGCGATCATGCGAACGAAGATTCGCACAGCGACGACGTCTCGTGACGTATCACGCTTTCTCACTCGCGCGCATCGATCGCGCCTGATCGCGATCCACGGGACGAAATGACGAGATCTCTCGATCTCGAGGTCGCGCGGCCACGAAATCGGCGGCGGCTGGCTGTGCGGGATCCGGTGCCGATCGCGACGTCGCGGTTTCCCGCAGGCCGCATCACGCGGACGGACCTCTCCCGCGTTCTCCCCGTGTCTCTCCTTCGGGGCCGGACGCACCCAGGCGCCGAGAACACTCGCGGAAAGAGAAAAAACACCCACACGGCGGCGCGAAAAACGTTCGGAGAGCGAGGAGCGTCGCGAGTCGCGCGATTCGACGATACACAACGCGGCGGACTCGACTCGACTCGACCGAGCCGAACGACGGGACGAGTGTGTGTGCCCGCGCCGCGGACCACCGCCGCTCGGGGCCCGGGCCCAGGGCCGTACGTCCCGCGTGGCTCCCCACGGCTCCGGCGCGCTTTCGGAGTGGCGGATTACGACGAGGTGATGCGCGATGGTTTCCCATCCGACGCGATACACTCTTGTCGGACTCGAGATATGAATCTGCGGGGATTTCGACAGCCGCGTCCTTAGGAGATATTTTCTTGAGGTCGAGGAAATTCACGCGGAAGAAGAAGCGACGAGTTCACGACACTTCTCTTGAAAATTTCTCGATTCAGTAGCGTGAGAATTTGCGATCTAGGGTACGCAAATAATTTCATGTATCCTAGACATTTAACTGAGAGTTAATCCTTCACTTAATGGATATTCCGTATTTGACCGATCTCTATCGATGAAAATTTACTGCACGTTGTTTTTCAAAGTAGACATTTGTTCTTTTAAAGTTGTTCATGAATTTAATAGAATTTTTTTTAATATCCTTAAAAAAATGAAAAAGTGGCCATGACACTTGAACCAATAAGACGCTCTTTTTTAAGGTTAATTATTTAGAATGTAAATTATATTGAAAGTTAATCACGGGAGTCCGGATCATAGGATCGCAGCTTTAATAGAATCTATTCGATTCGAACGCAGTCGCCAATTCCAAATTAACGTCGAACGAAATTTTCAATATCGCGCCTCAAATTTGTATCTCAGACCCTTTCATCGAGGGTCAACGATCGATCGATCGATCGAATTATCTTCACTTTCTCCGGCCGCAATCATCCGTTACATTTTCTACACGGTATTAACGATACGCGTTTTTTTTTTTTATTAGAAAACACGAAATCGAACATGCATTCGAAAGTCCACGTACGCCTATCCGTGTCCATCATTATCGTCTATTTGCGATCGCGGCCGAAGTTGGGGGAGGGGGAAGGGGGCCTTAGCCGCGGGGCCCCAAGACGGCGTGATACATCCGATCGCTCTCCCATCCGTTTTTCACTCGTCCGACCGGCTGGCTGGCTGGCTGGTCGGCTGGTCGAGTGTACGATCTCGCGGGATACCGATCTGCGTATTTCGATACCTTCTCGGGCTGAACATAAATAGAAAATCCGCCGGCGTCTCTTGTTGCGTCTCTCGCGGGTGAAAATGATGATCGCCGGCCTCCCCGTTCCGCCGCTTTCAAAAGCCGCATTGATCTTCCATCACCGCAGCTCTCGCGCGACACGTTAAATACATCTCCGTCGTCTAATTTGTTTATTTTGTCGGGAAAAAAGTATTTTGTTTAAATGGTGACCCACTGAGATTTTATCTTATTAAAGGTTTCGTCGGAGAAACTTTAGACCCACGTTTTACAGCGCATACGTCACTTTCACCCGACGAGAGAATAGAAGAATCATTTCCCCCATTGAAAATGTTCAGCGTTTCGAGATCAAGTGTTTCCTGATGTTTCCCGATGGCCTTGATAAAGCCGTCCGATTAATTAATACAGTTGCGACGAGCACGTCGGGCGGAAATAATGTAAACTCCGCGCGCAGCACGCAAATGCCGTTTCCGATTTTTTTATCGACGAATCCGGGTTTATTGGGGTCGCTTTGTGGCGAACCAGGGCGTAACGACAAAATAACGGCTGATTATGTTTGCGCCGGTTATAATTACAAGTGTATCGTAGGTGCCGTGGTTCGCGCGGGGAGCAGGATGAGATGTCCCCAGTAGCAAAATATGTTGGCTAATATTGGCTAAATATTGGAAGTACATTGGCCAATATTTCCCCAATATTTCCCAATGTAACGCCAATATTGATAATAAAATATTGATTTCAAATTGGGATGTAATTAACGTTTAATATGAAAAATTGAATAACTCAACATTTGTCCAACGTTGAACCAATACTGAGCCAGTATTGCTGCTTGGACAAATTAGCTAAATAAGATAGAAGCGTTCACTTTACAACATTGGACCTATATTGGGCCCTATCGTCTTTACATTACTTCTCAATATCGCGCCAATGTTTTATGCCGCCAGGAGTGCGTGACCAAATCGCGCAGGCCGTAATTACGGGAATTCTTCGACACCCGTGACGTCAACGTGATCCCTCATCGCGCCGTTACGCAACGCGACGTGTTAATAAGCGATATACGTGATAGGTCTATAAGAATCACGATCCGCTTTCCGGAGCGTCATGCAATTGCGGGATGAGTCGCTCGGACGGCCGCTGTTTGTTTTCTCTCACCTCGCTCGCGACCGGTCGCAGCTGGCGATCGTTGAGATCGCGAGGAAGAGAGAGAGAGAGGAGATTAGTCGTAATGAATCGATAGCTTCCGATTGATGTAACAATTTATCCATTTATCCCGGTTATTACCGCGCGAGAGGGATTTCTCTCTCTTGGAGCGTTGCCAGCTGTCGCTTCGCCACTCGGCGAAACAGCCGGCGAAGTTGTCGGGGGGATCACGCGAGGAATCGCAAGAATCCTCGAAACGATCCAATCCTCGTCGCGATACGCGACGGGAAATGTAAGGCGAAAATTACGCGGTTGGATTTCGGGGTCGCGTCGTTTCGTTACAGATTAGATTGAGGTCGGCCCGGCTTCCCACGTCGTCGCGGCGCCACGTCGCGGAATTTCGAGATTCCGATTACGTCATTCGACCGCGTACCGGCGCTTTTTTCTCTATTGCGTTTTTTTCCCCCTTTATTTGCGCTGAATCGCCAAGACGTGGCCACGCGCCGCACGTTCTTGGGCGACGGGGGAAGTTACGCCGAAGCGACCGTGCACGGTGAATCGCTGCATTCCCGAGACATAACGGGCGCGAGTTGTTGTCCGACAGGCGAGCGAGCTGACAGTCCCTCCTGGCTCCGAAATCGCTCGAAAATCTCCCGTCGCCTCCGTCGAAACTTCCAAGGTCGCCTCCAACCTTGTTGCCGACAAGGAACGAACGCGCGCGTGTTTAATCACGGACCCGAATATTAATATTGGTTCCGTCAATCTGTCGAATCGCAATCAATTAAGTGGTACACCCGTGCGGATTAATTAAACGCGGATCACATATGGAAGACCAGGAAGAAATAAATGCCAAGAGCCTAAGTTAGCATTTCTCGAAACAGTCGTTACGTTTAATAGGAAAGGAATACGAGAGATTACGAGGCGGTTTGATACGTCAATCGCGCGGGGAATGTGTATTCCTCGGGGATTAAATCCCCCGCTATGAGCAAGCACTACACCGATACTCTTCGAGTCCGCGATGGCCGAGTCACAGATGAGCGAGCGACTGCAGCTGCGAGCCTCCGTTGATTCTAATCGCGTTACAGCTCCGTCTAGCCTCTAACGACAAATATACACGGTGTCTCAACATCGGCGATATTAATTAAATGTTTCAAAAAAAATTTGAAATCGATTTTGGCTCTGCTAATCATTTTAATTTTTGTCAACTTTTTTGTATTACAAGGTCACTGCACCAGTTAATAAAGGATAAAAAATTGAACTAGTTAAATGTGTGCGTTGTGAACAAATAAAAAAGACGTAATATAGATTGTATTTTCAAGTAAAAATGACATTTTAATAAAGCCTGTATAAAAATTAAGTCTAAAAAAATATCGATTATTTTGCAATTTATCATATTTTAAAGTCTTATCTTTCTATTTTTGTTCAATTATTTCCTGATAATTATTCAACAAGGCTAGTGCCTCACAGTCCAGAATATTGAAAATACATGAAAGTAATAAAAATAATTACACTGATACAAATAACTCAAAAATAATTCTTCGCTAATTGAAAGTAAACATAAAAAATTATCAAATTGACACCTTCGGTAGTTCTAATAGGATATCATTTGTTTTTCAATATTAATAATTGATTTACATGAATAGTTTAAATAATTTTCTTAAACGTAGAGTCAGCAATTTTGCGAATACATTGATTTACTGAAATATTCGATCTGAGTCTTAACTCGAATTCTCAAATCGGAGGGAAAGAACGCGAGATATTCGTAATATGTATATTATTTCGTAATACGAGCCGCTTCCTCGGGGACGTCCCGCGTATACCCGAGCGTACAATGAAGACCCAATCAGCCTCGGAGTCTTCTTACTCCACGTCACGTAATCAATCGATCGCCGTGATCGTTGCAAAAAGCGATATTCGCGCCGGCGAATGCGATGACACTGCACGTTGTGCATGCGGTTACGCATTTTGCGCCAGCTGCCGACCGTTGAAATCACCGGCGGCGACGGTGGAAATCACGGGGGATGTCGCCTTTCTGTCCTTTCGCCGATTTTTCACGTTAATCCGCGAAGAAGATGCTGTCATCCGGCAACATCATCTCCCGCGAGGTGCGGCGAGATTTCACACGCGAGTTTCACCGAGAGAATGAGTATACAACACGCGGGGAGTCCGCGCGGATTTCAAGGATCAAAGCCGATCGCATTTACCTTTTCGACCTCTCGTTTTCGGATTTTAGCCTCGTGGCGATCGCGGTGTACTTCTATTTGGAATCCTTGGGGTTTTTCCCCCTCGGAACCGTCCTCGAGATTCTTGTGCAAAGGCGACGAAAGAATTCGTCCCGCGAAAAATAAGTCCACGATCGCGCGCGCGCACGATCACTCGAGCGAGTCAACTGCGCTCATTTGCACGGGCATCGGTCGGTTAATTACAGGCGAGAGATTATACGCCAAAGCCGCGGCTCATTATCGAGGTGCTTGGGCTAAGATGAAAGTCTATCGAGCGTGCCACGAGCCGATGAAAAATTGCGCCTCTGTCCGAGTTCGGTTTATCTACCCAATAAATTTGCCGTTCCGTCGCGCTGACGTATTCATCGTGTTCATGGTTTATTTATCGCGCCTTGGCTGCTCATCCGGGCTTTGCATATACCGAGAATTACGCGTCTGTAACGTAAAAAAAAAAATCTAACGCGCGTCGAAACGCGGAAAGAAAGATTCGCAATTATTTTTTCATTACGGGAAGGAAATTCTAAACGCGATTTCAATGTTTTAAAACGGAAAGAAAAGCCAACGCGCGCGCGCGACTTAATTGTCCTTCTCGAACTAATTGACTCTTTAATTAAGAGTCGTAGGATTAACGGTGTCAAGCGCGCATCGCGCATCGTAATGGTAACCGACGCGCGAGTTTTTCCTCCGGTTTTCCGCGGTTTTTCTTCTTCCCGGGTGTCGGGAAAGCGTCGCGGTTAAATGGAAGCCTCGAATGCCGCGCGGCATTCGATTTCACGTTGCTCTTATTAAACTTATTGTTAGTATCACGTCGCCGTTGATTTTATCGTGCGCTTTAGTGCGCCCGCGGTGATGCATTTATTATCGCGATTATACGGGGCGAAAAATTTACGATCTTGCATCTGACAGCGATTGCGTAAGGCGGTCAATTGAGTAATTTAAGTGCGTATCCCGAAGCCCGAAAGAACTCGTTCCGAATTGCAGTAGAAACCGGAACACGGATTGCATAAAGACGAATTTGCCTTTTCCCGTTGTCACATAAAAATTTTAATTCCAATTATGCATATATATGCATTTCATATTTATATTTTATTCCATATGTATTGTTCATTTTATCAATTTATTTTAGAAAATACATATCTTGCCTTCTTTTCTTTTGTAGAAGTTACACGTATATACACACGCATGCACACACGTGCATTTATTTTCGTGTTATATTTGTAAAGTGATTGTCTAGTTTTAGAGATATCGAAAATAATTTACTCATCGTTCAGGAAATGAAAATTCGTAATTAATCGAGACCTCGCGTGTGTTGCACACTCGCGTCCAATCCGGTATTGCATGCGACTCCGCAACGCGCCCGACAAAGATAATCGCGTCGGACGCGATGGTTTCGGGTAAAAAAAAAAAAAAAAAAACAGGTTGGCCTCAAAGGGGCAGAGAATTACGCAAGACGGGAGATCGGGAGATAACTTCCCCCGCGGGGAGCGCATTCCACTCCGTGCGCCGGGTGAAACTTTGACTCGCACGCCTCCGTGGGGTGTCGCGCGGAAAAGAGCCCGCGTGCGTGTGCATTTCTTCCGCCGATCGACGATAACGGTCCCCTGCGCGTGTTCACTTCGCTGTATGTATGATTGCGCGAAAGGAAGCAGAACCGAATGCGAGAGCCGCGCGGAGCGCGAACGGCGCGGCGAAGCGCCGCGGTTTTCCCGATGAATAATTCCGTTGCTGCAATTTACTCTCTTTCTCTCCGGGTTATCTAATTTCTTTTACGGAATTATTGCGGCTTTTCTCCGTATTTTATCTTGTCCCTCCCTGCGTTCCACGCGACTTCTCCAGAAAAGAAAAGGTCGAGCGTCCGCGCGCAAATAATCGAAGTACCGCGATGGTTTGTTGCGAGTAATCGCAACTTGTACTTGTAAATACGAATTAGGACTCCCGAGGGGTCAGTGTGGGAAATTTCGAAAGAGAGACGGGTGTCGCAAGGTACGACCACGTGCTGAATTGTGTTAGCGTTCACGTAGGTGGTGCGTCTGTGCGTATCCTCATTCGTAACCAAATACGTCCGCCAGGCCGGACACAGTTGCATGATACTTCGTATACCGCCACACCTACCTATGGTATCGTACGCCGGTATTCGTTATGCGCTCATATTCCATACGCGATTTCCATAACGGATGCAAGCGAAATATCGATTGGAGGAATGCACTGGAACGCGCGGGATCCGATTACGCAATAACACCAGACATTCGATACCCCGTAGTGATCTCATGACGTGTCAACGTGCAATACACATAGCTTTCAACATTACTCGTGTGACAAAACAAACGAAACGTACTCTTTAATATCCACGAATATTTATTACGAGTTTCTTGTTTCCCGTTTCAGTCCAATTTAATGTAATTTCGATTAATCGCATTTTACTGCACAGGATATTTCATGTAATCCAATCATTTAGAGATCATCAGCATTTCTTAAAATAAGTGCACATTTTTATTTAATGCAGTAATTCATAACATACTTTAAAATAACTTTAAATAAAAATCACATTTTTAATTTAAATGTGATTTTTATGTACATTTTAGATCTTAGGGTCAATATATTTTATGTGATTAACTTTTTTTAAACTAAATTATTACGTTAAAATATAACATTTGAAAAAACTTGATGATCATTAAATCTCGTAAAATAATAAACTACTTATAATATTTGCTCTTTTAAAATGAACAATGTTTCCTTTTTTTCGTATTGTTAAAAACAATGGAGATATTCTAAATGATTGAGTCACAGAAACCTTGTAATAAAAGTCAACCGGATGACGTAACAAGAAATTATTTCTGCAAACCAATGAGGGAAAAATCTGACGAGGGAAAAAGCATTTGCATTATTTTTCTGTCAGTATATAGGCAATGAAATATGGGAATAAATAGATAGTGGTTACCGGGTGCACTGCTACTCTACATGAATATGTAAATCGAAATGCATTGTACATGACATCTAAATAATTATTCGTGCACGTGCGATCGCACAGAGAAGCCGTATCCGTCTATGGGCAACAGTTTCACTTTCGGAGCGTTTCCTCTCTCCGATGTTCTTTTTTTAATTAATAAACACATATACATGTCTAATACAATCGTATCAAAATGTAATTATAATTCCAACAATTGAGTGTCGTAATAAGAAACGGAGATACCCGCGGAGACGAAAGAGCCTCTTGACTCTCTGGTATTCGCGCGGATCTAGGCAATTCAGGTGAGACTTCTGTCGAACAGAATGCAGACGGAACGCTTCTTCACGCTCTTACGATCGCCGCGGAGATGCGTTTCTATGTGACTTTTACTACGGAGGCGTGTAGCCGTGCGTCAACTTAAACGGCGTGAGAGACGAGCTCGTCGCACTCCTCATCGATCACGGGTACACGGCCTCGCGCATTACGGGCGGCGGAAAAAAGAAAAATCGTTTCAGGAAGAGGAGCACGCGCACGCGAGAGGTGTACGACGATGACGTCGGATATGGGTCAGTGGAACGTCACGTGAATGCGTGAAATCGCAAGTCAACGACCTGCCCGATGACCCGCTGACTTAGAGACACGCTTGCCTCGCATGCCTGGGACGCGGATGAACTCGATCGTTCTCGCGCGCTCGCGCGCGCTTTCCTCTTTGTCCTCCGCGACGACGATGAGCGCGGCGCTTATTGCGGAAGAGCGCGGTAATTATATTATAGTATATGCGTCCACGACCGAGAAAAAAAAAACTTCACGGGCGACGGGAGAGAAGAAATGTCCCGCTGTGATTTGGTACTCGAAGATAGCTGTCTTGACTTCCGGCATTGAGGCTCTCGTGCTGGGAATTGACTCTCCGCGAGGAAGAGGTTTCTAACGGGGAGGGAGGGGAGGTGAGATCCGTGTGTCCTGCACGATTACGAACTGCTTGCCTCAGCACGCGCACATTGAGCAAGGTATAACGCCAGAGATTTTGCAAAGCGCGGATTGCGGAGGTCGTCTTTAAAAGTTCGCGAGAAGCCGCGGGGGCAGGTAAGCACCGGAAGTCGTTCTTGCAACACTTTTCTTTCCCCGTGCGGGAGAGCCGTCGGAAATCGAGACAAGGATAGACTTTGCCAATGCCGATGCTAAAGGTCGTAAGAAAAACGAGGCGAGCGGTGAATGATTTCCACGACGATAAGACCGCCGCGAGTCTCTACCTGACTACATTGTGAATTGCGCTCGCGGGCGTGAGAGAGAAGAGAGGTATCACTTGTAGTTGATGTGGCGAGGCATGACGGAGCTCGAGGTGGATTTGTGCCAACGGTGTGCTATATAACGCGAATAACACGTAACACTTCCCTGAATATGAGCTAACGCTTAAACTTATGCATCGCGTATTCATCGTATCTTTCATGGATACGAATCCGAGAAAAATAGCAATTGAATGTATCGTTAGGTAAGAATGTGAGCCGAGTGCAAATGTAATATTGCTCGATGATGCTGCTTATGTATATAGCAGCAGTGTAAACTCAGAAGAATGACTGAATATCGACGAACGCATGCGGAAGATTGTGGAAGCGAAATAAATTACTTCTATCGAGAAATCTGTTCTTTTTTTTTCAATACAAATTATTGAATACAAATCGAATAAGGAAAAGTATGACAATGAAAAAAAATTTTTTTTTTTGCGAAGCTCTGTGTTTTACAGTTAAATATAATTATTATAAAAATTGTGGCATGTTTAACTTTTTTTATTTATACAGTTTTAAAGTTTTTGTTAACGAGATTAATAAACTTAGTAATTTTTTAATTCCAAGATATCTTTTGTCGAAAAGTTTTCATGATGTGACATATTTCGAAACGTTACAATTTAATTCGCTTGAGGGTAATTGATTACGTATTAAATTTCGCGTAATTATATATCAACTTTCGATGAACCATTCTGAAGTATAAATCATTTGCGCGACGCGTACTTTTAAACAACATTTCAACGTTGGGTATGCATTCCAACTTCCTTAATGGCGACGGCAAAGACTGACGTGCATTCCAGGGGGATACGTGTGCACGTGCGCGTACACGTGTACACGCATGCACACGTGCGTCTGTGCGTTCGTGCGTACGCAGCAGGAATTTATTCTAGCGGAGAAGCCACCGAGGCCACCGCGTCGGAATTTGACAAAAGAAAGGCGCGCTAAAGAAACCGCGCCGTGAAAATTAATAGCGATTTCGATTGTACGCACTGGTGCACATTAAAGCCATAGATGAAACAACATAAAGACATGTCATTTTTATACTTAAGTTAGATTAGTCTTACAGCGACTTTAATGTGCACCAGTGCGTATTAGTGCAATCCAATCGCTAAAAAATATTTCTTACGAATATAGCGATCGCAAAATATCGGACACAAGACAGTGTGGAACATTACACGAACGAAATGAGATAAATGTTCTCTAACGGCACTCTAACTGTTAAAAGGATGCATCAGTGCTTGACATGAAAATTTTTGCATTAATGCATTTAATACTTGAAATCCGCGATCACGCCATATCTAATTCAAATGCGTATATAAAATGATTATAAAACGATAAAGTAGCAATAACTCTCCTCCTTCCTCGAAACCTTTCATTTAACGGTAACATACTATTTAATAACGGTAATATACCATTTAAATTTTAGAAACATAATATGCAAGAAAATGATGTCTTGATAAGTGAGATCACCAAGACAATTCGTATCCAACAAATCAATTTAAGTTTTTCATTGAATTTTTTTTTAGATAAATGTTTGTAGATTTCGTTTGTTAAGAAGTTTGGAGATTCGGTCGTAGATAGAGTGACTTACCAGGGACGACTTCCCCGTTGAACGTCATTTCGACCAGGTGCGCAACCGCTTCGTGCGGGACAAACGATGCCAAGAAACGTTGACTACCTAGCGCTCTCACGAAACTCGTAACGTGACCCCCGTTTACGAGGATCTCCAGGTTTCCTGAGCCGGCCCTCGATCCGTCAACTGACGAACAAAATTGTCTTTTATTATCGGAGGCGCGTTTACGGTTTCGCGATTTTACAATTCAGATACGTACTTTCAAACTCTACCGGCTGGTTTACCACTCCGTTCGGGATCTTTCCGACCTGTATAGCTCGGGCGTTATACGCCTGCGACCTATAAAATTTACATAAACAATTTGCTTATAAATAATTTAGCTAAGTTTGTTTATATATAACTTTTAATCCTGGACGAATATTTAATAAAGTACGTAAGAAACGTCGGAATTAATTCCAGGTTTCCAAGTTTTTTTGACACATGAAAATTATAGTCTCTTCTCTGTATAATAAGTGTTTCAAAAATTAATACTATAAAAGAGTAACGCCTAATTAGATTCCGCTCTTCGAAATGAAAACATTTTAGCAATTTAACGAACCTAAAGGGTGATCCCTTGACATGCTGGCCATTCACCAGAATTTGAATGACGTGTTCGCCGACTTCCTCGGCGGTGATGGTGTACGTCAAACCGCGCAGCTTCGATTTCTGTAGCGGCACGGTCTTGCCATTGGGCCCTGCGAGTTATAAAACCAGACTTTATCGTATATTCGCGGCACGCGGCGTTAACGTCGTTGAAAGTCACAACGGGATTTACCGGTAACGGTGACGGACACCTTATTGGGATCCACGCCGTTGACGCTGAAAGTGGTCGGCCGATGCACCGGCAGTGTTTCCAACGCGTTTCCGGTGACGACAGCGGTTATTCCGCTCTTGTTGCCAGATGACGGGGACACGTAAACGGCACCGCCGTTGTTCAGGTACCTGTCGTGAGTCGCGGTACCGTCCGTCGTGTCCGCGAGCTTGCCGTAGTAGTTGTTGTTTTTATTCTTCAGGATGCCGTGCGTGCGAGTGGCCGTCTGACCGTCGTACCTCGAACCCGTGCCATAATCGGGACTCGACGACTTCTGCACGGACGAGTAACTCGTCGTCGTGGAGTGCGACGTGTTCTTGGCGTAGCTCTGCGCGGTCTTGTAATTGTTGTTCAGAAGATTGTTGTTCGGATTATCGCCAGCGCGATTCTCCGCGGTCGGCGAGTTGTTCGTCAAATTCGCGAGGGATTCGAGACTGCCGTACGATAGCAACGACTTCGTCTTGGCGATCGCGTCCCAAGAATCGCGTCTCGAGGTACCACCCACCATCGAGGACACTCGCACATTACTGCTAGTGTCGACAACACCGTTGTCCGTGGATCCGCGCCGATTAAAAAGCGCATCTTTATCGCCAGTCCTCGGGCTAAAGCTGCGGTTTACAGGACTTGGCGTGGCACTAGGATATGCCATTGGACTGCGAGTCGGCGAACGTGACCGCTTCAGGGATCCCGAATTATAGATGTCCTTGGATTCTTTGATGACATGTGCGGTGGGACTCAGATCCGGTGATCGCGATCTATTGAGCGTACTAGACGAATAAATATCCTTGGACTCCTTAATGAAACTAGGGCTCTGCAGATTCGGCGATCTCGAGCGATGATTGTACGCGCTGCTGCTGTAAATCTCCTTATTCGTTTCCTTCAATACTGACGGACTGTGCACCGTCCTCTGCACAGGGCTGTGATTGATATGATTCGGCGAGCGAGTACGGTTCAGTGAGTTGGTGCTGTGATAGGTCGTCGAGTTCTCGGTAACATAGTTGCTGGACATTTTATACGTCGGACTGGTCTGATGGATAGGTGAGTAACCACGCTGCGTCGGGCTGATGGACTTGTACGCGGTCGAAGTGTACATCTTCTGGGATGGGCTGTTCCGTTCCGTCACGGACATGTTCAGCCCGTTCATTCGTCTTTCCAGGGATGATATCTTCGACCGCTCCAGACTGGACGTGGACTCCTTTGATCTGCGGGAGCCCTTTTGCGTTCCCACGCGTATGGAAAACGGCGAACCATGCACATCCGAACCGTTGAAGTAGACGTATACCCGATATTTTCCATCGTCGCCAGGCACAAAGGACACTCGGTATTGCATGTGACCGAAATCCTCTATTCTGTAGGGCACTGATTTCTTATCGTGGACGATGTCGATAATCACGTCGCCGAGTCCACCAGTTCCCCGCGCGTCCACGATGAAAGAGAAAGGTTGTCCAGGCATAGCGCCTTCGGTGTCCAGAAGCTGTAATTAAATAATATTGTAGGTTAAATTATTCGTAAATTATTCTGACAATTATAATAAAAACGGAAATTAATTATAATTTATACAATAAAAGTATAAATTGTATAATATAATTATATGTATATGTATAGAATGTACAGATATTTATTTACTGAATTTGAAATATATCAAAAAATTTTCGATTTAAAATTTTTGCGAATTAATTAATTCTACTTTATAAATTCTAATCACATTTTCAATATTAAAAATAAATATCATAAATAATGACAATGTGTAAATGGCATTCTGCCAGAAACAATAATAAACAATTTTGATCCTACCTTGATTCCATTAGGATCGAATACGAAGCAAGTAAAGGGACCGCCTTGTATGTGATTTCCCTTGTGCGTTATCGCGATACTCCATTCTCCCGTCTCGTCGGGTTGAAAGGTCGCCGTATGAACACCGTCCTTCTCCTTGACGGGGCACGGCAGCGATCTTCCGGTCGGAGACCACGCAGTTACGTCAATACCATCGTGACTAGTTCCTAAATGCGGATGTCAATTTCAAAATCTTTGTTCGTCGAAAGATCTCTTCTTTAACGTCGGAAACACGTACCGTAACTGTTGACTAGAACCTCGACGATAGATCCTATGGCGCAAGGATCCATGCCCGGGGATTTGATTTTCGTTAGCGGCGGCAAAACCCTGAAGTAATAGGGACATCCGTTTACCAGCTCGCCATCGTTGTACACCATCAGCTAAAAAGTCAGAGATGAATTCAGAAAATAGCATTTAACGTTTGCTCATTTATATTTAAACAATAGTATTAATTTTTGCATATTTACTTACAAATTTTTTCTAAAAGAACTTTTTTTAAAACGTAAAAACAAAAAATTCGTGAATTGAGTAATTAAAATGTTAAGGAAACACGGATACAAAAATCAACAATTTTAAAACTTTGTGATTGTAATCGACGGAAGAAAATTTTTTATAGTTACATTGTGCCTTCAACGAACCTTGTGCATGCCTACTTCCGTAGGTACGAAAGTGCCCTTGCCATGAACCCCGTTCCAAGTGAGCCTGCACTCCACCCGTCCGCTGGGACTGATGATCTCGCCGCGCACCTCCCGCGCGTTTACGTCTTTGGTAAGCATCTCCAGCTTGAAATGTGCCTGCAACCAGATTGCACACAATTGGTTTATCATCGAAATAACTAACGTTTCGAGATGTAAAACTTCGACGGTGTTTCGAGAGAGCGAGCGAGAATTTTTTGGATAAGACGGGAAAAGGAAACTCTGCGACGCGGTAATAAAAATTCGGCAACGCCGAGCTAGCTGCGGCGCGAAAACGTAATTAACAAACAATGACTTAACCAACCGGCTGTTGCACTCGGGCGGATGTGCTGTCGACGTGCACGGCAATCTGTTGACTCGCTTGAGGGCGAGGCTTCACCCACTGAAAGTACGCCGCGTACGCCATCACGCCTAAATGCTCTACATTTTGATCCGCCATGTCCTTCGCTTTCAGGATCGGCTCCACGCCCAGCTTCTTGCCGCCGTCGATACCTTACAGAGAACATCATTTGATTTATTATAGTGAAATTTTGCCAAAGGACTTGTTTTTAAAGTATTTATTCGTATAAACTCTGTTTAAGTTTATGAATGTATTACAGACGTATCAGATAAACAACTAAAATATTATATTACAAATATTATATTATAATAAATATATTTTCTAATATAGACAACGTAAAATTTATGTCAAAATATATTTAAAAGCTATAAATGTATAAAACATTAATTTTTATTTAATAAAATCGAAAACATTGCAGAACTAAGAAAACTTCTAGGGTACTTTACCCATTTGCAAGTTATGCTCCCACGCGGAGGGATCGGTGTCGAGTTTCTCATAGGGTGGCGCCGGGCCGCCCAGATTTCTGACGATGCCGCACAGTGCCCGACCGTCGTTCCAGTCCGTCTGCGAAAGCAAGATAATTGAATATCACTGTGAGATATTATACCGAGGTACTGTTACCGGGACGCCTCGTCTCCACCCACCGTGAAGTTCCGTATTGAGGTGTGTGATAATTGCGAATTGACCCATCGTAGCGTTGCGTGGAAGCCCGGCGAGCCTTCCTTCATGAAGTACGACAAGTAGGTCATCCCCGAGAGCTCGTCTAGGTAAGGCGACGCCAGATAGTCCGGCTCCAGCACCATGGGAATATCAAACTCGCGCTTCGATATCTCCATGGCCTTGCGACAGTTGTAAACGCTGCAAAATTGACAACATATTAAAATAATATACAACATAAAACAATATATTTTCACCTGTTTCTCATCCTCACAAATTATTCGTTTAAATAATTTATTTATTAAATTAAAGAAAAACAATATGCGATAGCACATCATTTTGATATAAGCAAACTATTTTAAAATACTTATTTTTTCAGTCACAAATATTTTCTAATAAAAATTTGGCACCAAATATTGTAGAATGTAATTAATTTTCCAAAACCTCTTGTCCAGTCTTTAATATTAGATAAGTTTTTAATTGTCAATGTATGTTGAGTCAGAATTTAGCATTCGTCGACGAGCGCGTGATCAAATGTGAGCGATAATGTTTACAAATAATTTATTTTACCTGTCATTTGGATCGAGCTTGCGCCAATGAGGAAACAGGCCGGGGTTGCAGTAATCCAAAAGTGCGCTCAGATACACGCCGGAGTTCCAGTCGGTCGTGAAATTATTGACTCTGCATTCCGGCAGGACAGCCTGAAAAACAGAGTCGCTCGTAGAAATTTACAGCGCCGTTCACAGATTATTATCCATTCACGATTGTTAGCGAGCAATTAAATACGACGGCCGCGATACGCGAGGGTCAAACGCGCACATGTATGTACATATATCTATGTACATATTAATATCATACGCGAGCGCGTAACGCATGCAATCGGCGCCTCTGAACTCTTTCGTAACGTAAACACGTTCTCGCGTAATGCGACGTGTATGTGGACCCGTCGGAAAGGATAAATCGAGGTAAAGTGATAGCGTTTGGCTCACGGCGATGTGCGAGCCGAGGTCGCGCCCGATGCGAATAATATCGCGTATACTGACCTTGAGCCATGCGAGCATCAGCTTCCTCGGCGGGAACTTGGACTTGCCTATTTGGTACCGCACGATGAGCGACCATATCAGGCCCAGGATCAGCTTCAGGTTGCCGTTCACGATGTCCACGTTACCTGAAAGAGTCCGGGAAAATTGGTTTTAGCCGGGAGCTTGAGCGCACAATGCCGAAGCGGTAAACCGTCAAGATGGAAGAGAATCAATTTGATTTATCGTCGGCCTGAATTTATTCGCCTCTATCTGGAAAGAACGGTCTGGCCGGCGCACGCACGGAGAAGCGAATTAATTCGGGGAATCGCGAAAGGGAGAGGGAGAGAGAAAGAAAGAGAGGGCACATGTGCGTGTTAACGCGGCATCATTTCGCAGTCACAGTTGCAGAAGAAAGATTTACGATTACGACTTTGGAGAACAAGTCCGAGGATTTAATTCTACGCGATTGTAATTTATACATCGATGCTCATATCAAGCGCGCACGCAGCCGTACGTGAGACCGGTGTGTATTTTAATAAAAAATTTAAGAACGAAAGATTTTTCATAGATTCTTAGACTGTTAAAAAACCCCTTATTGTTGCAGATTTTTTATTTCATTCTGTTTTACGTGAATTGTTATTTCAAGAATATAATTATTTTGATAATTTTATTCTAAGGAAGTTATAATCTTCGATTTGAACATACAGTATTTTCTATCCAACATTTTTTCCTTTCCATTCAAGAAAATTATTTTTAAATAACAAGAATATCATTTTCTTGATTAAACTATATAAAATCTTAAAATAAATCTTCCAGTAAATTTGTTTGATTTAACGCAATATAATCTTATTTCAAAATTTTCATTTTGAAACTAAAGATATTGTCAAAATAACAATATTCCTTTTTTCTGTGTACATAAACTCTATTCATTTATTTAAAACGGTTAACCTCGAAAGTTTAAAGCTTTCGTGTGTGCGCGAAATTGTCATCTCAAAGGTAACAGCGCTAATCTATAAAGTAATCGCCCCCGTTTCTCTCGTTTTCCAAATTCAGCAATAGTTTAAGAATTATTATTTCACAAAGAGAAAATTCCCAGCTCCTCTGTTCTATCCCATGGATTTCTAGATCCGTTCTGATGCAGCAAATAGCGCGCGAGTGCGATAATTAAGACGAGATCAGGAGCGCGCTCGCGCGCCCGTTGCGTGTCAATCCGATTCGGTGTGCATCCTCTCGCGTCTAAACGCGAGAGATACGAGCGTGCTCTCATCCCGCGGTCTCGTGAGCGACGGTTACCGTCCGCACCATGTGAACGGGATAGGCGCGGTACAACAGCCGTGTAGCGCGCATAACGACGACGGCGACGATGCCATGGACGCGCGCGCGGTTTTTCGCGGCCTCGCGAGGCGCACACCGGCGCGACGCGGGAAAGGCAACGACCTCGAAGCTCCGATTTGCAAGATGTACGTGACGCGAAATAATTGAAATCAACGCGATATGGAAACGACACGTGAACGCGCGAACATTCGCGTTAATTGCGGCTTTTAAAATCCTCCTTTTTTTCTTTTCAAAAAAAAAAAAAAAGAAGAATCGATCTATCGCGGGGAATCGATCGAGAATCGAGCGTCCATTGTAACCCGAGGGTGTCGAGTCTCGCGGCGTCACGCGCGAGATTAAAAGCACCGGTGCTGCAGAAGTACGCGGGCTCCGTCGCTGAAAGACAGATAGGCTCGTTCGACGATGACCCGCATATTCGAAACGATTACGTCTCCCGCGTCGCCGCGCGCTGACTCACAAGGCAAGACCGGCTTGCCTGAGCGTTTTATTATTGTTACACCGCGCGCGCGCGCGGTCCGAGGAAAACGCATTACTTCGCCGTGGCGTGTGGCAGGTAATGGCCCGGATCGCCGCCGATACTTCCGACTAGGAAAATTATCGGGGCCTTTCGTCAGCCGGTGCTCTCCCGCGTTTTCCCTTGCCTCCACGATCGCCCGATGGAAGGTGGAAGACCCGCGGAATTGCCATTGTCGGAAATAAAGGCGCAATTACGTAATGACTTCGATCGTTTGCATTCCGAGGCCGTGCCTCGACGTGGGCAGTCCGAGAAAACGACCCGAGAAAGAGTAAGACTAAGTCGTGAGGAAAATATACTGGGAAAAAGAGTTCGGCAAGCCCAGATAATACTTAGTAATTAAGCTTTAGTAAAATAATTTCAATCAAGTGCTCAGTTTCTACACTGAGGGGAAAATGTCGAAGTATTGAAAACCAAATATTTCTTGTGACGTTTTCTTCGATACTTGTTATAAAAACATTTATTTGTTATAAAAACGAAATACATTTCGGTGAAATATTCTGTGAAATATACTTCTGAAATATATTTCTGTAAAATATACCTTATTTAAAAAGATAATATTCAGTGTGCGTAAAAATAAATAATTTATTTACTAGAAATAATAATAATCTCAGTGTATTAATATAATTATTGAATGTTAGATATTTTTTATTTAATCGAACAATTTAATTGGATCTATTCCACCGGAACTTGATCATTATTGCCAACCTTGTTCTTTCAGAGACAGAAAAATCGTACAGAAGAGAATGCAGGGAAGTCGAATTAAACTGCAAGAGGATCGCGATGACGTTACGTTGATGATTACGTTCGTGCGCGCGGCAATTTGCCCGTGCGTACGTGCGCAATCAGGAGCAAACGATATTTTAAGGGAGCTAATTTTTCGAAAGTATATTACGCACGGGGGGGAAAAAAAGAGGAAGATCGTAACGCGATTAGCGCGTACGGGTCGGGCGAGGCGCGGTGAAGTATATTCTACGCGCGGTCTCTCTCTTTCTCCCGCGCGCGTTGCGAGAGGAGGAAGACGCGCATTTCCAGCGATTGCTCATTATCTGTAGAATGCGTCCTGGCGGCTCCTCCCCCTCGTAGTTTGATTGCATAGCATTATTAATAACGCGTCTTCTCTCACGCACCTCGGCACGCCACGGCCGGACAGAAAGAGATAATGAACACGGCGGGAACTTCACCCACGTGGCTCATTACGTATCTCTGCCGAACGAGTTGTAGCGCATCGATATCAGTCAAAAAAAAATTAAGCGGATTAGAGGAAGGAGGACCACACAATCGAATAAGTATCGCTCATATGGTCATCTGAATATCACACAGAAATGTCACTCTTGATTATTGGTTTTTTTTTTCTTCTTAATATCTCTAGTGGCGATCGATGAACGTGTTATGAGATGCGGCATGTCGATTATCGGATATGTATGTCGAAAAAGATTAAGTAGATCGAGAAGGACAGAAACGGGAAGCACAATCGTGTCACTTGTATTTGAACATAACGTAAAACGCGGTCATTTAAATGTCAACGCAGAAACCGCATTAGTCAGAAGTAACTAATGCGGCTTAGCGCGAAGAGAGAAAAATGTCTCTCCTTCTCTCTCTCTTGGAAAAAAAAATCCCGGCTTCGTCAATAAAAACCCGATCAGTGTTATCTAATTCTTCCGCATGATAAAATAATCGTCGAGTAAACGAGCGTGACGCTGCTACGACAAACGTGTACGTTACAGAAAAGACTCGAAGTGTCCTAGTTCGTTTTTTTTTCCGCGAGCATTTCATGCCCATATATGTAATAATTAAAAAAAAAAAGCGGTAAAACGGTCTGGGTGATGGAAGACCAAATCGCACGCGTTTCAATGCGAATTACTGATGGCGGATTACTGGGATATTTCAGGATATATTGTAGAGGCGCAAGTCATAACGTCGTTCCAATTACGGAGCGTAATTGGACGTTGAGCGCGTGCAACGCCTTGACGGTTTCGCGCGACCGTGGACGAACGGACGGCCTTCGCCGCGCGTTGTTGTACCCTTGCCATCCTCGTCAATCCGTATAAAACACGGTATTTTGTCTGCATTGCGGATCGTAAAAATGCGAAGGTTCGAGCGCCGCGACGAAGGCAATTTCTTCGCAACGTAGCGAAGAAACGTAGCGGACCTCACCGTGACACAAAAGACGATAGATAATACAAAAAAATAGCGGAAATTATTATCGATTTGATTAAAACGAGGTAATCAACATTCAATGCAAATTATGCAGAACAAATGTAAATATATGTGTAATAACGTAGAGAAAAATATCAATTCTACACAGCGATTAGTCAATTTAATTTTTCTTTCTAATAATTAAGTAGTGATTTTTTACAAACAATAAAATATATCTTTTTACTGTTAATTGTTTGAAAATATATTTATCATAAATATTTAAAAAACTCATATCATATATTACAAACTTTCAAAAATAATACTCTCTTGAAGAATATATTTTTGGAAGTTTGTATAAAATTATCGAAGAAAGATCAGAGTAATAAGCAAAAAATTGTTGTTTGACTTAATATTCCTTTAAAATATATAAAACCATTAGGATTCAGAATGCATTTCAAATAAATTTGAATTTATGAGAGATTTGCTGGTTTATGTATGAATTGATGAAACATGTAAGATAAATAATATTTACTTTATTCAAGAATACATTTTCTATTTACAAAAGTTTCTTTCGAGTAATGAGTGCATCTTTAAGAAAATATTCTTTGTGTGCAAATATAATTCATTACTTGAAAGGAGAAAAATAAAGTTTGATTAATCGCTCTTCTTGGTATGAGAACATTTTTCTATCATAAACCTTATTAAGAACTTACATGCCCAATGTAATTTTATATTTATTAATTTTATTTTAATTTCGGTTTGTTAAATGCGTTCGGTATCTTTTACTCAATGTTTAAAACGTTCCGTCGCTAATAATAAAGCCGCGCTCACTTTGTATGTACATATTCCAATGATTCTACTTCCGACAGGAATCAACCACATGTGACTCGCTTACCGATGTTGACGAGCTTGACGCCATCGGCCTCGATGGCCTGCAGCGCCGTGGACACGTTCTCCAGATGGTGGTGCTGGTTCGCCGGTCGCGGGTTCCATCGGGGCAGCCGGCGTTTCGTCAGCACCTCGACCAGGGCGCAGAGACGCGTGCCGTCTCGAAAGTCCTCGGCGAGGTCCAACACGGGGCCGCCGCCCACGTCGCTGGCGTGCTTCAGATGTTCGTTTACCCAGTTCCGAAAGGTGTTGGCTTGGATCTCTACCCAGAGGTCCTCGTGGCCCTTGATCGGCATCCCCTTGGCGGCCGTACCCTCAGCCGAGCGGGCCACCAGGCCCACCAGCTGCTCCGGTCGCAGCTGCTCGGTCGACTGCATTCTCAGATTCCTGTAGTCACGTGACCGATCTTATATATATGTTTGTATGTATGTACCTGTTGAACTCGTCCTGCTATTGCGATCAGATAAAATTCGATAACTTGCGCGCGCTTTCCTTTTCGATTAAAGACTTAATTGGGAACCGTTCGGGAAAGAAAGTTATTCGAAAAGAGGTTTTTATAATTATTTACATGCATGTACAAGATATCAAAACGTGCGAACCAAAATAATCATTATAGCAAGTAAATTCTCGAAGGTGCAAGTAAAATATTTATTTCAAAGTTTTTTTGAAATATTTATTTCAAGTTTTTTTTATTTCAAATAATAGTTTTATTTACATAAGTAAGATATAATCTCTGATTGACTAGTTTGTACCTAAAATCGCTTGAAATAAAAATAGAAATAATTTTATTTACTTACTTCAAGACATTTTCTATCTGCACGCAAATTATCTCAATTTTAATTCTTCATCAAGTTCGAAATTCTTTAATATTAAATGATTAAAATGATCTCAACGCGTTTTAATCTCGCGTTGAGACAAAATAAGAAGTCGCGACACGAGAGAATTACGCTTACGATTGCATAAAAAACGTTTACGAATATATTTCGCGTTTTTATCGCTACAGGTTGTAATTAATCGTTTCGATTAAGAACAAATCACGGCGCGCACCGAAGTAACGAGCGATAAATTACGAAATGTTTAATTGCTCGTGCGAAACACTCGAGTGTGATGCGGCCTGTGAACGCGACCTTTAAGGTCGCGCCATTGCGCGCGAGGAGCTCGATTGAATTCCGCGGCGGAAAAACCGCGACGGCGGCGACGGTCGTGCATTGTTCATTAACGAGAAGAGGATCCAGGGGGGAAAACTTCGCGCGGTGAAAGTGCCGGTGTTCGCGGTGCGGGTATACCTGCAACTTATTTCCGCGTGTCTGCGTCCTCGACAAAATCTGGCTCCGCGCTTTCGGCGGCTTCGACTCGCCTCGATCCGCGAGTCAAACGGAGAAACCGCGCAAGAAAGCGTTGAGGGCAAACTCCGCTAGAAACCGAAGCGGCACGCGAACAGTGAAATAAATGCGTGAGATAAATGATAAACTTTTTTTTTTTTTTTCAGCAACTCACTTGGGACTCGCGTGATAACCCACTTACGCTGGAGACGTTAATAAAAAAGATCGGGGAGGCGTCGAGGCGCGTCTTATCGGGAGACTCTCGCTAATTGCGAGCGGAATAAGCGACACGCTCGGTGCTCGTATATCGAGCAGTAAAAAAAATTTTTTTTATTAACGTAAAAATTTAGGTTGCAGCCGTCTACTTTTCCACGCAAGAGAACCCGAGTCGAGAGATGCTATCGCGAGGCAAGCCGCAGCCGGGTTCCGTTTCTGAGGCTAATCCGTGCTTCCGGCGGTCGTTTGAGTCAGACGGTGTGTCTCAACGCGAGAATTTTGCCGTTGAAAACGTTAAACTACCCTCGATAATCTCCCGACGCGATCTCGCAAAACTTAGAACAAGGGGAAACAAAATTTCCATGCATGTAGGCGCGTCGCGATTTTCCAAGTTTATGCGTAATAATCCGTGCACGCCAGCGGCGGCGAGTTGTCTCATCGCCGCATGACATCATTGTTGTCTCCCGTAAGCTCGTCTGACCGGTGACTTGCTTGCGTAAGTGCGTAAATATCTACGGTGGGCAGAGCGCGGTCGTCGCGACCGATCAACAGCGGGCTCTTTCCCCCGACTTTCGGACAAATAGGCCCAGGCGTTAATTAAAAACTCCGCCGTTTTCGCGCGTATTACGTAATGGTCCGCGAACGAATCTGCGTCCGACCGCGCTATAAGATCGCGTGACTCGGTAAACGCGCTTGAAAAAAAGGGGTAGCGTAATTGAGACGTAATAAAGAATCACCGTGGGAGAATTGGGTTTGTCAAGAGGGCCGCTATTGTTTGCTCTTTCTTTAAACGCACGTTTCCACAACAATGTCGCGGGACACTTGCCGGGAAAGATAAATCTCGGGGCTTATCAGAACGTGTCAGGCGAAATCGAACGAGGATCGCTCTCGCGCATCCGCACGTGAACGACACCCGTGAATCAAATTCACTAAGCGATACACGCCGCGGCGGGTGTATGCAACGACTTTCACCGCGCGCTCTCAAATTTTATTCACCGCGCACGCATGCACGCAGGCACACGCACGTATCTCCCGCCGCTCTGAAAAATTGGCGTGAATCGAACGATCTAGATGACCGTTCCGGATTAGCTGGACGGAAGATCGTTATCGGACGTTTCGCACGTTGAACGGAGATTGCGCAATCGTCGACGGATCGAAGTCGAAGAGGCAGTGTGAAGTAACAGCGCGGGACTCGGTTTATCAGGCTCTTGCTTCATTGGAGAGAGAAAAAAAACGGGGATGTTAAAATGGATTTTCGATCTAGGTCATTATAAACTTATGACTCTTTCGCACTTTTTCTATAAATTGCTAAAAGATCTTGTGCAGAATTCTATTGCAAGCTCCAAGATCTTCCTTGAAATTGATCATCGAGTCTAGATTCTCGAATATTCAGAAATATTTGATTAAACTCGCGTATCCTTGGTAACATGAATCCCCTGAAGCTTTTAAAGAAGCTCTTAGAAACCTTCGGTCTCACAAATTAGGGCTTGTAAATTTTCATCCTTCTCTGATATTCTAGATTTCAGATTGAAGACTCCTCATTCCACAAGCATCCTCGTGATCGCCATCGTATCGCTCTCGACAGCTCTTCCGAATTGTCATAGGTAAACGGCGCTGCCGGTACGTTTTAATCGTTCAACGATTACTTCGAGGATAAAGCTTATCGTTCAAGCACCTCGTCAGAAGCACTTTGTGATAAACGGAGTCCCCCTGTTCGTCAGTCCAGTCGTTGTCTGCTCGGTAGAAGCGACGACGTAGAAACTCCACGACGTCGCACGCCGCATCCGGAGGGTACTCGTCGTCATCGTCGTCGCGTGTACCTCAACGGAAACGCACATGCACACAGGCACGCATCCACACTCGCCCACGTAACCGCACGCACGCACGCACGTAGGACGTAGGAACGCACGGTATGCGAACTGCTATATTTACGTTGGCTGTTCCTCGGGCTGGCGCCCCTCGGCTCCACCGGATCGTTCGGCGAGCGGATCGTGACGACGCTGACGAACGTCGACGACGGGCTGCGGCGAAGACGGCGACGGCGAACTACGCTAACGCGAGGAACGCCATTTTTGGACGTACCGCCGCGGCGCCGTGAGCTGATGAGTGTTCGACGTGCGTGAGCTCACTGAACCGACATGGAGACCCCTTCCTCCGATACAATCGCCCGTTGTGGGACCGTGGGGTCCGAGAGCGATTGTAATGGCAGCAGGAACGTAGCGGCGAACGTCAACATGGCGCCGACATGGGGTCTCGTCGTCAAACGGCACGTAGAGCCGAGAGACGAAGATTTGAGCATTTTCCACGCCGATTTGTTACCCGACTAAAATCTAGAGAATCATCTCGGAATCACCGCCGTGATCGAGAGGAAGGTCCAGAGTCCTTTAAAATTTCGCGAAAGCGTCGAGATTAGATTCTATTTTGTAAGGATGACATGGAAATGAATGTATAACAGTCTATTTTTAATTAAAATCGACATTTCTCACCTGAGAATACGTTTCTTTCGCAAGCCTGTGTACTTTTGTTCTAGCTGTACCTACATCATTTATTGGAGTTCGCCGCAAGTTCCGCGACTGATACTTTCCTGAGTTCTAGACGGCAGAAGAAGCGCGCCAGCGTTTCCGCAAGGTGGTGGCACCTGTCGGAACCGCAATCGTCTGCGCTGCATACGAACAGGCGAATTTCTCTGCACCTGAACGACGGGCGAACATATTAATAAACATCTCGCTGTTTAGCTTGTGCTGCTTATTTCATACCCTATCCGGCGCCTTTCCGTGACGTCAGTAGAACTCTAATCGAGTCTCACGAGCACGACCATAATAGCGCAAGCGTATATCGAATGACTTATCGAGTCATAACGCTCATTTATATAGCAATTGAATGAAGGTTGACACTCGAGAATGTTTCAACCAGTCTCGAGTAAAATAAAATTGTTGATTGAGTAAACCTATGTTTTCCTGAGGCAATGAGTATTTTCTTAATGCCTCCTGATTTACAAAAGCTGAGGAAATTTTACGATTTTTGCATCGTAAAATTATGCGTCGTTTTTTTTATTCATCTTCGGTATTTGGCAACAAGCGAGTGATAAAACGGCAAGAATACGCGGTGTAATGTGTAAAATAGGATGGAGGAACGACGCGCGGTGCCCCCCCGAGTGGATTTCGCGTGATGACACGGCGGAGACTTCAATTCCAATTATGCGAATTAGGCGAGATCTCTCTCGATCGGGCGTTGATATCTCCGCGCGTGTGAGCGCGCCGATCCAAAAGCACAGCCCACTCCCGCCGCGCATTTCGAAACGCTCTAATTTATTCGTCTTTGTGCCGTGCACAGTGGCGGGATACAATGCATGAGTATTAAATATTACAAAACGGCGATTCCGTAGGAAATTACGATATTCTGTTGCGATATCGTAATTGCCACTGTCACACTGGAGACTGGGTTCGACGCGGTTATTTGATGTGAGTGCTGCATTGCACTGTAATACTTATATGCATAATAATATACATACTACATATATTATATTGCATCCTCGTTATACATATATGTAGAATGTAAGTCTTTCAAAAGTCAAACTCTAATAAAATAAGGAGTAAGGAAAATTGATAAAGTTGTAAAAACTAATTACATGTTTGTGTGTGTATTCACAGATTTATAAAGGATTTATCAAATATGAAACTACCCAGATAGCACAGAAAGTTCAAAAAGAATTCAATTGTATGTCACAATTCTTTTCACAAAAAGAATTCTTTTTCCATCTTAAAAAGAATTCATAATTGATAACATACAATTGAGTTCTTTTTGAACTCTCTGTGCTATCTGGGTAATAGTTTTAGTTTTCGAAAATATATCTTGTAATATAATATACACACTTAATTATTATTTAATTTTATTATTGTAAGTATAATTGTGTGTAAAAATGTGTGTTATAACGAAATTTTCACACAATTATAGTTATTAAACTAATTATTTCCTTAAAATAACAGTAAAGGAGTAAAGAAAATTGATAAAGTTGTAAACTAATTAACTGCTTAATATTATAAAATTATGAACTTGGAAAAATGAAATTAATTAGTTTTTACTTTTGTAAATTTCACTCGTCTAATATAACACATATACTGAATTATTATTATAAATGCAATAATAAATCTTATAACGCGATATTCAAAGCTAAACCATCGGTGAATGAATCGGCAGAGTATATTGAAGATAGATTGTGCACAAGCGTGCAACATATAAATAGTTATGAGTAAACGTTGAGTAAATCTGGTACAAGGTTGCTGATGGCAAACTGCCAATAGTTTGCCACTGTTAGCTTCGTATCGGATTACTGGCTTTTCTCGCCAAGTCAAAATGTCAGACGTATCTCTGTTCGAGATTGATCGATGCTAAAAAAAAAAGCGGCATCGATCCTTCATTCATATCGTTTCACGAATTGTGATGCATACGCGTTTTATTTCGAAATTAAAAAAGCAAAGAGAAAATATGTCAAGCATCACACTTTCCCCTATTTCATATGAAATATTTGCAACCTACTATCGGTATAGTAGTAGTCTTCTACATCGGTACTTCAATAGCATAGAAGAGCTCGTGAATGAAGTGCACTTACAAAACGTATATTCTATTATAGTATTATGCATTCTCGCAACAAGCTCCAATTTAAAACCAGATTTTGACAATAAATTCCGAGAAATCGCGTAATTCTTATATTCACAAGAATTTGTTCAACGAAGATATTCATTTAGAAAAAAAATTAATTTACTATAAAATAAGAAGAAAAAAAAACAGTTTCTGCCAAGATTGCTGAAAACGCGATATAACTATTAAAAACAATACGTCTCAAAAAATTATTCAAGTTTATAATTCATAAACTAATTCTGTCAAGCTATTTTTTATTTATATCAACATCAATTCTCTATTTTGTAAGAATCCTATACCATCTCAAGTCTGAAAAATATTTCAACTAATCGTGAAAGAAGACTTCCGTTCGCCATCGAACACACCATCAAATAAAATTTATTCAAACCGTGTGCTCTCCTTCATTAAAAAAAAAAAAAACATTTGAAAGAGCACGTGACGCGCGGTCTTTTCCAAGCAGATCCCGACCAGCGTAGTCCGGTCAATTTTTGACTTACTACACAATATCGCGTCTATATAGAGTTTGGCAGGGCGCCGGCGCCGCTTTCTATAAATAGCAGGTGCGACGCTGACCGTCGCTCGCGACGCTTAAAGTAGCGACAGAGACGGGACGATCGTTAGGGTGCCACGAGGGGGGACGTGGTGCGGCAGTGGTTACGGACAGCGAGCGGCGCGGCGGAGGCGGAGGCGGCAGCGGCGGTGGCAGTAGTAACGGGTAGTAGTCCAGGCCGCAGTAGTAACGGTTCGCTACTCGCGCGGCCCTTCAGCTCCGCTCCGCTGCGGCCGCGACGACGATCAATCGAGCCGGCGCGGCGGGAGGGGTGCGACACGCTCGCGTGCTCGGGATTTCCAGATTTCCGGAGAAAAGAAAAAACAGCCCCTCTCTCTCGTCTGGAACCTGGGAGAGCCAAGGACCGAGAAGACGTCGTTGGTCTCCAAAGACTCTTCCCGCCTAACGCTGCTTCCGGAGCATATTGAAGCGGAAGGAACGCGAGACACGGAGACCTGAACGACGAAGGACGGCGACGATTCCAACGGACCGAAATCGCGGGGTTGATCCTAGCCGGCGAGTAGCGAAAGTCCGCGAGGGTCCGCCGTGCGGCCCCCCTCCCCCCCGACTCGACTATGTGCCGGCGTCTCGTGGGTGCGATCAGGGCGCCGGGAACGTCGCCGTCGGTGAACGACGTCGTCGTCGTCGTCGCGACGACGGGACGCGAGACGTGAGACCCGTTCATACGCGTCAGCTGATCCGACCTAGGCCGCGAGGAGGAACAAAGGAGGTGATTATGTAAACGTGGTGGTTGTCGACGCCGGAGGGCCGAGGGGACGGCCGTCGCACGCTCGTCATCATCGTCGTCGCCGTTGTCGTGCGTCGTCGTTCCCGTCGACGAATTCCCTGCCCGGTGAAAGAGAGAGACTAATTATATTCGCCTCGTGGGACGAGGTTACTAACCATCAGTCAACCCTCTGGCCTGCGCCTGCGTGGGCGACCAGGCGTTTTCCTCGCGAGGGAATACGAACGATTACGCTCTTTAGATTTTACGCGCGATCGCGCAAACAATCGACAGAACGAAAAGGACCGGAATCCAATCCTCGCATTAATCTGCTAGGCTATTCAAAAATCCGAGGGATAATTTTATTTCAAAAGTCTACTTAATATTTTGAAGTTTTAAATATTTTAAAAAGAATTGGAAAACATTTTTTTTTTTATTTAGACGTAAATTTAAGATTTTAGCATCTGTGCTCAGGATGCACGATCTGATTTGAGCGCCTAGAAATTCAATCTCTAAAATCCAAATCTCTAAAAATTTAAGCTCGAACTCTTCAGTTACAAAATTTAAGCAAAAAAAAAAAACTTAAAAATAAAATTAAAAGTCAGGGATAAAAATACAAAGATTCAAGGATAACAGTTATTAGCATAAACATTAACTCATTGAGCTTCAATTTGAATTCGATTTCAACCACATAATCGGCAAGGAAATTGTAAATCGATCGGCAAATAAATCCGTGATTGTATCGCATGTAAATGCAATCGGGCGATCACGGGACGGGAGATTTATGTGTAGGGGTGGGGACCGATTAACTTTCCCGGCCGGTTTTATTTTGCGATCGCGTTACTTCGGCGCGTCCATCACGCGTAGCTTTGACATATCACGTCACGACTGTAAATTCAAATCGATCAGCGCGTTGCCAAACCATCGCTCCGTTAAACGCATGAAAAATCGCAATGCCGCAGGTAGCTATAGCTTCCGAAAGATTCGTTCGACGCGTTTTTCTCTGACGAGGAGTACAATCAATCAAAAGACGAGTAAGCCCGACGGTCGCTCCGCTTAAATTGTACACGATTTCGATTATTTTCCTTTTCTGTGCCTCGCAGATCCAGAATGGCTCTAGTAATGCTACCGTGCGACCTGCCTTGGTGGCCGGCTATCGTAAAGCAGCTGGACAAAGCCGCCACGGCTAAAAACTCCGAGGACCTAATAGACGCGATGCAACGACTGCATGACATGTGCAAGTACGACTCGAGTTATTCCACTCGCGTTGCTTTTTGCGTATCATCTAATCACTCTTTAAATCCCGTAGAGTAAAACGTTACTCTAAAAGAGTGAAAATTGCATCTGTGCAATTTTCAAGTGTTTATTAATTCTAGAGATATTTAGAGGGTATATTTACTTCGCCAAGTTAATTTGCATTCTGAAATAAATACGATGTATGTATTTACGTGGGCAAATAATTAACTACAAACAGCACGCGTGTTCAAAATTTGAACATAAAATATCTCAAAGATATTTTAATGTCATTTTTTAAACATGGTGTCTAAAAACATGTTTAAGACGTTTCGGTTTTGGACATTGTTATTTAGATAATATTGCATGCAATAAGTAATATAATGTGAACGAAGTTCACAACTGTTTTTACAACGCTAAAACGCTCTATGGATTTGTTTCGTTCAGCATAAGCCTCGATCCCGAGGAAGACGTGCAGGACGCCGACCTATTCTCCAAGTTGGGGACCTTCCTAGACAATGATCTCGATCTCGCTGAACGGGAGCAAGTGTTCACAAAGACAATACCGCGAATAGTGGAAAGGGCGAAGGCCTTAAAATCTACGAAACCCCCGCAAGGTTTACACTTCAGTCTCCAGCAGCAAGGTATCCGACATACCTATCCAATTTATTAAAAAAAAAATACTTCGCTGTCTAAATTATTTCTAACGACCTCGCGAATCAAAAATTGTGAATCTGCGTAAAACTTCGACGACTCGAGAATCAATTTATTTCAGGCGACAGTGTCGAATACAGTTACGCCTTTGTCTCCTCCTTAATCGCGAACGCGTTCTTCTCTACGTACCCGAAGAGAACCGCGAAGACTCACCCTACGCTGCGCGATTTCAACTTTACAAACTTCTTCAGACACCTTCACAAGTGAGTAACTCGAGTGGTGGCCTTTCAAGAGCCACGCCGAAGAAAAGTCCCGATCGCTTTTTAAGTTTAATAAAACGGAAAAGACAGTGAGATAGAATTTCACACGTACTTTATTGCTCTTTCCAGAAACGCACAGAAAGCCAAGCTCAGAAGTATCTTTCATTATTATAACTATCTGGAGACGGAGCACGCACTCGAAGGCCGTCTGATAATTTCCAGACAGGTACGTGGTATACGATTAAATTTAATTTTTTTTCAAATTCTTTTCCCAGAAATCGTCTCTCTTCTTTTTTTTTTCACAAAGTGCAAAACGCTTTTAATTACCATTCGCAGGTGATGACGTCTAAGCAGTGGCTGACCATTGAAGATTGGCTGGAAAGTAACGTACCTCTTTGTCCGCTAACAATACGTCACGAGGGACGGTTGGAGAGAATCGAGGCGGAAGCAAAAGTACTACAAGTTTGTTTCGTGAATGCTAAAATTGGCGGCGGCGTGCTCGATGACGATGTCACGCAGGAGACTGTACATGTAACTAATTAGAAAAAATATGATTAAGTGCTATGCGTAAAAAAAATTCTTAATTGTATGTCGAAACTTTAGATGAATCTAGAGTTCAGAAAAAGAAAACAAATATCATGTAAACATAGATCGAACGCTTCATACTATGATTTATAAATAAGAGAAAATTTTCTAAATGTTCTTTCTTGTTCAATTGATTCATAAACAAAGCTTAACTCTATCCCTACGATATCATAAAGGTTATAGACGTCAAAGAATTGATTTAAATAAATTACATAAATTACAGATCGCTTTCCGCGGCTCCCATCTGTTTTCAAATTATTTTCCTTGTTTGAATTCTAGATTCACCCTTTAACATTTTGACATATACAATTAAAATTCAGCCCATGTCAAACCGGAAGAGATGCATGTGAATCCTTCTACAGGTGGCGACGCATCCGGAGATGCTCGCCGCGATGCTATCCGTCGAGGCCTTAGAAGACAACGAAGTTCTGATAATCGAGGGTGTCAGGCATATTGCGAGGATAAACGATCCGCGGCACAAGGCGATATTCGAGGGTATCCCGAATCCGAACGTGGTGAGTGAAGTGCGGGAAGTCTCGGATTCGCGCTCTCTGGCGATGAGAAGGCAAACAATCGTACAGTTTTCCGAGCGCAGGTAACGGTCTGCTGCATAGATCCCGAGGACTACTCGCGATTGCCGTTGACGCAGTTCGAGGAGGACAACATCCTGAGGGAGATGAACAAGTCGCTGTTGGGATTCCGCCAGAGGCGCGTGCCCGGCAGTCCCACGGATCCGATCAAGAGCGAGCCGGAGACGGAGGTCGGCCTGGGCTCGCGCAGATTGTCGCCGATCGGCGAGAGCTTCAGCAGCACCCCGCCGGAGACGGAGGGCGAGGACAAGGTTTTCCCGGGGAGCAATAATTCCAAGACAGGTGGGGGATTACGGAGGAAGCGATCAGTAATTCGCGCGATTTACTCACACGATTCTTTTAATGTCATTAAAATTTTTCTTTCTTTCCTCCCTTTTGACAGACAAGCAGCCTCCGCGCGACGAACGCCACAAATCGGAGAACGCGACGGAGGTGCGTAGCAGGCCTAACGGCAAATCGATGAGATCGCCGAGCCCTCACAAGGTGTGCAAGGACGCGAGTTACACGAGCCAAAGGAACCGATTCATCGTGCTCGGATCCAGCGGCGAGGTACTACCGGTGACGCGGCAGCTCGGTCAGATGTCGGTCTACAGCAGCTGCAACAGTCAGAGTACCGACAGTTTTCACAGCGCTAAGGAGACTATCGATGAGGAACCTGGTACGCGTGCGACAAGACAAACCCCAAACTCGATTAGAGTGAAAAAGAGAAGATGTGTTTCTATCAAGCGAATCGATTTTTCAGAGGAAGAGGAGCAGAAGGTGACGAAGCTCTACAGCGCGCAGTTAGATACGCCCGAGGGAAGAGGAACTTTCGCGCAGCGACTGAAGGACGCTCTCAAGCGGGAGAGTACGGCGACCGGGGTGACTTCCTCGAACACCTCTTCCGGGGAGAGCAGTTACGCCGTTGGCATAAGCGTTAGCGGTAGCCACGTTGGCGATCAAGACATCAAGTGAGTCAAAGTTCATGAAGAGATACGGGACGCTATCAGATACGTGGAAATAAATAAAACAATATTAATAAGCAAAGTCTAGACAGTTTAGAGAGAATAATAATCGCAATAAGCGAAAAATCTTGATTTTTTTTTTCATCTACGCTCAGATTAAAAATGGCTAAAAAAACTCTGCAACAAAAAAAAACCTTATGATCTAGGTCATCGTTAATTTTCTGTTCTGTGGAATACAAATGGTATGCTAGATAATTGCGCGTGTATTTTTAATTATTATATTTAACATATTTATTGTAGTTATATCATTTCGATTGACTTTTATCGGATGCAATCTTGCAGGTTGAAAAGAGGAGGTTCGAGGGGTTTCGTTTTGCGGGACGAGACGGTGGACGAGGAGTTTCTGAAGGAGTCTCTGGAGGCAGAGCAAAAATGGCTGGGTCGATTCCGGCAGAGTCAGGGGCCTATGTTTCAGAGGAAAGATACGAGCGCGAGCAGCAAGTACAGTTTCAGTACCGAATACAATTCTGGCGAGTATTTGATAAAGATCACTCACGCTCGACGTTTGCTCAGCGGGAGCAAGAATAAACCAACTGAAAAGTTTAAAACTTTCGCGCGTGCAGATTTTTGTTCCGAGTTGGAGGAGGTCTACGAGCAATTGTCAAAGTGGCTGGAGGATCCGATAATGGCGGATGAAAGCCGAGAATTGGACGCAAGGGATCGCGCGGTTGTACGATTCGCCGGTTCGCTTCTGAAACGCGCTCTGAGCGAATCGTTCGCTGGTGTGCCGGTCCAGGAGGGCGAACCGCAGCCGTTCCTCGACGCGAACGACGTTAATCAGCAGCATAAGCTGGCCTTGGCTGTGAGGAGTCTCAGTTTGGAGCTCGCTCGACAGAAAAATCGGAGACAGCAATCAGTAAGGAACAAGTTTGAACACTAAACGTGTTACGCCTTTGCGAACGAAATAACTGAATCAGTAAAAAGACCCAAATTTGTGTTCCCCGCGATGAAATTCACTTTGTAAAAATAATTATGAATGCAATTGCGCGACTTCTTTGGCCTCTAAAAGAAAAAACTTGGAACACGATAATTCGTTATTTTTGTTGTAATAATAAATCGAATTTTAAATGTTTGCTTTTGGAGCCAGAGAAGAAACTTAATACGCTTCTATAGCTTAGCAGTCCCTTGATTCGGGTTAAACATACAGACACACTTGGCTATACCCTCGAAACTTCATGATGGAGTAAGATGGAATGAGAGACAGTCATAATCGATCGGGCGAAATTAATCTAACGCAGATAATTGGTAGATGAAAAAGTTTCGAGTTTGGACTACATGCAGCCGGAAATGCTATACAGGTGTCTGAGTCTGAAGACGTAGATCGCTACGAGGACGCCTCGTGCGAAATGGTAATAGAGGCGAAGGACGCCCAACGTAGGAAACTTTGGGCTGTCACGTTCACGTCGGAAGTGTTCCAAACGTTGGTCGATGATCATACGACCATACGCCTGTCTCCACCGCCCGCGTCCGAGTCGGGACAGACGGCGACGAAGCGTGAAACGTGCACGCTCGGTGTCTTGGAGGTGATTCTGATGACTTGATCGCATCACGTGTATAATCGCAACTGCATGAGATGGAGACTGTGTTCAGCCCGTGAATTTAAAATCGCTTGGCCAAGGAGCATTTTCTGTGGCTTGGAATTCTTCGACAAGATATGACTCATTGAGATAAGATTGTCCAACATTTCGTGTTTTTCTTTTCTTCCGTTTTTCTCTTTCTTTCTCTGTCTTTTGATTTGATGCATGATACGCGGACCATGAGACCAGCATCTTCGTCGTGCTAAAGATCCTCATAACTAATACATTTATCTGTCTCTCAGTCTGTCTGATTTATAATTCTCCACTTACACATCTGTCGCTTCGTTTTATTCGTCAATTAACCAAAATCGGATAAAAATACCGTCGGCATACATTCTTTTCTCTGTCGTTAATAAGAGACAGAATAATTCTCCATGTGAACTAAAATGATAACAACTTGAGCTTTGTATGTATTTCTGGTAAACCTTAATGACGTTCGATAATCACGTTCCCACACAATGGCAAGAATTTAAAATCTTTACTAATTATGTTTATATTAGGAAAGATTAATATATATATATATATATATATATATATATATATATATATATATATACGGCGACGAAATAATTTACAATAGAATGTCGTATCATGTATGCGTAGTTGCCGCACGAGAACAGTCCGGGAGGAGGTTTATTGCCCGTGGCTACCGGCAACTGGGGATGCGGAACTAGATTGAAAGGCGATCCGCAACTAAAACTCGTCATTCAATGGCTTGCTTCCTCCCTAGCGGGCACACCAAGACTGATCTACTACACTTCTGGCAATCCCAGTCTATCCAAGGTAAAAAAAAATATTCAGCCAATTTCTTCTACCTTTTCACTTTCTAATCCGCATTTTAGTTAGATACCGTGAGCAGAGTTCTAATAGACAGACGTTGGTCTGTGGGTGATTTGGCTGCCGCGACACTGAGGTACGCTATGCACACGATCGAGGAACGGATGGAAGGGAAGAATAGCCTTTTCGAGGAGATCATTGGCATGGATAAGTCGGGTCCTTAGCCCGATTCGATGCTGTCCGTTCTGGTGGACGTACTCGCCACCATGATCGAAGACAGCCTACTGAAAAACTAAAATATCAATTAATTACATGCTCTTCCACGGGAGGGACATACAAAAAGAAAAGAAACGGGTATTACTTTGACTGTAGTTAAATACAAGATCGATAAGCGGCTCTAATTCGTAGTCTTAGATGAAACGTTAGTTATACAAGTTTCATTTTGGCGCGAAGGGAAGATTGATCCGGATTTTATTTTTCTTTCAAAGTATATACTATTCTCGTCTAGCATATCAAAATGATATCAGGCAAACTTTCGCACAATTCGTTGTACAAGGCAATATATCAAATAGAGAAAGATAGGTAGTCGCTGCGATATTTTCTAGTCTATGTACGTAGTGCATCGTGCTGTCAAATCAAGTTGTAAGGATAAAAATCATCCACGTCACATTTCCGTGAAACAACGGAGACACAAAAATAACGTGATATATCGGACGTTCAGTTATCATTAATGTCACGTCATCGTAAGAGCGTGGCAAACTCCTCTGCAATCATACGTAATAACGGTCTAGTCATGTTCGAAAAAGAGAGGTCAATTCTGGTTTTACTCCGTACAGAATGAGTAACCGATAATACACAGTTACATGCAATAACTAATGAGGCACAATATACTAAACTATATATTTTGTACAATATTTTTAAGTCGTTCTATACTTTTAAGTCGGACACACACACGCACAACACACACACACACACACACACACACACACACACACACACACACACACACACACACAAAATACGCGAATAGATTTTTAGAAAAAAACTTTTAGTATTTTATAATAAAAGATTAATATAGGCAATTTTTAAGAGGGTAAAACTTGTGTGTATATACATAAGTCACTGCTATGAGGTCGTAAATTCGGATATAAAAATTAGGTAATATGGCCTATGAAAAAAAGTATATGCTTGCTAATATGTAAATCAATTAAAGAGGTCTTCCATTATTAAAGCAAAAACGTGTGAAAGTATCCTATGATTTATATACTCTCGCTATACTTCTCATTCTAAACAGTAATTAGCAATTATTAATAAATTTATATCACAAAATGAATTTCCATTTGAGATTTATTATCTAATCATATTTTAGTATATATATCTAATTTTGCAATATAAATGTTCTCTTTTTTTATATTATAATTTGACTAAGTGCTAAATTGAAGTTGACGTAAAGCAAAAGATTTTTTGAAACGCTTTTAAATCACAGTTTTTTTTTATTAATATCACACGTTATTGTTAATTGAAATGTGTTAAAACATACCATTTATACAAGACAGCATTTAATAAATATTACTTCTGAATTACTTTGATATTAATAATATAATGTATGTTTCGGATGGCTCTTACTCTCTATCATTTGCTATTACATCTTACTTCAAGAAGACTGCTATGTAACTTCTTTACTTTATTTATATTCGATACAACATACCTCTAAGAAGTATTCAAACTATCCCTCGATTAAGTTGGCTGTTTAAACTTTAATCCTGAGTTCGATACTTAGTTATCTAAGAAGTAAAAAAAGACGTGTATAAAAACAATAGATTCTATTTACATATCAAAAGAAGAGACTCCTTAGACGTCGTCCTACGCCTTGTCTATCGTACAGGATATTAAATTTGTTTACAAATTGATTTATATTATTACAGCCCTTAGTTATGATACCGAGATACGTCATCAAGCCAAAATCATTACATTGCTGTAAACATAAAGGTAGATTAGATTAAAACTTATTGATAGAGCTATATTTTTATAGTGTATTCTTTCTAATGTATATATTAATATATATAAGTGTATACTAACATTATAAAAGTCAGCCTTAAATTTCGGATTGTTCAAAACAGGCAGTCGATGACTCAGAGAGCAAGCCGCTCGAAGAACCTCGTGGTTTCCCTTCAATTCTCCACTCTGCACCGCTTGCACATATCTCAGAACAAGTTTCACTCTCGCATGTAACATTTTAATGGCACTGTGCTGAGCTGTTAAGTGCTCAGCCACTGAAATTGTATATTTAGTTTATTCACCGTTAATTCTGACAGTTTATCAAACTGATGAAAAAAATGATCGCACTTGTATTACCCACCTACTGAGCATTCACCCTGATCGTTATTACACATCCTTTGTACGTGATCTACTCCAATTCTTTCGGCTTCCTCTGTGGCTAATGTGTAAGTTAATGGAACGAATAACATGGTAGCCTCACCATTAACCAAGTCGATCACTGATTCGTACATAGAGACTGACAAGTGCTGCGACAACCAAATTATTTTTAAATACAGCACTCTTCGCAATGCATTTAAAAAATAAAAAGGAACAAGAATGTGAATGGAAACATATCTCAATGAATTTACCTCTGTGTTTTTTGGTCTTGGATCCAGTTTCAGTAACACGGGACTTTCATTAATTTCGCAAAGCTGCTTGTGCACTCTAATGTCTTTCTCAGTAGGCATATCACCAGTAGTATACCAGCCCAAAAAGTCCATTTCACTGAAGACTTGCTTAAACTGTTCCTCCTTTGTGTTATAATAATCCCTATCGATTATAACGTCGTCGCCAATACACGTGAACAGCAATTCAAAGGAGTTCATAATCTCTATGTTGCGACCTTTCTGCTTACCGATCAGAGCACCGTACACTGAAAGTATTTTATCGTCAGAAACATTAATGATAGTTCGCGAACAACTAATAAAATCATTACTGTTAATGTTACAAATACTTCAATTGCATATTAACGTCTATCATATTCATATAGTTTTGACATACAATTTAATGACAAAGACAAATGTTTGTATATTTCGATTGTATATCTACCGCTTGCTGTTAATTATCGAAAGGAATATCTTACCCAACTGGTCGCTGCCCTCCTGAGCTCTGAGCCTGGTCCAGTGTTCGCTGACGTTCATGATTACCAGCGGATGCAAACTGATGGACACGGAGCCGATAGTGCCCGAAGAGGCCATGACTTTGACGCTCCCGGACACCCTCGGGTTCCTCTCGGAGGTGTCCTCATCGATCTCCATCGCCGATTGTTCGTTTGTATTTTCTTCAGGCACGTCGACCTCCATGTCGCCTCCCGGTCACCCGTTCTCACTAGTTTATATCCTCGCTAGCTTCTAAGCCGATAAAAGTCGGCACGAAAATCCCGGACAAAAGAAAAAGAGGAACAAACGCGTCGTAGGAACCAATCGACACGAATCCCCCTGAATCACCGAGACGTCTATCGTGCGACAATCAACGCGATCCTATGCGGACGGCCATCGCGTCGATTCTCTTTCGCCGAGAAAGAAAGATCGCGTCACGTCGAGAAAGAGAGATCGATATCTCGAGATACATCGACTACTATCTCTCGCGCAAGGCGCATGGTTTTTAAATCATTTTTAGAATCGGTTTTTTATCAACTCCTCTTAATCTAAAAAACGGCCGATTAAAGTTATAAATAGCCACCTGCAAAACTTAAAATTGACTATTCCTAATCTAATTTTCTAATTATCTTAATTAAAAAATTATTCATTTATTAATTCAAAATAATAATCCAGTTCTACTACTAGTTCACTTCTACCAGTGTAAATTACCTTTAATCTCGGTATAATTTATTATTTTTTTTTTTATGTAAAGATATATAATTTCGAATAAATTATCTTGAAAAAAGTATTTCTATTAAAAAAGCAATTTTTAATATTCATACATTTTTATTTACAGTTATTATATTTATGTATGTGTGCATTGTCTGTCGATATATTTTTACCTTTCGAAACAATGTACTAATTTGTGAACTAATAATAATAAGAAATTATTATTATTATGAGTACTTTAAATGCATATTAACATTTATCGAGTCCATATTAAAATTCCTACAGTTTTAGCATTACATATTATATTTGTTTTATATATAAATTATAAATAATTAATACTGTAAATAATCATAATTATTGTTTATATAATTATTAGTTTATATAATTATATAATTATTGTTAATAATTAATACTTAATTAAAAGATAAAAAATTAAAACAAGAATAAAATTAATAATAATAGATTAGTAGAAACGGGCAATTAAATTGGCAATAGTTAAGATCAAAGAATATATAAGGCGATATAAATATTAAATTATAAATGATATTCATAATTTATATATTAATTGTAAAATCATTTTAAATGCCGCCCTTAATTTTCGAAGTGTACGGTTGGAGGCGCGCTAAACGCCGGAAGTTGGTACCTTCAAGGGCGTGCACAACGTGTAGACCGTGCAGTCCGTGCAGAGAGGACTCACGTTTCGTCGTTGCGGGCTGCGCGGAGAGTGCGGAGTGCGAAGTCACCCGGGTGGTCGGCTGATATCTCGTTTAAAGGGCAAAGGCGAACGAATCTGTCTCGTCACGAGAGTCTCCCTATAATGTGTACGTATATAATAACTTTGTTCTACTTTCCTCCGTTTGAGTAAGTGAAATTCGCGTCATATCCGACCGCGACGTACAGCGGCGACAGCGACGTCGCCGCGTCACCTCGAGTACGAGCCAGTACGAGGATGAACCATCGTTTTCAATCATAGATGATATAGATACGCGTATATATGTTAATGTGCATATACATTTGGGATCGTAATAATTCCGATTGGATCGAGATCGGACTGGTCCTCTCTTCGACGGGAACTGTCTCGGTTAGTCCCTTTCGATGGGGAAGGAACCGTTTCACCCCTTTCGCCGTGTAAGTAAATTCAAAAGCGAGCTATTTACGAGTTGCGTTTCTAGGTTAGGTGGGCGATCGTGTCGGGGAAGCGCGCGGTTGATCGATTGGCGACATACACACTCTCTCTTCAGACACGTCGGCACCTAGGACGAGGAGGGACGCTACATGCGAGAGTTCGAAAATTGTCCTCGACATTTCGTCGACTCGATGACCGCCCGATGATCGCCACGGCATAAATAAGCGTCGATCCCCATGGTGCGAGCTCTAACGTCCAGCTACATTGCGTTGATCGTAAAGCGTAAATCCCTTGGCGAGTTAGATCAGGCGATGTGAGAGTTCACATGAAATTCTAGGTGTGTTCTTAGCGTCCATCCCTGGGGAAGTATCTTTGTTGTACTCAGAGCTCCGAATAATTCAAAATGATGGAGAAACTTGTGAGGGTGCCGCAACTGAGGCAGTTACTCGGGGAGTTTCCCGGGAACATGAAATTCTGTTTTGCTTATGGATCAGGTGCGTTTAAACAACTCAACAACAATGACGAAAACAACATGTTGGATCTCATATTTGTCATGCGCAATGCCAACAAATGGCACGCAGAGAATCTATCACGAAATCCCAAGCACTACGCTCAGCCGTTGAGATTCCTTGGCTCCAAAGTGATTACAAATGTTCAGGAGGGCTCGGGCGCTAAGGTGTTCTACAATACGCTGGTGACGACGAGTGAGGGCCAGCTCATCAAGTACGGAGTGATTTCCGAGGTTTCGTTGGTGGAGGATCTATTAGATTGGAGCGATCTGTACTTGGCAGGCAGACTGCACAAACCGGTTAAAGTGTTGGTGGAGCCAGACGAGAACTCTCAGCTGCGTACTGCTCTGGTGCAGAACCTACACTCGGCAGTGCACGCGGCTCTGCTGCTGCTACCTGAGCATTTCACGGAGGTTGACTTTTTCAAGAAGATCAGTAGCCTGTCTTACCATGGCGACTTTCGCATGATCTTCGGCGAGAATAAAGACAAGATCAGCAATATTGTGCTGCCGCAGTTGCAGCATTTCAAGCAGCTGTACGCGCCGATCCTGAAACACTTTGACAACTACGTAGATATCCCGATCTCGGATCACATGACTGTCACGTGTCATCAGGACATCTGTCCGGCGACCAAGATCCACCATTTGAATCATTTGCCGAGAACGCCACAGGTTAAACTGGTCAGGGCGTGGTCGCACGGCCCGAGATCGAAAGACACGGAGGATTGCTTGCGTGCGATCGCACACGACCCTGAGTGTTGTGACATATTGGAGCAGTGCTTGAGAGATATCGTTTGGAGATCGAGCGTGACGCAGAGCCTAAAGGGAATCGTGACTGCGGGGATTGTAAAGTCCGTTAAGTACAGCGGCGCCAAGATAATTAAAATGTTACAGTCAAGTCCCAGTTTACCTAAGCCCGATCCAGATAAAATCAATAAAATAGTCGAGACTGTCGTGCAGAAGACAGAGCCTAAGAACACTGAGAAACGCATCGAGTAATTTTTACTACCGTTTTAGAGAAAACTAATTCAATCCTGATATATGTATATTTGTAAATTCTTATATGAAGCCTGTATCACAAATAAAGTGGACAGTTGCACTCAACAATGTAATATTTTATTTGTAGGTATTATTCGATAACCTTCGGTTTGTGATATATGCTCATAAAACAATAAGGGCCAGTTGTTTCAACTTTTTGGTACACTTGTCTATCAAGTAAACATGTATGTCTATCTTTATCTTTCTTTCTAAATAAATAAAAATGGATAATATAGATACCTGTCAGGTGAAAACTTCTCAATAATTTGGAGCAATTGGCCCTTAATTTTTTTTGCTTATTGAAGAGTTTTATTTCATTGAAATAGATAAAAATGTTGCTCGCTAAAATGCATCGCCTAAATATTGCGAGATAATCCAGAGATATTATATTATAGTCATTGATATACATTTGTCGTTAAAGACTCGACTTGTAATAGGTTTTGTCATATTTTCAGCATAACTAGACTATGACAGCGATGGAATCTGATTCCGAGAGTCAAGATAGCGACGACGGACGGCGGTTTCGTTTCGAGGCTACGCGCAAAGATTCGGTCGCGCCCGTGATTACCGCGGACCGAACGAGGACGCCTAAGAGGAATAAATTATCCCAACATGACAAGAGTTACCGGGACAGGAAGGAACGATCCAAGTACGAGAGTAGTAGCAAAACGACGGACGATAAGGATCTTAGACACTCCACGAAGCACTCGAAGCACGACTCGAGAAACTCGAAGCAAGAGGATAACAAAAATTCGCACAGGGAGAGCAGATCTGGATTCGCCACGAACGGCAGGGGAGGTTCCAGAAATTCCAGCGGGGGTGACGCGAGAGAGAGATCGCGAGGTGACTTGAAACGACAGTCGGACAGAGATCGAAGCATCCATCGACCGCAACGTTCGCGGGAGCATTCGCATGAGAGGAATCATCACGACGAGCGAGCGTCGAGCGACAAACACAGAGGAAGTCGATATCACGAAAGGCACAAGCATCATTCTCGCGACAGGAGTCGAGACAGATCTTATCAGTCGAGCAGAGTTAAGCCCGATGATCATCGGTCGCGAGACGATCACGGAAGACACGATTCCTCTAGGAAAAGATTGTCAAAGGAGAACAGGTTGCAAAATCCAAGGGACTATTCCTCGCCTAAGAACGTCGAGCGAGAGCGCAGTCACAGCGAGACTCGCTCGAGTGAGAATACCAAGAAGGATTCTTCGATAGAGGCGCAAGACGGCAAGGATTTGGATCTGTCGCAATTTGACGTCTTATCGGAGACCGACGAGAACATGTCTGACGACCGAGATTCCGAGGACCGAACGTCATCTCCGCACTTATGTGACATGAAAACTCGCGATTTCGAAATTCGGTCGGAAAGTCGCGCGATAAAGCGAAAAAATGACGACGTAGCCGGCGACAGAAAACGGGAGGAATTAAAGGTAAAGAGAAGGAGCTACGATCTGGCATCTAGTTCCAGTAATAATAATCCTAGTGCCGTTTCAGATTCCTTACACAGCGCCGCGACGTTCTTGGTAACGAGAGAGACTTGTATGGACTCTGAGAGAGAAAAGTCTGAGTATTGTGAAGAGGAGAGATTACTTGTTCGCGATAGTAATTTTGAATGTTCTAGCTCGGGGGAAAAGTATTTATGTTCTGATGCTTCGAACGAAATACGATCGGAGAAAAATATGGACCAAACCGTGCGCACCTATGGTCCGCTTTTACCACCGGAGTTCTCATCTGACGATAATAAACTTGATTCTGAGATGTTTCATGAAAATAAAATCAACGATGATACCGATGGAAAAAGTATGAATTTTATTGGACCTTGTTTGCCACCTCGGTTAAATGATCGTCAAAGCATAGAGCGAGAAGACGCAACAGATGCTCCTACTACGGCGGAAGCTGTTTTCGGGCCAGCACTGCCACCACATTTGCTACAACGAGAACAGAAGAACGATTCGCGGGATAGAATTATCGGTCCTGTACTGCCTACGGACTGTGGCATTTCCGAATCGCGTGGAGACTCGACTGCGTATCCGGAATCCGATGACGATTCTGCGATAGGTCCTCTCCCCGCGGATCACCCAGCTTTGAGAACTAGCCACGTACACGAACAGTTGGATTTGAGAGCACAAAGGATCAGAAATGAAAAATATTCGGAAGAGGTAAAAAAAAATCTTTCTTTTTTCTTTTTTCCGCTCGCAATATCAATTTATTGTCTAATTATTTTGAGATTAAAGTTTTTATTGTTGCTCTTGTTACTTGTATTATAGTAGAATATTTTTCAATCAAAATTTCTTATATTCAAAGAAATAAAACTTGAATGTTTAGTTAAGACACAACTATTTAGCAACAAAATAAATTGTATTGTGGATTATTAATTTCATTGATAAAAAAGAAAAATGTTTGTATTTCAGATTGATGACGGAAATAAACGTGAAGAATGGATGACTGAGTTACCACCCGCACAAGCTGTTAATCTTGGATTAGGTCCACGTAAATTCAGGCTTCGGGATGGTCCAGATATGTCAGACAGATCATGTTGGACTGACACACCAGCAAAAAAAGCTTGGAAACAGAGGGACTCGGTAAATATAAAAAAAATGTGCTATACATTTTTGTTTTAATGTAAATGAGATATTTCATTTATGTTACCATTAAAGCTTTAGAATTATATATATATATATATGCTAATGTTGTGCTCGCCGTATTCTTTTTAGGAATCAAAAAGACAATCCGAGAAAAAACATATAAATGAATTTCATAAGAAGGATACAGATAAAAACAGAAAATGTGAGAAATCGTTATTAGAAATGCACCAAAGCAAGATCGCCAAGAAAAAGAAGGTAATTTTGTGATCTTTATAAACTGCAACTTATCCAAGTATTTATCGGATAAATTTTATATATTCGTTATTGTATACTTGTAGCATCAGAGACACATTTTATTTTTTAGAAAGAAGAAAAAGAAGCGAAACAAACTGGAATATCGACGAGAAGGCCATTCGATAGAGACATTGATTTGCAAGTTAATCGATTTGATCAGGTGCAAAAAAAGACTGTCCTGATGAAAGCACAGCTCCTCGACGATAGGTTCTCGCGTGGGCAAATTTAACGAATTCAAATTTCACACGGGGATAAAATTATGGTAATGAATGTAAATAATTGCAACTTGTAAAAGTAGTTATATTCTGTATTAAATATATTGATTTGCAAGTTAATCAATTTAATTAGACGAAAAGAAAGACTATTGATGAAAGTGCAGTTGCTCGACGGTACATTCTTATGCAAACAAATTTAACGGATTCGAATTTTCAAATAAGGAAACAATTGTAAATAATCGTTACTTGTAATAGAACTTAGATACTATATTAAATACATTCAGAAATTGACAGACCGAATGTTGTTTAATGGTGCCTTGAATTAAACAAAGTTCTTGCCATCTTGACTGACAATTTTACATAAATGTTTTAGTAAAATATGCACGTTAGTTTCATTATGTTCATGTCTTTTTAATCATGATTTTTACAACACATTTTTTATAAAGCAACATTTTACTATCGAAGTCAACTAACTTTCATTAAACTTTATTTTAACCTTGGATTCTCAACTTTTTTCCAAAATGAATGAAGTGTGTATGCATTATATATTGTATCACGAATGCTGTTGCGAATTTGATTTTGTATTATGACTGTGAATCGAACATTTTATTTTAGAGTTTTTTTTCAGTCGTATTTCCAACACATCTATTTTGTAATGTGCAATGCTGCAATGATGCATACACACAATCGAACGAGGATTTTATAAATGTATTCATAATGTAAATAGCATTGTTCTGTATGTGATGCATCATAAAATGACATACATTAATAATCATAATGTATGGTACATTTCTGCTCATGTATAAGATAGATATGTCGTTCGTTGTTTGTTCGTCGTATTTTCTATAAATGAGACAGTACAAAATAATGCGATACTTGACGCTGTTAATATGTATCTTAGAAGATACATATCAGCAACTATAGTAAGTACAAGTACTGCTACGTATATTGTTAAATCACTTGTACTTTCGAGAACGAAAATAGAAGGCACATCACACTAATTTCACAAGCAAGTTTTCAAACGTGATTTTGTATTTTTTTTGTGATTTTTAAATATTCCTACAGTTATTTTAATTGATATTATTATTACTTCAGAACCGTTTACATCATACATATTAACAAGACACAGTTGAAAACTTGATATCACAAGAATCTAAAGAATTCCAAATTTCAATAACTTACTGATTTGTGTGTTATTAATTTGTGGATATACCATCATACTTTCTGTGTCATAAAAGGTACAATGGTATAATTATTAGATTTATATTACCGAATGATTGTTTATTATTTCTTGCTAAAAAATTATGTAAAATTTCTGGATTTTTACACACAACAATAAAATATATTTTGATTAAAGTTGTCTTTTTCTCTTTTCCTTGAAATTTTCTTTATCAATGTTAGGCAATCAATTTAAACAATGCGGTATTAATTTTTTAATGGAATAGAAAATAAAGTGTTTAATTTCCTGTTTCGATATTTTAAGAATAGAGATATTTTTCTTCCACAATTTTCAAGTTGTAATTAGGAATTTCTTGAACAAATTGGCTAATTGTTGATTAAGTTAACAGTTACGTTAAAAAAACCGAACACTAGATTTCTGCAGATTATGTCGCAATTGTAAACTTCACATTTTGTCAATCTATTTAGAAATGATACTAAAATAGTATGCATATTAAGCTATTATTGTCTTTTTAATTTTCAGTTTAAAAAATTATATTTATAAAAATAGATTTAAATTATGCTGGCAGCATTCTCAGAAATTTCTTTCAAATTATTTCTTTCATTATTATATGTACAAATATTAATACATATTTGTATATATATTAGTATTTTGAAACAAATGTCTGAGAATGCAATTCTGCGCTATTCTGCTATTCATCTATACCAGCTATACCTATAAGCTCTAGCACTATCTAGTACTAGGCCAAACCACTTGGAGCGCGGCGATCGATCTTTGTTTCCTTCATTTAACATGGAGCTTGCGCTTCTCTTATATATGTTCTGTGTCGCTGCTTACAATACGCTCCTGTAAAAAGATTCGACTGGAAACTCCAAAGATCTCGGTCTCCTCGTTAATGGCCGGCTCGAGGAGCGTTCGCGACGTCGAGTGACTAATGGTCGCGTGCACGGATGAGAGACTCGGAGTACGTATCGTCCACGTCCTCCTCGTGACCGCGACGTCCCGTGGATCCCTCCTGTGACCCAAAATGCGTCGCTCTTCGCAAAGATTCGCGTCGTCGTCGGCGGTTATCTCTGTGGCAGCTGATAAATCGGCCGTAAAACCGAAGCCCGTTGACCCGCTTCTGCACGCGTAACGCACAAATACGCGTGAGATTCGAACGTATGTGCGTATCGACGCGTGTGTTATCAGTCTCTCTTGTCCGGAGGCAGAGAGAGAGAGAGAGAGAGAGAGATAGAGAGAGACAGACAGAGAGAGCGAGCGAGGAGGGGCGAGAGTTCTTGTCAATCTACGAAATCTCTTCTTCCGCGGAGGAAGGAAACGGCCGTGCCCGTTCGTTCGACGACAGGTGTTCCCTCGTCTCGCGCCCCTCACTCCGCTGACGGACGATGGACCGCGACAGCTGCACGGGGATTCATTTACGAGTCGCGGATAACGCGTCGGCTTTTTCCCCCGGGCGATCTCCCTCGCAAGATTTATTATTATGATGAGTCTAGCGAAATCGCCGTCTGACAGGCCGCGCGCACGTGTTTGTTTACCTTGATTAGATGGGGCGTGTTATGTGAATCATTGCGTTTAGAGTCGTGAATAGTATTTCGCGGGTGTTTATCGTAAGATCGGAGCCAGTGATCCATTTTGAGTAGACTTGAGCGACAGAGCTGAGTGAGGAGCTAAGAGTGTTATTGTTCTTTTTCCAGAGCGGCCTGGCTACGCGCTTTTTACAATGTGCTTTCTGTCTACGCTGGACGTCGCTCCTATCCTACGTCACGATATCAGCAGAGTAAATCTAGCCGTCGTAGAATGAGCAACTCGAGCGAGATCTTGGAGAGATATTGAGCTTGAGTGCAAAGTTAGATGTGCTTTGACCGATTTCAAGATGCGTCACTGTTGCTTGAACCACCAAGTCCTGTTGTGGCTTATCTGTCTTATTTTCTACACTACGCACAGCAGTGCAGATATCTTAGTGTTTTCTGCAGTGGCGAGACACCAAATCGAAGAGGAGTTTCGCGATATGCCGGCCAAGTTTGGGGGAATAATACCACCGGAAGGCATTAAGGTACATGTTGTTTGATAATATAAATTATATATATAGTTCTCTCTTTCTCCCTCATATTTATCTATAATATATTTTGGATAATCAGGGTATGGTAGTTTATTCTGACCCTCCCACTGCGTGCCGCAAGATACAACCTCCCCCAAACGATACCGATTACAATAGTAATTGGATAGTGCTGATACGACGTTACAACTGCAGCTTTGAACTGAAGGTTCGAATGGCACAAGAAGCTGGATACGATGCCGCAATTATACATAATGTAAACAGCAATGAATTAGGTAAACAAGTCGCGTATTAATGAGATTATTAGTGACAGACAAAAATACTATTCACTTCAATTAAGACATGCTAGGAAAAAAACGGTTATTTTATTTCAGAGCCGATGTCGGCGAAAGATCCTGTAGGAATTATGATACCGTCTGTCTTTGTTAGCGACATCACAGGAGTTGTTATCAAGGAAAATTACTTATACGATCAACTATATTTTGTATTGATTAACGACGATCTGCCGTTCAATATCAATACTCATTTGCTCTTACCTTTTGCTATTGTTGTTGGGATATGTTTTTTAATTATAGTTATCTTTATGGTAAGTTGCAGATACGTTAAAAATACCGTAAAATTTTAACGATTTTAGTATCGATTATTTATATGCTGTGCAGATTGTTAGATGCATAAAGGACAGAAGGCGACAGCGAAGACACCGGCTACCTAATTCTAGCTTAAAAAAGATTCCTACACACAAGTATACAAAGGGTGATCCGTATGAGACATGTGCCATTTGTTTGGACGATTACATAGAAGGAGAAAAATTACGAGTTTTACCGTGTGCACACGGTACGGTTTTTCTAACAAACTACTTTACATTTCGATTACAGCAAACGATATTTTGCTCAGCCTGCTTTCAGCCAGAATATTCTTTAAATTGTGTCTCACGTTAAAACTATTCGTTTTCATAATTTTTCAGCTTATCATTCAAAATGTATTGACCCATGGTTGACAAAAAATAGAAGAGTTTGTCCAGTCTGCAAAAGGAAGGTTTTTGCAGCTGACGAACAAGTCGTTACTGACGAGAGCGACTCGGATGATGATACAGCACCTCTCATTCGCGACGGCCACCAAGGTGCGGGGGTATTTTCTTTTGCGATTAGTAAATGATAAATGTAATTAAATAGTAACGTGCCCTAAACAATCAGAGATAGTTTATATATTTTTTTTTTTATGAATTTATATAAATTTTCTAGTTCTACAAACTGCACGCCTTTCGGTCTTAATGATAAATGCACTTGGTGCGAACTCGACGAGAACTGTTCTTCCAGGTACGCAAGGGGGAACGTTTACGCGGCAGAGAGAGAATCCTTTTAACAGAGCTAGAAGATCACAGGCTAGACATGATAGTAGTTCTAGCGACAATAGTTCCGATTCTGAGCAGTCCTATGTTACCACCGAGGATGGCGTTAGTACTAGCGCTGGTGAACCATCCAATGTTACCGTTTTTATGGTGTCCGATACGCATAGCATAAACGGTAAGACTAATTATATATGCTCTGCATATATAATGTAGAAAATGCTTAAAAACGTTTGCTTTATTTGATCTATAGGTGAAACGCAGGAGTTGGAACGTTCATCCAGTAGTACCAATCCGCACACGGTGAGTTTATACGCGGATGCTCAAGAATTTCCAGCACCTGTTGTTCAAATTGCACCGACACGACGCGGGATTATGGCAAATTCCGTGATGCCGAATTCCGATTATTACATCGAAACTTCGGATAGTAATGCGTCGGTAACGGCCAGTTCCAACAGAAACGATGTTATTACGTAATGGCCTGAAATAGCTGTGACTATCATTATACGTTACGAGTTGTTCGTGTCTAGCGCGAAAAAAACGTTTTTCTTTTCTTTCGCGAAAGACACGTTGATACTATGGTGCGTACGACGACATAGAAGCGACATAGAATAACAAGAATGAGCGTATATAATCCAGAAGTAGATAGTATTTTTAATACATATAAAAACATATTACATTTTTCTTTCTGAACAATGATATTGCGACTTTGCTTTATGGCAAATAATTTTTTTGCACTAATTTCTCAAGGATGTAATTTGGTAAATTACGTAATAATATCGTTCTTGTTTTTTTTTGCTGATTAGTATCACATGCAGTGATGATTACGGAGAAAGAGAAATTAATAATCCTAATTTTATACATGCTTGCAAGCATCCTTTAAGATATTTTTATTTTTAAATTTGATTCATCTATAAGAAATGTATAATGAAATGTATATATACTATTGTGTAATTATTCGATCTGTTTTTTATTTTCAAGAGCTATAAACATTGTGTTATTGTATAATTTTTTAACTTTTAATCCTTAGTTGAAACCGATTTCAGTAAATATAAGTAAGACTGTGCAAATTCTAGTTCATTATTTAAATATTATTTTGTATTAACTTGGAAACTTTATGTGGTCTATTTTGCTTTACGATTTACTTGTTTGAATTTCAAAGTTGCACGCTTTTGCCATTCGATTATCAAAACTTGAGTATGATGTAATATATGATTAGATAAGAGTTTATTGCGATATTGTTAATGGTAAGTGACGAGTGCTGGTGATTGTAAAGTGACGAACATAGCTTTGTTGTCGACATCGGATTTGTACATACAAATATTATCTACTATACTAATACGTATATATAACAGTCAAGAGACCAAAAATGTGCAGATTCCTTTCAATGCAGGACATAGGATATTGTAAACTTTCAAGTTTAGACATTAAGTTGATGAAATTGAATCTTTAACTGCGTTAAGTTTTATGAAAAATTTATTGTTATCCAAAGTATATTATGTAAACTAACGAAATTGTTTTATATAAAAGATAGACTAGAGTACTTATATATAAAATGGGCTGTATATAATATGACGTGTCAATAATTACATGTAAATTTCGCTACTGTCAAATAATGTGTTTATTCGATTTCTCATCATTCACAACAGAAATTGTGATCCTAATGAGGAACAGTCATATCTAATTTAAATCAAATGCAGAATATATTAGTACGATGCTAACATATATTAGTGCTTTATTATTTTATTTTAAGATTGTAATTGGTAGGTCTTGAATGGAGCATTGATTGAAAATCTTAAGAACTTATTGAATCATAAATTATATTCCGTTGCTCACTTGTATAGACGTACACGCGCGTATAATTATTCAATTTTGGGATAAGTAGAAATGATGTTATTCAAACGTATAAACATTAATTGTGAATAAAGCGAAACGTGTAAAGATTTGTAGATAGCAACGGAGAGATTTTATTATAAGCAACACGCGAAAGATATTCTTATTTTTTTTATAATTGTCAAATCGAAACAAAAGTATTTGCTATTAACAAAATATATTTGCGTTTAACAATATATAGATGTAATATACTAATAAAAATGTTTTTATATTTTTTTATTGTATTATTGTATTATGTAACTTGTCTCAGTCTTTTATAAGATTTTACAAGAGCATATTTATTACCAACTATACTTGTTAATAATCGACATGAAGCAGCATTAATGACGAAATATACAAAGTTAAAGTTTAAGAAAAATTTACAAATCGGAAACTAAATTAAGAAGTAGATGAAATGTCGAATGTGTTATGGTACATAAAAAATCTATCAAATTAAAGAAAATTTAATTCAAAGTTTTTTAAATTAAAATTGTCAAGCGTCAAAGAACTATATCAAATGCAACATCTAGCTTTATCTAAAAAGTTTCTGTCTAAGAATCAAAGAACGCGAATTGATAAAGCAAAGATTTTCAAAAACAAAGTCCAGAATGAATCTCAAAGAAATCGAAGAAACTGCAAATTGTCGCGTAAATTTCAAGATCATTTCTTATCGAAAATTAAAACTATCGTCGCAAATATTGTAGGATGAAATCAATCAGGTTTTTTCAAGGCGAGGCATTGACTTGGAGAAAGCGCGGAGGGCAACGGTATGTATGTCAAGATCATCACCGGCTGTATGTCAAGAAAGACGGTCTAATAGTGAGAGGCTCTACAGCTGCGGGGGTGACAAGTGGTCGCACGTGACGGCACAATGTCGTTCGAAGTGCATGTCTTCGTCTTGTATTTTACCTCGAGACGTGTAGACATGAGGCAGCAAGAGACGACCGTGCTGTTTTATCAATTCTGTGGTCCTGAGGCACTCGTCGTTCCCGATCAGTAGAGAGAAAGAGAGAAAAAAGAGGGAGGAAGAAAGAGAGAAAGAGAACAGCCCTCTCTACGTTCGCTATTGCGGCAATCCGGATGCCGACCCTCCAATGGGCCGTACTATTTTTTTTACCTATATCGTTCCCCAGACATATTATACCCCCTTTTCCCCTCTTTTTCCTTGTAATCTCCGTAACCACTGTGATCGCGAAAGCATGACAGACATATCTTGCGATCGAAATCGCGATTTATTGATCTATCGGGACTCGAATTCCTAAATTCTTGTACTCGTCAGGATCATGACCGATATATTGAAAAAAAATGTATATCCCTCTGAGAGTTTAAAATATGGTTTTCTGAGATAACATGTGAATTATATATAAATTGAGTATCAAATTTTCCACGAGGGTTATCGAAAATTGTTGCGAGGACGGAGCGGAGCGCAAAAAAGGGGGTGGCTTTCGCACGCACATATATACATACACATACATACACACACAAACGGGAGGGTAGATGGACCAAGCAATGACGTGACGGGCAGGCTGTCCGCGTGACTAATCCGTTGCTACAGCTGGTCGCGTATTATCGATTTGCGAAAATTTCTCTTCACTCACAGCCATGCGCAACCCCGGTTTCCACCTTGAGACTAAGGGAGAGTACGAATCGCGCACGCAACGTGGCATCGATGGGGTGCGCCGCGTATACGTATACAAGTTTACGCATACGTGTGCACACACGTGCGTATACACGACAAAATAAGCGACCAACATCGGCAGGCTTTTTTTCACACATCCTTACATCATCATTTTACACAGATTCGAATTGCCTACTTTTTACTTCAGCTTTGCAAAGAATTTCTTAAACTTCTATCCTAAGATGGAAGACGCGTTGATTTTGTTAGGGGCTGTTAGGGGTAGACATCCCCGGGGATGACAACACCTTCCACCAAATGGTTCAAGTCAAAGTTTTAAGCGTGTTAACGCCAGAACACACTCGGAGGCGAATATCTTGCTCACTGATAATTCCAACTGGGATTTAAAGGTTTTTTTTCGCGATCTTGTTATGAATAATTTACGACTTATTTTAGTTATCGTAAACGTGTTTTGTATTTTTCGGAAAGAGAAATACTTGTAATAAATAATATAAATATAACGATATTATTATAAATGACAATGAAATGCGTTCTTTAAAACCGTGATATTAGAGAAAATATTTAATTGATTATTTAAAATGTCAGTAAATACCAATCGGAGCATTTGATACTGGTTTGAAATTTGCGGATTTAGTGTTTAGCGCAGAAAATATTTTCTTCGATGCATGTTTGCTATCGATTTAGCATTTATTTTTATCCGGCAAAGCCGCTCTCTGCGGAGGATTCTAAGAATGAAAAAGTTGCCGTAAAGCCTTTAGTTCATTTACCGCTTAATGGCGTTTTTATAGTACGTTTTTGCGCTACCGTAATTAAAACTTTAATCTAATAGTTAACACAGAGTAGTTAACACTCTTTGAGATTACTCTTTCTTCATAAAAATGTTTTATTAAAATCACAATCATTAATTATATTAGAGATTCAGCGCAAGCCAATTATTGCAACAACCTGTTATGAATTTATTGTATATAGTCTGAATATTTTCTCTAACATCTTTAAAAATTTTATAAATTGCATGAATTTGTATTTTTACATTTAATATTCATATACTTAATAACAATTTTCAGAAAAACAAAAATCGAAATATTAGAAAAATTTTAATCTTACAGATTTTTATGAAAGAGTTGTTCTATTGAATCAATCGATACATTAAATTTCATCGATTCGAGAAATTGTGTATATTAGAAATACAATATTATTATTATCTATAGAAATTAATAAAAATTAAAAAAATATATGCAAACATATTAAATCTACTGCAAACATATTGAAAGTTTCATCTGAATATTATCACAATCGCGATTCGTTATTAAACACTCCTGACATGAAACTGTCGATATATTCTTTTTGTTACTTAAATTTGCCGAGAGATTTGAACATTATCCGAATACAACGCGAATCGATTCAATAAGTAATTGAACCGCCCGGAAAGATACACTCGAGTCACGCTTGCGTAAATTCCGCGCGACACAAGTGCATTTAAACAATCAACACATAATTGGATTTCATTACTTAACTTACGATTAGCGTATTACTCCGTGCTCTCGATACGAAAGTAGCGGTTGCCAAATTATTTTCGATTTAACAAAGAATCCAAAGCGCGAGAGTTCATTTATATTTATTCTTCAGGAAACAATCGTCGTTCGTTAAAGTAAATCGCGGCGAAACATTAATCTGTTACCCTTATTATCCCTTCGCTTCGATCTTTATGTTTACCCTGTGCTTCGTAACAAACATATCCGTTCATACGAATAGCAAAAGTAGCGTAGACGGTTAATTCGATTAATAGACAGAATGATGCGTCTTTTTCATATCTGTGATATCATCGTGATATTTATCGCGACACGTTTCGCGATATAATGACACTTCACACATAGCGGTCCACTTAGGTACCTGCCGGTTCGAGTGTCGGGATGAGGATGATAGCGGAGCGACCTTTCTGTAAACGTACGCGTGCCGCGGTTTACGACGCGGCGTACGATGTACAGGAAAACAAAAACAAATAGCGTGTCGCCGCGTGCTAATCATCTCGCTAGTAATATGAACATAATAATGATAAAAGAATATTAATGCATACTTTGCGCTTGGTTTTGCAGACTCGTTAATAACGTTACGTAAAGCAATAATTTGATTCGATTAAAAAATGTTTTTAGTGGAAATGTTATAACTTATATATAATATTTAGCGAGTACACAATTTTATTGATGTGTGTTTAAATGTGCAGCATTAGATTAATGTACTAATATAATAAATTTTACACTAAAATTAAAAAATTGTTTTAAATTCTTTTTCTCTCGCTCTTTAAATTTTATTTTGTAATAAAAAATTACTTGTAACTACTTTTTAAATAAAACTAAATGTGTATGTGTATGTGTATGTGTGTGTGTGTGGTTGATTGAATATTGATTTAAAAGGAATATTAATTAAAAAATAAAATTGATCCATTTTAACGCATTTGTAATTGTATGTAATTTCATTTATTATTATTGCTTTTTGAATATTTTTATTTAAAAAAAGTAAAATTGTGTGATTTTAATAATTCCAATCTTTTAATAAAAAATCGAAAAAATAAAGAATATCGCGATTTGTAATTTCTTTTTTATTTATTAAAATTAAAATCGTATATTTTTTGCAGTTTAACTTAAAGTTCTTACACATGAATATCTAGTGTTGGCTCTTATTGGCAATTTTCTCCTTAACGTGTATCATTTGAAGAAAATTATAAGTGTGAAAAATTGTTAGACGCCGTATAAAGCGCTTTATAAATAAAATCTTCATAATACTATTAATAGCAAAGAAAGTACTTTTGCTATTTTGAGAATAATTTTTTCTCATTTTAATACTATATATTCTAATACTTTTTTCCACGCAGCACATTATAAAAAATGTATAATTATAAAGAGATATACATAATGAAAATTTAATCATTCTTGTTTTATAGAAGTATTCTTTTTCTATCTTAATCTCTCTTTCTCTCCCTTTCTTTCCCTTCTTCTGGAAAGATTTCTTTGGGATTGTTTCCTATATAATTTTATGAAATTCAAATATCGTAGATTTCTTTAAAGGCCAAACTTTAGTTCGGTATTGTCAAATCAATGAGCTACCAGTTTTTTCACCGATAAGTGTTATCGTGTGCGTGCCAGCAAAAAATCTCTCTTTGAATCTAGCGTTTCCTAGAATAAGAGGGTAGTCTCTGCTGTTCGAGAGCGCCGCGAAGAATAGTGATGCATCCATCGCCCCTCATAATCGGAAGCCTCATAGCCGAGCCGAGGCTAGACGAATGCAAAGTCAGCCCGTGCGCGGTCCGATCTCTCGCCTGGCTTTTTCTTCTGGTCTCTGTTTCTCTTCTTCTTCCCTTTCTTTCTTACCCTTTCGGGTTCGGCTCGGCCTCTCGACCTCGACGCCGATCGAAGTCGAAGCGTATATAACGCGCGCCGCGGCGCGCGGCCGTGGCCGCCGCTGCCGCCGCCGATATATTCGGGTCGTTCGGATGGTCGCTCGAATCTCGGAACGAGCACAAATCCATACTGCGCAACGCGCGCAAGAGAGTTGAGGATCGTACTTGGGCCAGCTTCTCTCCTCTCTTTTTTTTTTTCAGCGAGCGCCCCGTTTGCCGGCACTGGGGTGGCGCGGGGGCCGGGAGACGAGCGGACCGACGGGGTAGCAACGACGGGAAGAAGAAGGATGAGATAGAAGAGGGACGACGGGGAAGTTACGGAGAAGAAAACGACGGAGAGCTCTCCGTGGGGGAATGAGACTCGGGGATCAGAGGAACCGAAGGGAGGTAGAAAAGTCGGAAAGCGAACGTGTGTGTAGCGCCGTATGCGTCGAGGGTAGGCGGTCGCTGGAAGAGGAAAACAGAGAGAGGGGAGGGAGTGACATGGAGAGGAAAAGAGAGGAATGGTTAATGCGTCTCGAGATACAAGAGAGATAGAGATAGAAAGTAGGAAAGAGAGAGAGAGGGGGGGGGATAGGAAGCTGGAGAAGAGGCGAGCAAAAGGGGATGAGCGAGGAGGATCGCGGCGATGTGGACGAAGGATTGATGAGGGATGCAGGGTATGGAACGCGAAGGGGAGGCATCGCATGGGGGGATGGAAACGCTCGAAGCCGCCCGGACGGGGAGCGGTGCGAGGACGAAGATGGCGGCTTGTGCTCGATGACGCCCATCACGTTGTCGTCATCGACGTACGGGGGTACGAGACATATGCGGATAAGGGATACAGAGATCTAGATACATCGGACGCTGCGTGCCGCGATAACGATCATAAAGAGGCCGGTCGGTACCCCGTTAACGTCGTCGGTGTCTCCGTCGAGGAAAGGGTCCTCGTGTTGTCACGGGGCGCAAGAACGAGGACGCAGGTGGCGCGACTTCCGCGAGGAGAAAGAATCCGCCCTGCAAATCTCTTCCGGCGGGGACGAGGGCGATAGGGGGAGAGAGAGAGAGAGAGAGAGAGAGAGAGAGAAGAGAGAGAGAGAGAGAGAGAGAGAGAGAGAGAGAGAGAGAGAGAGAGAGAGAGAGAGAGAGAGAGAGAGAGAGAGAGAGAGAGAGAGAGAGAGAGAGAGAGAGAGAGAGAGAGAGAAAGCGGATGGGGATTCTCGAAAGAAGGGAGTCGGAGGGGTTCGGAGGCGGAGAGAGAAGGGTGAGCGCGCATCGCGCGAGAGGGAAAAGGGTAGTCAGGATAGACAGGCAGGAAAGGGACGCGGATGAAGAGTAGAGAGAGGACGCAAAGAGTGGGCGCCGCGGGTTGTCGGGGGTGGGCGAAAGAAAGGGGAAGGGAGCGATAGGGGTGGACGGCGAAGAGGTGCACGGTGCGCGCGCGCTTGGCAGCGCGACACGGAGAGATCCGCGCGAGAGAGAGGGCGCTCTCCCCCGAAGTTTTGCGACGAGTCTCTCCAAGAGGGATCCTCGGGTACGTCCGTGTAGTACAGGAGCTAGCCGATAACGAGCTAGCGCGCAGTGCCCGGTGTCGGCGCGGATCGCGCTTCCGCGGTGTTTCTTCTTTCCTCTTTTTCTTCGTACGTCGTGTCGACACGCGCGCGCGCGCGCTCGGTCGCGCGAGCGAGCGAGCGAACGAGCGAGCGAGCGAAGAGTGGTGTGTACATGTTGTGTGTGTGTGTGTGTCCTACTATTAGCCTGGTGCGCTCGCCCACTGTGCTCCCTATCGTCCCTTCCTACGTCGCCGGGCCCGTTCCGACGTACGAACACCGTCGCCGTCGCCGCCGTTATCGTCACCGCCACCTCCGCCACCTCCGCCACCTCCGTCGCCTTCGCCGTCATTTAGAGTATAGAGATATAGAGATATAAGATATAGAGGATACATCTACTACCACCTCGGTGTAACATCCGGATACGTCAAACCCGCGCCGCGCAACCCGACGCACCCGACGCAGGTCTAACCCTTCTCTCATTCGAAGGGGGGGAGGGGGAGCGCGAACAGAGTAGATTTGCTGTAACCCTCTCGAAGCCGTCGTTCGTGTCGCGCGAACAACACCCCCTACCCCTATCTCTTTTTTTCATCCTCACTCCCCCGCCTCCGTTCTCACGAACGCCCGCCCGCGATCGACGTATCCTATATTCGCGATCGTGGATGACGATCATCGAAGAGCATCTTGCGTTACCCAACGCATTATGATAAATAGCTAACGGAAAACTGGGGACCACGCGCGAAATAATGATATTACATTCCAAAGAGAGAAAGAAAGAGAGAGAGAGAGGCAAATAATAGATAACGAGCATCAATTACCAATATCGATCAGTAATCCTATAGACGATCGCGCTAACGAGGAGGAACGTGCTTGCGCGTACATATATGGAACATTGTCTCTCCTTTCCCTGTGCATGCGATAAATTGCCGCACGTGTACGTATTAGTATTGGCAGCTTAAAGGGACGCAGAAAATCGAAAAGTAGAGACAAAATAAAGCTTAATTAAGTAACGAAGTATATCTATCGGGAGAGTAGAATTGGTAAAAGTAACATCGTCAGCAGCAGGGTAGGATAGATTTCGTTAGTGTTCATTGAAAACGAGAATTTTCCCCAGGATGGGTGGGCAGTACGTAGGATAGATTTTGCAATATTCATCGAAAACGGGAAGAATTTTTCCCCCGCAACACGGGTGAATGTCATTAATTCCGATCCCATCGTCATCATCGTCGTCGTTATCGTTTACCGTCATTGTCGCCGCGTTACGAGCTTCTCGACAAGGAGTATCCGTCCGAACGGAACGTTTCCTCGGTGGCGCGTGCCACCGTCCATCGCCGAGATCCGAGAGTGGAATCGTCGGGCGCGGAAGAGCGCCGCGACAAGGCTGCACACACGGGGGTGACAATGCGCCGATGCGACGACGGTGGTGCCAGCAGCAGCGGCAGCAGTAGCAGCAGCAGGGTCCCGAGCACCACGGAGCGGCCTCCAGCGCGTACCTCTAGCGTCGCGGCAGCCCCCGCTGTGACAATGATCTCCTAATCCTAATAATGCCCCTTTGTACGTTCCTTCCTCGTCGTGACCGCGAGATACCCGCTGGTGTCTGCCCATATCCGTCGTCGTCGCCGTGATACCCCGACCGTCGTCGCCCTCCCTCGGAAAACGTAGTCGAGAATCGTGATAGAAAGAGAGAAAGAGAAAAAGATAAAAAGAGATAGAAAGAAAGAGAGGGTGAGAGTGCGCGCTCCGGGTTTTGCGCGTGAATCCTCTATTTATAAGTAATTAATTTGTAATCGTTCCTCCGGGTGTAGGCGAACGCGAGAGTGGCGGTGGCGATAGTGTGGTGGTCCAAGTGACGAAACACCCTAACCATCATTCTTTTCTTCCTCTCTCGTCCAGGAACCACCGCCGAAGGATCACTGTGACACCAATGTCGTTGTGCCGAGTTTGAGTCGCCGTGTGTTCATCCACCGTCGTCGCGATCCCGACGCGGTTCGAGTGAGTGCGCCTTCTCCGTATCTCCCATTAGTGACGTTCGGATCGGGTTGGTTGATCGGTTATCGCAGTGACCTACGGGATGCGTCCATGAGATCACGGGTGCGGCGATTTCTGAACAGATTGCCGCTGTTGTCCGCGTCACCAGTGTCGCTGTTGCCGTCGTCGTCGTCGTCGTCGCCGCCGTCGTCGTCGTCGTCGTCGTCGTTATCGTCGTGGTGGTGCGTATTGTCGTGCCACCACCGATCGTGATCATCGGCGACGACAGGCAGCAGCAAAGGGTGCAAGGAGAAGGAGGACGAGGAGAAGAAAGAGAAGGAGGAAGAGGACGAGAAGGAGGAGGAGGGTACGTAGCCGGGCGTTCAGGATGCAGCATGAACCTCGGTGCCCCGCATTGGGAGTTTGCGAGCCTCGGCAGGGGGACTACGA